>NC_043705.1:77897850-77966655 GCF_006229205.1 Suricata suricatta | reverse complement strand
ACTGTCAACAATAGCCAAAACATGGAAAGAGCCTAAATGTCCATCACCTGATGAGTGGATCAAGAAGATGTGGTCTATATATACAATCTAAAGTATTACATGGCAATGAGAAAGAATGAAATCTGGCCATTTGTAGGAAAGTGGATGGACCTTGAGGGTGTCATGCTAAGTGAAATAATTCAGGCGGAGAAGGACTGATACCACATGTTTGCACTCATATGTCTAACAGGAGAAACCTAATGGAGGACCATGGGGAGGGGAAGAGGGAAAGAGATTTGGGGAGAGAGAGGGACGTAAAACCTAAGAGACTATTGAATACTGAAAATGAACCGAGGGTTGAAGGGGGAGGGGGAGGGGGGGAAAGAGGTGGTGGTGATGGAGGAGGGCACTTGTGGGGAAGAGCACTGGGTGTTGTATGGAAACCAATTTGACGGTAAAGTATTTTTAAAAAATAAATAAATAAGGAACAAGGAAAGTACTTGTGATGAACACAGCTGTGTCTAAGTGATGAGTCACTAAATTCTACACCTGAAATTAATATTACGTTGTATTGATTAATTAGAATTTAAATAAATATTAAAAGATGGAAAATAAAGAAGAAAAAATTTAGAAGCTAGAATGCCGATGGAACTGTACTGTTAATAGTGAGTTAATAGACCTGAATTGTCAAACCTGAGAAATCCAAATTCTCAGGGCTAGTGGTACACGCTGAGAATCATTCTGACTTATATTGCTGAATTCCTCCATAGCCTCTGGAATTGGCAGTGTTAGATAGTGCTGGGAATTAGGGGTAAAGAGATGGCTATAATGAGGAAGACCAGTTCCAAGCAGTTTAAGAGGCAATTAAATCACTAGATCTTTTCCTTAATGCTACACTGCATTTTATAGACGGAAATGAGAAGTTCATTTTCTGGAGAAGTCAAAATGGTGAGAATGGCTTGGGAAAAATCAGATATACTTGGAGACAGGTTTATGTCAAGTGAAACCTTAGGAGGAAAGTTGATTGTGATTATTATGTAACAGAATGCATTTCATATGCTGAAAACCAGGACTCTTTCAACATTTCACTGTCAGTATACTGTCATTCAAATATTTTTGGGTTTGAAATTACAGCTGGGTCTGTTTCATGTGAAAGTACAAAGATACTGTGATTCAGAGATTTCATCCTAACGAAAGCTCATAGCCAACAGGTCTCAACCATCTATATGCAAGAGTTCTCTGTCAATCTTTTATGTTCCTATTCACAATTATAATTAGGGTTTCAAAGATTACCGTAAAACTAATGGAAGCCTCTAATATGGAGAGAGAGAGAGAGAGAGAGAGAGAAAGAGAATGGGAAAACCAGTTTGGGACTTCTAGTTTCAAATCCAACTGTAAGGCACGTAGAAGTTGCTACTCTGTCCTAAAGACAATTAACAAACTGAGCAAACTGAAAAATCAACAACGCCTTCTTTGTGCTGTCAGGGAAATAAAGTCATCACAGGACAAACCACTGCCCCTCAAATTTGACGGCCAGGTAGATAGAATTACACTTTACCAGAGCAGAAGAAACTCACAAGTAGAAACCTCTGTGGGTACCATTGCAGGGGTAGGAAACCCCAACTCTAATTGGTGAATTGCTGTAGGCTGAGTATAAACAAATTTGAGAATTTTAGACTCTAGGAGGACCTAGTTAAAGAAGGGCCCAGAAACTTGTATGAGTTGGACATCCTGGTGATCTACCAGGTCCTCACAGTGAATATAAGAGAAAAATCATCTTGAACTTCTGACAGGAGGAAGAAGAAATGAAAAATTTTGAAATACACCAGAGCGTTCTCTTCTTCTAAACTAGGCTTACCCTCAGGGGAAACTATTTTACCAGAGTCTAACTTGCAGGGTTTTTTTCTAGAAACCAATCTTCCTGGGGAAAGTTAAATATACAGCTCCAGTGCTTTCACCTATCATCTCCTACCTAAGGAGAGAAAACCAAACCAAAACAAAACAAAACAAAAACACCTGAGAAGCTCTAGTGAAATTCACTATCCAAGGACACAGGTTGTTCAGAAGATTGAGACATTCTTATAAGCTATATAATGATTCCCCTTTCTCCACTTCCTGCAACTACATTACTAAAGAACTATTACAGTTCCTTTCACCCATAACATCATGTTCACCTTTCACCAAAAATAAATTACAAAATAATAACAAAACCAGTTTAACTGCATAAGCACCAGAACCAGAATCAGATGTGGCAGAAATGCTTGAAATTATTAGATGAGGAATATAAGACTATAATTAATCTGTTAAAGGATTTAATGGGGGAGGGGAAGTAGACCCCATGGAAGAACAGAGGGTTAATGTAAGCAGAGAGAAATTCTAAGAAAGAATTCAAAAATAAATGCTAGAGATCAAAAACACTGTAACAGAAATGAAGAATGTCTTTGATGAGCTCATTAGGAGACTGAACACAGGCAAGAATCTCTGACTTTGGGGTTTGACAGAAGAAACTTATAAAACTGAAGTGAGATATGAGAAAAAATACACTGAAAAATAAAATAATAAACAAAGGCAATGCAGTGGAGCAAACATAGTGTCTTAAATCAGTGTTACTAGAACAACTGGACATTCTCATGCAAAAAAAAATGGAGCTAGACACAGATCTTATAATTTTCACAAAGATTAACTCACAATGTATGATAGACCTAAATGTAAAATGCGAAACTATAAAAATTTTAGCAGATAGCAGAGGAGTAATGCTAGATAGGTTTTTAGATAAGCCACCAAATGTATGATTCATAAAATAAATAATTGATAAGATGGACTTTATTAAAATTAAAAGTTTTGTTCTGTGATAAACAATATCAAGAGAATTGGAAACAAGCCATAGTCTGGGAAAACATATTTCCAAAAGAAACATCTTATAAAAAAATGTTACTCAAATTCTACAAAGAACTTTTAAAATTCAACAAAAGAAAAACCAATAACCTGATGTAAAATGGGTCAAAGTCTTTAACAGACACTTCACCAAAGATATATAGATGACAAATAAACTTAATTGAAAGATATTTCACATAACACATCATGAGAGAAAGGCAAATTAAAACAAAGAGATGCTTCCTGGTAGAATGGCTGAAGTTTGGAAAATTGAAATTACAAAATGCTGGTGATGATGTGGAGCAATAGGAATTTTCATACATTTCTCCTGGGAATGTAAAATGGTACAGCTACCTTGGAAGACTCTTACCATGCAATCCAGCAGTTATGCTCATTGGTATTTACCCAAAAGAGGTAAAAATTATGTTCACAGGAAAACCTGCACATGGATGTTTATAGCAAAATGTCCTTTAGTAGATTAATAAGTAAACTGTGATACATCCAGATAATTGAATATTATTAGTGCTAAGGAGAAATGCTCTATCAAGCCATGAAAAGACATGGAGGAACCTTAAATGCATTTTACTAAGTGAAAGAAGCCAATCGAGAAGCCTCCAGACTATATAATCTGAAGTATATGACATTCTATAAAAGATAATACAATGGAGACAATAAAAAAGATCAATAGTTGCCAGTGTTGGAGGAGGAAAGAGGAATAGGTCGAACACAGAGGATTTTTAGGGTCATGAAAGTACTCTCTGTGATATCATGATAGTCATTTGTGTAAAAACATTGAGCATACAACATCACGTATGAACCCTTGGGTAAATTAAAATGCGTTCTGAAAATGAAAACTTTTTTTATTTGAAATAAAAGTATCTCAAAAGTTTAACCTGGAACCTATAGATTTAAGGCAAAATAAAGCTTTCATTTAGCTATTCCATAAATAAGCTCTTAGATATAAGTTCCCCTTTATTTGAAATAATTGGTTTACTGCCTCTATTTGTAGTTTCTTCAAAAAATGTAATATTTGAGATAATACCCCAGCACCTTTACTCATTATCTTGTGGAGTTTTTTAGGAGGCCAATATACAGTCAATATTTAATACTGGAGAAAGTATGTATATGCAATTATTAAAACTCATAAAATGATTCAACATTTTTCTATATTTGACTTTGCATTTACTGATGTATTTTCAGTGCCTTCTTTAGCATTTGAAACAGTTTTCATTGATGATGGACCAATCATGTTTCTTTTATAACTTATGGTTAGTGCCTTCTTATCCAAAATATGTATTTTGACACAATATTTTAATTTTGTCTTATACATTTCAGAAATATGGAATATTTGTTGGCCAAACATAATATATAACAACACAAGATCAAGATTAATTGGAACACTTGAAGGTTTAATACACTTTTCCTCAGCTCAGTTTTCAATACTTGTATAAAAGAAAATTAACTATTTACATTTTTAGCAGCAGAAATGTTCAAATAAAATCACTTTTCTGTGCTTGTTTATAAGAGTGATGAGGTTAATGGAGACATCTCCAATAAGTAAACTCTATTGTCAATTTTCGAGCCTACCATAGAATCTAATAACATTGGCTTTTTATAAATTCCACGTGTTGATAATCCACTCAGTGCTGAAAACAACTCTTTTCTCCATTTCTACATGTAAGGTTGGGTCAGTTTCTACAAAAGAGGTCTATCAATAGTCTTAGTTAGGATGGCAGTTAGTAAAAGAGAACAAATATTGGTAGTAACCTTTACCCCAATACTTATCCGTAGAAGTTCTCTTCTGTTAACTGTGATAAAAATGACTCAGAATGCTGGCTTCTTCATTGTTACTTGGAGCATATTGCTAAAACTTAAGCATTTTCACTAATATAAATATTAGTTAATTATAGTAAAGTAACAACATAAAATATTTAGGAAACTAGTTTTATATTTTCATTAAATAAATCTGAAAACCTTCAGAAGGACCTTGATATTTGTTTGGTTGTATGTTCTCTATATGACTGAACTTTGAGTGGAGATGTTTACAGACTCTGACTACAGGTTCTATATAAGAGTATATTGGCTATCTGCAGTAGAAAGAAACGTTCAATTTGAGCATTTACCTCCTAAGTTTGAATGTTTAGCTCTTGAAAGCTTAAAGCATAATAATTTCTCAGAGTACATTTAAAATTGACAAGTACAGTCATTTAAATAGATCATACTGAGATCTTATTTTAGCATATCAAAGAAATTAAAATAGTTTAAACAAAACAGGGAATATAATAAAAATAATTCATTATAGGTTTATTTATAGACATAGATGCCAGAATTAAAGTAAAATTTTTATAGAAGAATACTCTTTTGCTTACAGAACATAAAGGTTTTATTATAGTCATATGATTTTGTCTATCAATCCCTTTTGTTTCTAATTTATTTCTTAATATTACAACTTAGACTATATTTATTTTCTTATCATTTGATGTTTATTTATTTTGAGAGAGAGAGAGAGAACGAGAGACAGAGCCCACGATCAGGGGAGGGGCTGAGAGAAGAGGGAGAGAGAGACTCTGAAGCAGGCCCCATGCTTAGCACGGAGCCTGAGCTGGGACTCAAGCAAATGGCCAAGAGATCCTGACCTGAGCTGAAATCAGGAGTCAGGTGCTTAAGTGACTGAGCCTCCTAGGTGCCCAAGACTGTATTTATGAGAAAAACAAATTTATATGATTAATCTTTTCATTTGGCTACATATAGTATTCCTAATTCCCTTTGCAGTTTTAACATTTTTTCTTTTAAATTCTTTCCACTAATGAAAATACACTAGATTAAAATATGTTTTGGGTGCCTGGGTGGTTCACTTGATTAAATGTCCAACTCTTGATATTGGCTCAGGTCCTGATCTCATGGTCAAAGGGATCAGGCCCCATGTCAGACTTGCACTGGACATGGAGCCTTCCGAGGATTCTCTCTCTGTCCCTCTCCTGCTTATGCTTTCTCTCAAAATAAATAAATAAACATTATAAATAAATAAATAAATAAATAATATGTTTTTATGACATAGTCCCCACACCAGACCACAGCATAGTTTTGGAGACCTTTATTTTTTTTTCCACTGGAGTTTTAAATTTTTGATCATACCATCCTAAGATGGCAGACTTAGTTATTTTTTTCCTAAATTGGACAGAGATCTTCTTTTATCTGTTTATCATGCTTTGTTTATCTCCTGTTGAAATCTAAGCGATCAATAAATGTGTGTTAATTAATTTCAGTTCGTGAAATTGGTACCAATATTTTTGGCACGTCAGTTCAAAGGGTGCAAGAGATGTTGGAATCCAACATTAGAAGGGATGACATTCTATTATTTCTTTAAAATCACACTGATTATCATGCTTTTTTTTTTTTAACAATCTGAAGCTCAAAAGGAATATTCTTCTGCATCTCATCTTCGACCTCCTTTTTTCCTTGGGCTTGGGTTAATGTAAGTAATAGGAAAAAAGTGCTGCTCAGTAGTGCAGCAAAGCACATTTTAAATGTCTGGAGTCAGGAAAAAACAATTAATGTTACACATATACACAACAAATTCAGGTGTCAAATGCCTTGAAAAATCTGGTCTACTCATCCATTCAACAAGCATTTATTTTGCTCCTATGCTCAAGACACTGTGTTAGGCATTATTCAGGATATGCAGATGAATCATACAAACATTTTTCCTTAAGGAATTTATTTTTTATAGCATGGCAAAACATATGATGTAGTCAAGAGGATGTTATAAACTATGTACATATGAGCCATATTATCAGCCAAGCTTTTTAAAGCTATTGAACATGTCTAGTGTTAGCATATTGTTTTTCTGTATATTTTAAAAGGAAAAGATTTAAATAAAAATTAAGGACTTTATAGCTTTATTAGACTTTATTGGTAAAACCAAATTTTGTTCGGAAAGACCTTTAACATTAAGTGGAGGCACTGAATTATCACCAACAATAGGAATTAGACATTTCCTAAGTTTCAAGGGCTATACTCATTCTAGCTATGTATAAAATTGCATATTCAGTTCATTCTATATTTTTCTCTTTCCCACTGAGTCCCTTTATTTCTCAGCATATACAATGTTTCAGTATTTTCTTCTATAATAGTTCCAGTACAGGAATTTTCAGTTTGCCTTTCTGTATTGTAGAGCTACTAATTAGTATTGACTTTCACACTACAGTATCTGTAGTAAAATCTCATTAATTGTGCCCACTTGGGAGATAAAAGGTGAGCCTGACTCATAGAACATATACAAAATGGCATGAAATAAAATATGTATGAGATAATCTGCTGACAGCAATTGAGTAATACAAGAATCAGTCACAAAGATGAGGGGGAAAAAAACTTGTTTCGCCTAAAAATACTCATCAATAGAATTCATTTTTATTACCATATTCAATATTTGAATAAAACCATTGCTAAAGTGGCTTAAAATAAATTTTCAGGCTCTTACTTGAAATAGGCTAAATATTACCCTTATTTACACTTTAATTAGAAAGTAATCTTTTGGGGGTACACATTTGTGTTTTAAGTTTGCTTTCCTTAATTATCATAATTTCCAATTTTAATTAAACAGGTTTTTATTGTTTGGGGAGGAAAGTAATCTACTAAGACAAAAACTGTAGCATAAAAAGTTCTTGTCCAAACTTAAATAATTTTTAACTTTGTAAAACACTTGAAACTGTTATTAGTACAATTGAGCATTGATGCCATGTATAATATTTTTATTTTCTAAGAAAACATTTTAAATTACATTAAAATTACAGAATTTTTCCAACTACATTTAAAAAATAGATAGGTATGCACAAAGATGTAGTTATGTTTGGTTATTTAGCAAGTTTTTATCTTTTTATTTACTTTCTTTGGCACTATTTCAAATTTCTGGTTCGCTTCCTTTACTTCCTGCTAAATTACTCTGAGTGTAAACAAGTGGTGGTAGCTCATGGTGTAATAACAGAACCATGTCTCAGCAACAAAGGGTAGACTTTCTGAAAATATTTCCAGGAAAACTTTTATTCAATTGGGAATATGGGAGAAGAGCTTAAGGATCATTTGGTGCAAACACAACTTTTATTGAGTTTGGGAAATTGGAGGGACCAGAAAAGGATGGGATTGCATTGACAGAAGTGGTGCCACTTAAAGAGTGAGTTGAGAGCAGTTATGGAAATACAATAGAAATGATAAGAGAAAAGTATTCCTGAATTCATGACAGGGGAGAATTTAAAAAGGAGGCAGTCATCAGTAGTGTAGAATATCAGAGACACTTAAAAAGCCCAAGAAAAAAACCATTTTCCTGGAGAGTGGAATCGTAGAAAGGAGACCCCATGATCCACAGAGTTTGGGGGAAATTCCCACTAGTTTTTCCTGTTTTCTTATATAGCATGGGAAGCTAAATCACTGAGGAAATAAACAGATAAAATATTTCTGTCCAGAAGACTAGGTAAGGGGATTTTGGGAGAGTATAGGGGAAATCCTGAAGACCAGTGAGTTGGAGAAGAGAGCTCCTGAATTCTGTCTCTGAAGGTGAGTCTGGGTTCACCACTGAAGAATTTAATAGGGCAACCCAGGAAGTACAGCAAAGGATTTGAAAGCCAAGCTGACACTTGAACCACCTGAGATGTCAGTTTAATTAAAATATCAACAAGCCTCTAACCAGATCAACCAGGAAAATAAGACAAAATATCAAAACAAAAAACAGTAAAGGAAAGATTTCTTTCAAATTAGAATTCTGTATCCTGTAAAAATACCCTTTTGGAATGACTGCAAAATAAAAATATTCTTAGATCAAGAAAAACTAAGAGACTGTCATCTGTCACTAGTCTATTGTCAAAAAAAAAAAAAAAAAGGAAGCTATAGGGAGAAGTTCCTTGGGCTAAACAGAAATGATTGCAGAAGACATCTCATAATTTCAGGAGTAACAAAATAGCAAACAAAATAGTGATTATCTAAATTAATAAAATAGGTCCCATATAAATCATATTCTCTGACCATAATAGAATGGAATTATAGATAAAAGCAAAAACATATCAGGAAAATCCCAAAGTAGTTGGGAATTAAATAATACACTTCTAAATAATATATGGGCTAAAGAGGAAGTCTGAGGAGTATAAAAAATATTTTGAGTTAAATGAGAACCAAAATATAATGTATTAATACCTGTGGGATACAGTTAAAACAGTGTTTTGAGGGAAATTTACATTATATACATGTAGCAGAACAGAAGAATGATTTAAAATTAATAAACTAGGTTTTCACCTTAAGTACTAGAGAAAGAAGACCAAAATAAACCTAGAGCAAGCTGAAAAAAGGTAATGATTAGACCAGAGACCAGTGAAATTGAAAACCAATGAAGAAAATCAAGAAACCAAGTTTTTTTAATCAATAAAATTGATAAACCTAGCAAGACCAATAAAGAAAGAAGACACAATACATACCCCTCTAATATTAAACTTAATATTAAATAATATTAATATTAAAATAATATTAAAGTAATAGGACCATATTATATACAATTGTATAGCAATGAATTTGAATAAATAGATGAAGTAGACCAATTCCTTGAAAGATATAAGCTACCAAAATTAGTTTCAGATGAAATAAAACCATGAATAGTACAATATCCAACAAAATAAATCCCAGTCCCTGATAGATTCACTGGTGAATTCCGCCAAACATTTAGGACAGAACTCTGATCAATTCTGCATAAGCTCTCCAGAAAATGGAATGGGAGGAAATATTTCCCAACTTAATTTATCAGTCTAAAATCCTATATCATAACCAGATAAAGATATCACAAGGAAAGCCACTACAAATATCCATCATGAATACAGATGTAAAATCCTCGGGAAAATGTTAACAAGTAAAATCCAGCAATGTATAAAGTAATAATATATTAGGACCAAGTGGAATTTTTTTTTAGCAGTGAAAGATTAGTTCCACATCTGAAAACCAGACAATGTGATTCACCATACTAACATACTAAAGAAGACAAGTTTTATAAAAATTTCAATAGACATAGAAAATACATTTGATAATATTCAACATGCATTCACTTAAAAAATGCTCAGCAAACAACATAAGAAACTTTAGGAGGAATTGGAATTCCTAGAGGACAAGGACTATGAGTGGGTTGTTATTTTTTGGTGTAATTTTTTAATGTTTTTTATTTATTTTTGAGAGACAGAGAGAGACAGCATGAGCAGAAGAGGGTCAGAGAGAGAGGGAGACACAGAATCTGAAGACAAGCTCCAGGCTCTGAGCTAGCTGTCAGCACAGAGTCCAATGCGGGGCTCGAACCCACAAACCGTGAGATCATGACCTGAGATGAAGCCCAAAGCCGGACGCTTAACCGACTGAGCCACCCAGGCACCCCAATTGGTTATTCTTTTTTACCAGTGCTTATTAGTACAGACTTTGTTACTAAGGTGAAAAAAAAAGATGAAAATAAAGATTTGTGAAACAAATTATTTATAAATACATAAACAGTGCCCAATTTAAATTTTCTTAATTTAAAAAATTAATGTATGATTTTGAGAGAGAGAGACAGACAGTGCCTGTGTCAGGGAGGGACAGAGGGAGAGAGGGAGACACAGAATCAGAAGCTCCAGGCTCCTAGCTATTAGCACAGAGCCCAATGCAAGCCTCGAACTCATGAACTGCAAGATCATGACCTGAGCTGAAGTCCGGGGCTCAACTGACTGAGCCACCCAGGTGCCCCAGTGGTGCCCAATTTAGAATATATACACACAGACACATACACTCTAGAAAATAAGAATATAATTCTCCAGTTTTCTAAACAGTGCCATGATATAAAAACTTTGGTTTAGGAAGCTGATATGTTTTAATACCATTGAGTAATTTAAAGTGGGTTGGTGAAAGGGCTAAAACCATGTAGGGTTTTATTTCAGACATGATGATCAGTGTCTTGGTGGCAGGATATTCAATGAAGATGGATATATAAAAACAAATTAGAAATCATTGTTTCTTTAATATTAAAAAGAATAAATCAGGCTATAAGTAAATAGGTGTTTTCATGAGAAGAGATGATAAAAATCATTCATTTAAAATAATTATTTTGTTTTCTGGTAACAGTTAAATTCAGCTATAGTAGCTGGTATTTTATAATATGCATTCATTCATATGTATTAATTTATACATATTCATACTTTGTTTACATTTATATTCATATCTATCTGTTAGAATACATGTGCATTATGTAACTTATTGGACCCACATATCCTATATTTTTTCTAATATAATACACTGACTTCAAAAGCTATTTAGTACCATCACATGAAAGCGCATAAATAAATTAATTAGTGATTAGGCAGGATTAGTTTTTGCAAAGAACTAAATGGCCTTGTTTACTCTAGATGTATCTTTTTCGGCCAGGATGTATTTTCTGAGCTTACTGCACATTTAAAGGGATGTGATTAAGAGGAACATCTGTTTTTTTAAAGAACTTAAGGTGAATTCCATTATGGGCCAAAGGTCTGCATCCCACTGAGAGGGCAAATGAATAAATGTTTGGTTTATGGGACCAAAAAGAGACGGGCTGGAGATCTACCTCTCAATTAGAGATTTCCGTTCAACTTATTATCAACTGGATAAAGTGCTATATGCCTCAAGGTAATATCTTGATAAAGGTCTCCTTAGCTTTATATCTTTCCTGTTCATTATTTTAAATTGTGCTCCACAAGGTAAAGATAGATTTATAATTTGTTTTTTTAAATGTCGAATACAGAAGTTGAGTCCTTCATAATTGTTACTTCATTTTAATAATTTTTTAAATTTATGTTTTTCCTTTAATTTACAAGAAAGGCAAAACTACATAGAATATATTTTTATACATCACATTAAGGAAATTATGATGCTGTATCAACTTCAAATACTGAAAAAAATATTTTTGGAACATAATTTTTATGAATTCTAGATTGTGAGGTTCTCCATATTGTATTTTGGTTTTCTTTTCTGTGACCACAGACTATATACTTCATTGCACAAAAGTGAGCTAATATTAAATAAGATGACAAGTCCGGATTGTGTGCTGGTCATATGGTTTACACAGCAGAGGTAGCTATTGGTGCCAGTTCTGTAGCAGTAAGCTTGAATAGCTGCCAAAAGGATCAAACTAAGTGTGACTTGAATGCAAGTAAGACATGATGCTTTGAAAGCTCCTGTCTCCTAGGACAAGAGAGTTGTCCATTTTTAATCTGAAGATAGTATTTGGAGCCAATAAATCAAATGGAAAAGGACACTCTGACCGCGTAGATGATCATTTTACCCATAGTAAAATCATGATCTGAGATTCCTGAATTTAAAAAAAAGTTATCTTGACTTTTTAAATGGTGAATAAATGTGTGATTTAAATGTATAGGCCCATTTATTTCAAATCACCGTGCTGTACATGCACATATAAGAATTAAGCTAAACATATGGATTGATTCATTTATAACAAAACATAACCACTTCTTCAGTGGAATTAAGCAGATGTTTAGAATTTTTCAACAAATTTTAGAAGTGACTGAAGGCAGGAAATGAAGAAAATGTTATCCAATTTAAGCTCTAGGAAGTCTGTAGACAGGCTGTAATTATCTATTATTAAGGCAACTCATATAAAGAATAGAAAACTACTGTCCAGAAAGGAGGTTTCTTCCATTGTCTGGGTTTTAGATTATTATTTTTTTAAATTTTAGCCAGATGACAAATGAGAAATCCTTTTTTATTCTATGTTCATCATTCTTCTTTTGAGATCTGGTCCTTTCAATTATTAATTTATTTGTACAAATTTAAACTTTTAGATAGTGAAAAAAAACCCCAAAATAGTTCTGATAATTAGCCAGAGTATGCAGCCTGATGAATAGTTGGTAGTCTAAGAAATATTTAGTCATTTGTGTCATTCAAGTCCTATCTGTAAGTTGTGGAAACTATTAGAAACTCATAATGTCAAAGAAAAGTTTTATGTTTTTGTTTTTGTTACTGGATATCAGTCTCTGTGACCCTGATTTTTTTCATGACCTGGAAAGATGATAGTGTGATGATCTTTTTTTACTGGTGGGAGAGTCTGTTCTGTGTGAATGGAGGTCTGGGTCCTTAGATTTCCTATGAGAAGATAATACGTGGGAATCTGCTCTGGACTAAGGACAGCACGAATAGAGCCAGAAAAATATCAGTTTATTAAAACAAAAGTACACTTTCAAAAAGGTGAGAGATGGGGCAGGCTCCAGGATGTGGAACCTGCCCCTAGGTTGTTTTGGGATTGGATATTATTGTATCACTTGGGGCTGGGGAGAGCTGTGACATACAGTGGGAGGCTGCTTCCAATCATTTGGGGACTTCCTTCCACAGGAGGGGAGTTTTTGACCCGACAAGATTTGTACTGGAACCATTCTGGCAGCCTTTCTCCATCTTGGCAGGAGCTGTACTCACAATGCAAATGAATTATAATGAGCCTAAGGGTTACCCTGGAGCAGAGGTAGAAGAGCAGAGAGCATGCTCCACACATGTGGCTCTTGATCTGTTAGCCCCTAGCTCTCACAAGACACAAGGTCAGGATGTTGTGCCCCCCAGGCTTTTAATGTGTACCTTATTTATCAAGATCCTTGTCTCTAGCTCTGGTTTCTGTCATTCCCCTTCAAGGATTTGGGCCTCTTGCCTTGGGTTGTTCCTTCAGCTGCTTAGGTCTAGCTTCGACCTAATACTTTGAAATGAACCTATCTTCCTTTCTAGAGCTGGGCAGCTTTGAGAGCTTTAAGTCTCAACTACTTTAGAATTTTGATAGTAAAAAAAAGATGCTGCATGTACTAAAGAGACCCTTACCTCAGAGGTCTTCCAGAGGGTGGATTCTGACACAACCTGGCCTGCATGTTCTATGCTCTGTTTCCTAAACTGAGAAACCCCCAGTGTTTGCCACTTAGAATACTCTTTAGGTGTATTCTAGAGTGGAGTCTCCCACTTACTGTAGGTACTGACAACTATTGTCTAGCAAGAGGAATTAATCATTGTTACTATCTTTTCAATTACCCTAGGACATAAAGAGCAGACCAAGTAAAAATACATAAATAATAACAAATTTAGGAAGGCCCAGTAGGCAAATGAAAAATACAAACAAAACATGGATTAGGCAACTCCTAACAAAATAGAATAGCTGGAGAGAAAGGTACACTTAAAAGAAAAATAATAAGGGCATTAAAGGAGATTTAAGTGTAGCAAAAGTAAAATTATGGAACTGAAGAAACAACTACAGAAATAATAGCAAGCCTAACTAAAATTTGGAAAATGCGTTCTTATCAGTACTATGCTTCATGTCTGTTTTCAATTTGGATTCAACAATGATGTCTTCTAAAATACCTTCTATATGCAGAGAAGAAGCTGGAAACTCAGTTTCCTGGAACCCCTTTTCCTAAATGATACCAAGAATCACTTGAGATTTGGAAAGTAGAAGAGGAGATTCCATTATTTTCCAGAGGCAGTTGCATCCTAATATAAATTTACTTTTGCCTCCTGGCACTTTGTTCTTCTTCTTCTTCTTTTTTTTCTCTGACACTTTCTTGAGAATCAACTGCTTGCTCCTGTACAGTAAGGCAGTTGAATACCCTTTTGTATTACCAGGCCTTCCATAACAAAATACCACAAACAGAGTAGGGGCTTCTGAGCCTCTCCCCTTTGCTTTCAGATAGGCTACCTTTATGTTTTTGGTCCTTACATGTCCATGCCCCTATACACTCACATCCTTGATGTATGTCCCCACATCTCTTTGAATGTCCTCATCTTATTTTTTATAAGGACACTTGTAAAATTAAATTAATATGTCTTAATCTCCTCCTCTTACAAGAACACCAGGAAGATTGGATTAGAGAAGAGTCTAAGGACCTTATTTTAACTACTTCTTTAAAGGTTGTTTCTAAAGATACAGTCACCTTCTTAGATACTGGGGCTAGGGCTTCAACATACCAATTTTGAAGAGAATGTAATTCAGTCCATAATGCCTGCTTAGAAGTTTTGGGGGGATTTCAGTAGCTTTATACTAAGCTTCTGAGAACTAACCACTTTGGTGCTTCAGGTTGAGACCTTCAGTATTTGCTTCATTGACTTTTGATGGTACTTCTCTGAACTCATGTCTTCCTTAGTTTCTGCATAGTTTTGGAAATATTTAGTTCTTAGTTTTAAACTTATACAACTGAAAAATAGTGTACTTCCCTTCCCCTATCACTGTATCAACCCATCATCATCATCATTATCATCATCATCTTTCTCTCTTTCTCTCTCTGATAGCTTGCTAGGGCTGCGTGTAACAAGGAACCACAGGCTTTGTGGGCAGAGTTGGTTTCTTTTGAGAACTTTTTCCTAGGCTAATAAATATGTCATTTTTTGTCTTTGTCTTCTTTCTGTACCTGTCTATGCTCAAATATAACAGTGATACTGATTTTCAGGTCACTCTAATAAACTCATTATAATTTATTTGCCTATTTAATGACCCTCTTTCCAGATAAAGTCACATTCTGAAGTACTTTAGCACTAGAGTATAGTGCTAAATTATGGGGGAACACAGTTTAGCCCATCACTATCTACTCATTTATCTATGAACTAATTACTGAACTATTTGAAACAATTTGCAGACTGCATGATGAATTATATGCAGATACATAGTATGTTTATAAAAAAAGGAATTTTCTTCTGCTTTCTATGGGACCAGATCATAGCATTTGGAAGGGGACTTGAAGTCAGAAAGATGTATTCCTATTGGCTTAGAAGAAAGCAAGCACCCCGGCTGTGACCTGCCTATATGGGTCATGTGTCTCAGAAGTTGGCCTCTAAAAGCCAAGAGTGGTTCCTGGCATCAGGTGGCAGGAAAATGGGAATTTCAGTAACAGAACTGTAAGGAAATGATTGTGCCCAAATCAGTGAGCTTGGAAGAGAATCCTGATACCTAGGTATGAAGAGAAGCTCCAGCCAGCAAACACTTTGATTTCAGCTTAGTGATATCCCGAGGAGTCGACCCTTCTAACTAGACTCTCGACCATGGAAAGTGTGGTAAAATACATTTGTGCTATTTTAAGCCACTGAGTTTACGGTACTCTGTTCCACAGTACTAAAACTAAGACACTCTTCTTTTCAGACTAAGCCATTTGGCAATGTCTGGATGGATTTTGGAATGTTGAAGTTTGAAGGAGGATTGTTTTTGCCTCTAGTACTGAGAGGCCAGAATGCTGCAAACCGTCCTGCAGTGCACAAGGCAGCCCCTCAAAGTACAGAATTAGTAAGCTCTAGAAGTTAATAGTGCCAAGGTTGAGGACCCCTAGATTAGGCTATTCTATTAGAATCATCTCCAGTTGGTAGAGAAAAACTGATTTCGAGTTAGAATACTGAGCATATAACAACTTTCTTGAAATAAAGTAGAGACTTTCACTAATCATATAAATATTGTTTGGGATAACAGGATATTATATATTACCCAATAGCATCATTTTCAAGGTTTCCAAACTGAATCTTACATGTAAGGATTAAGTTCTTAGTTACCTTCTGATATTAATGAGAAATTACTACCTACATGAGAAAATCAAAGATCATACATATTAGAACATTTTTCTCAGAATGTGTAAACTGCTTGAGTTTTTTTTTTCTCTGCATATACATTTTCTAGAGTGTCCTATTTAGTGGTAGAAATAATTCAGTATTTGGCTTCTGCACTCCCTTTATATTCCATTTTCTTTCTCATCAGGGAACCTTCCTAGGCCCTTGGCAAACTATCTTTGAAAATCTGATGCAGAATTCGAAAGTGTGTGGGTGGGTAATGGCATGAACACACAAAGAAGAGATTATAATACCTTTTACAATTCTAAAGCAGAAGACTTTCCAGGACCTCAAAGACTTACAGAGTAGAGAGAAAGATTTGTAATAGTAAATATATAAATAAAAGCTAGATCTGGTGACTTGCCTTAGCTACTTGTAACCCTTGGACATGATAAATTAATCATTAAATGAGTACACATTTGCAGTACATTTTCATGAGTGCTGTTCTTGATTTCTTGCTATACAGCAGGACTCCTTAGGATTATCACATGTTCCTTGAGGAGAATTTTAAATAATAGATAAATATTCTAAAAGCACAGGCTTCCTATAAATTTCTACCAGCTGTAAGTCAATAAGAACTCCACATTTGGTATTAATTCCAGCATTCTCTTTCTGACATGAACCATCAGAACATTTAACAGAGAAGATAAATGAGTATGAAGAAGACAAGATTGCAAACTATGTTGTATATCAAGTTCCATTTACAGGGGATAAAAACAATACAGAAAACCTGATCCATGTTGGTCATAAGCTTCTGTCTTGACTGAGTCTTCTCTATCAAATTAGTATTACAAAGTAAGATCTTCTTAGTCGTATTCTCAAATCTCTGCAAAGACAGATGTCTTATATTTTGTGGTTATTCTTTATTATTTATAATTAGAATAGCCTTCAAGGAGAATAGAAAGACAAATAGCAAAAACTAAGAAAATGTAAATTTTTATCCCGAAGTGGTTTATCTCATAAGCTTAGCTATCTCAAATATACAGGGAACATAAAGTATCAAAAGATCTACCAGAGCAACCAAAACAAATGTTAGCATACGCATACATGAATAATATGGGCAAGCATATATAGTGTTTATTGTAAGTCAGATCCAGTTCTGAGGGCTATCTTTAGGTAGTTACTCATTTAATCTTCATAACAACCTTAGGAGATAAGCACTACATTTATCTCCAGGTGATAAATGAGAAAATTGAACGAGAAATAGTTTCAGTGCCTTTTCTGAGTAAGTTCAGCCAGCAAGAGGCTTAGGAAATATTCAAAATAGAGTCCTTAAGTTTAGCCTCTTCAAGTGGTTAATCTCAAAGTCTATTTAGTCTTTATTGGAACATTTATTTAGTGTTTCGTGTTTATAGTGCCCCAAGCTGGCTGCTGGGGATAAAGATAAATAAGACAGGTATGTAAATCAGTAAACCTCATTTTAATGTGTGCTGTGATAGAAACACAAAGAAGGGATTATGACTTGACATATAACAAAAGGAAAAACAAGAAGGCAGTTAGATTAACAATAAACAGTTCTATATATTTCAACTTCACATAGTTTTATAGCTCTTTGAACATACTGACATTGGCAGTTATTTTCATAATGGTGGCCACAAGTTACTAAAGAAGATTTAATCTGTGTTCACAGAGTGTTGGTTAAAAAGAGGGTGGGACATTTATCAACTTTTATTCTGGATAGTCTATTCATGTTTTAGACTGTTTTGAAGTTTTTAATTATATTTTGAAAGTTTTATTTTTTTATGGACTTACCACATACATTTCAGTTTATCAGAACCTACTTCAGATCTGTTCTACCTCAATTCCAGAGATAGAGAACTGCTTCTCCTGTATAGCTCCAATCTTTTTTTTTCTTTCTCCTATTATCATTATATGTATTGCATCTATATAGGCTATAAAAGCAATGATACATTGCCACTACTTTGTATAATTTCATGTTGATTACAGAAGCTGAGAAAAGAAAGGAGGCAAGTATGTATTTATAGATTTTATTATGTTTACCATCTTATTTACCTTTATGGGTCTTTTCACTTGTTCCTGTTAGTTTGGGATTTTTAACTTTGTTTTTTTATTTTTATTTTTTAATTAAATTTTTAATTTTAATTCCAATATAGTTAACATTAGTTTCAAGTGTACAATATAGTGATTCAACAATTCTATATATTAGTCAGAGCTCATTATGATAAGTGTACTCTTAAATTCCCATCACCTATTTGACCCATCACCCAACCAACTCTCCTCAGGTAACTGTCAGTTTTTTTCTCTGCAATCAAGAGTCCATTTCTTGGTTTCTCTCTCTCTCTCTCTCTCTCTCTCTCTCTCTTTTTTCCTTTGTTCCTTTGTTTTGTGCCTTAAAGTCCACATCTAAGTGAATCATATGGGTTTTGCATTTCATGATTGACTTATTTCACTTAACATTATACTCTCTAGCTTCCTCCATGTTGTTGCAGATGGCAGGATTTCATTCTCTTTTATGGCTGAGTAATATTCTATTGTATATGTACACCATTCTGTAACTTGGCCATTGTAAATAATGCAGTAAACATAGGATGCATGTATCTCTTTGAATTAGTGTGCTTGTATTTGGGGGGGTAAATACGCATTAGTGCGATTATTGGATCCTAGGGTAGTTCTACTTTACACTTTTTGAGGAAACTCCATACTGTTTTCCACAGTGGCTGCACCAATTTTCATTCCCACCAACAGTGCACAAGGGTGCCTTTCTCTCCACATCCTTACTGTTTCTTGTGTTGTGGATTTTTGTTATTTGGACAGGTGTGAGGGGATATCTCATTGTAGTTTTGATTTGCATTTCCCTGATGATGAATGATGTTGCACATCTTTTCATGTGTCTGTTGGCTTTCTGTATTTCTTCTTTGGAGAAATGTCTGTTCATATCCTCTACCCATTTTGAACTGGCCTATTTGAGTTTTAGGTGAATTGATCAGTTCTTTATACTTCAGATACTAACCCTTTATCAAATATGTCATTTGCAAATAACTTCTCCCATTCAGTAGATTGCCTTTTAGTTTTTTGGTTGTTTCCTTTGCTGTGCAGAAACTTTGTATTTTGATGTAGCCCCGGCAGTTTATTTTTGTTTTTATTTTCCTTACCTCAGAAGACATATCTAGAAAAATGTTGCTATGGCCATTGTCAGCAAAATTACTGTCTTTGCTCTCCGCTAGAATATTTATGGTTTCAGGTCCCACATTTAGATCTTTAACCCATTTTGAGTTTATTTCTGTTTATGGTGAAAGAAAGTGGTCCAGTTTCTTTTTTTTTTTTTTTTTTTTGCATGTAGCTGACTAGCTTTCCCAACACCATTGTTGAAGAGACTTTCTTTTTCCCATTGTATGTTTTTTCCTGCTTTATCTGCTTTATCAGATTAATTGATCTTTTAATTGTGGGTTTATTTTGGGGTTTTGTATTCTGTTCTGTTGATCTATGTGCCTATTTCTGGTCAGTACCACGCTTTTTTGATCACTATGACTTTGTAATATAACTTGAAGTCTAGAATTGTGGTACCTCCAGTTTTGTGTTTTTCAATATTGCTTTGGCTATTCAGGGTCTTTTGTGGTTCCATACAAATTTTACGATTCTTTATTCTAGTTCTGTGAAAAATGCTCCTGTTATTTTGATAGGGATTGTATTAAATATGTAGATTGTTTTGAGTAGTATAGACATTTTAACAATATTTGCTCTTTAAGTCCATGAGCATAGATAATCTCTCTATTTCTTTGTGTTGTCTTTAGTTTTTTTTTCATCATTGTTTTGCAGTTTTCAGAGTATAGGTCTTTCACCTCTTTGGTTATGTTTATTCCTATTTTATTCTTTTTGGTGTAATTGTAAATGGGATTGTTCTCTTAATTTCTTTTTCTCTGCATTATTATTAGTGTATAGAAATGCAACAGATTTTTGTACATTGATATTATATCCTGCTACTTATCTGAATGATTTAAAAAATTTTTAATGTTTATTTATTTTTGAGAGATAGAGAGACATACACACACAAACAGTGTGAGTGGGGGAGGAGCAGAGAGAGAGGGAGACGCAGAACCTGATGCAGGCTCCAGGCTCTGAGTTGTCAGCAGAGCCTGATGTGGGGCCTGAACTCGCGACCCATGAGAGCATAGTTAAGCTGAAGTTGGAAGCTTAACTGACTGAGACACGCAGGCACCCCATGAATGATTTTTTAAATGTACCATTGGGGTTGGTTCACTAGTATTTTGTTGAGGATTTTTGCATTGCATTAATCAGAGATATTGGCCTGGAATTGTCTTTTTTTAGTGATGTCTTTACCTGGTTTTGGTATCAGGGTAGCACTGGCCTCATAGAATGAATTTGGTAGCTTTACTTCCTTTTTTATTTTTTGGAATAGTTTGAGAAGAATAGGTACTAACTCTTCTTTAAATGTTTGGTAGAATTTGCCTGTGAAGCCATCTGGTCCTGGACTTTTGTTTGCTGGACGTTTTTTGATTACTGATTCAATTTCTTTGTTGGTAATTGGTCTATTCAAATTTTGTATTTTTCCTGCTTTAGTTTTGGCAGTTTATATATTTTAAGGAATTTATCCATTTCTTCTAGGGTTGTTTAATTTGTTGGCATATAGTTACTCATAATATTTTCTTATAATTATTTGTATTCCTGTAGTATTGGTTATTTCTCCTCTTAAATTTGTGATTTTATCTGAGTCCTTTATTTCTCTTTCTTTCCTTTTGTTTTCATTACTTTTCTTTTATGAGTTTGGCTAGATGAGGATCAATTTTGTCAGTCTTTTGAAGAACCAGCTTCTCATTTCATTGATCTGTTCTATTGATTTTTTTTAGTTTCTATATCATTTATTCCTGCTTTAACCTTTGTTATTTCCTTCCTGGGGTTTGGGGGCTTTGGTTTTCTTTTACTAGCTCTTTTAGGTGTAAGGCTAGTTTGAGACTTTTCTTGCTTTTGGAGGTTGACCTGTATCACTATAAACTTCCCTCTTAGAATTATTTTTGCTATATCTCAAAGATACTGGACTGTTATGTTTTCATTTTCATTTCTTCCCTTGTAATTTTTTATTTCTTTTTTTTAATTTCTTAGTTAGCCTATTCATTGCCATTGTATATAGTAACATGTATTTCACCTCCATGAATTAGTGCTCTTCCCAGATTGTTTTTTTCTTGTGGTTGATTTCGAGTTTCATGGCATTGTTGTCAGAAAACATGCATTATATGACTTTAAAGTTTTTAAAATTTGTCAAGACTTGTTTTGTGGCCTAAAATGTAGTCTGTTTGAAGAATGTTCCACGTACAATTGAAACAAATGTGTATTTTGCTGTTTTAGGATGGAATGTTCTGAATGCATCTTTTAAGTCCATCTGGTCCAGGGTGACATTTAAAGCCATTGTTTCCTTGTTGGTTTTCTAAAGGAGTGATCAGTCCATTGCTGTAAGTGGGGTTTTAAAGTCCCCTACTATTACAGTATTACTATTTTTATGTTTCTTATTAGCTATTTTATATATTTAGACGCTTGCATGTTGGGTATATAAATGTTTATTTTTTTATTATATAGTGCCCTTTTTCATCTCTTGTTACAGTCTTCGTTTTAAAATCTACTTTGTCCAATAAACGTATTGCTACCCCAGCTTTCTTTCGGCAGCCATTTGCATGATAAATATTTCTCCATCCCCTCACTTTCAAACTACAGATGTCTTTATGTAGGAAATGAGTCTTTTGTAGGCAGTCTTATTTTCTTATTCATTCTCACCCTATATCTTTTGAATGGAGTGTTTACTCCATGTACATACAAAATATTCATTGATAGACTTGTATTTATTGCCATTTTGTTACTTGATTTGTGGTTGTGTATTTTTTCTCTGATTCTTCTCTTGGTCTCTTTCATTGTTTGTTGGCTTTCTATAGAGATATACTTAGATTCGTTTCCCTTTATCCTTTGCCTATCTCTTAATGGTTTTTTATTTGTGGTTACATTTAGGTTTATGTATAATATCTTCTGCATATAGCAGTCTATATTTGATGGTTGTTTAAATTTGAACCCATTCTTTACTCCTCTTCTTCTTCACATTTTTGGTACATGGTGTCCTGTTTTATATCCATTTATTTGGTGAATCTCTTGACTGAGTTTTATTGATGTACTTATTTTTACTGCCTTTGTGTTTCCAACTTTTCATACTCTGACTTGTGGTCTTTCCTTTCTAGTCAGAGTCACCTTTAATATTTCTCCTAGGGCTGGTTTAGTGGTCATGAGCTCCTTTAGTTTTTGTTTGTCTGAGAAACTCTTTTTTTTAAGTTTATTTATTTTGAGAGAGAGAGAGAGAGAGAGAGGAGTGAGTAGAAGAGGGACAAAGAGAGAGAGAGAGAGAGAGAGAGAGAGAGGGAGAGAATCCCAAACAGGCTCTGCACTGTCAGCATGGAGACTGATGTGAGGCTCAAACTCACAAACTGTGAGATCATGACCTGAGCTAGAATCACAAGTCAAACGCTTAACCAACTGAGCCACACAGGCATTCCTTCTGAGAAACTCTTTATCAGCCCTTTTATTCTGAATAATAGATTTAGATAGAGTATTCTTTCTGCAGATTTTTCCCTTGCAGCACTTTGAATATATCATGTTCTTGCCTTCTGGCCTGCAGAGTATCTGCTGAAAAATCTGCTGATAGTCTTATGTGGTTTCCCTTGTATGCACCTATCACCTCCTGCTACTTTAAGTTTTTTTTCTTGAGGCGCCTGGGTGGCTCAGTCTGTTAAGCTTCTGACTTCGGCTCAAGTCATGATCTCATGTTTTTGTGAATTTGAGCCTTGCTTTGAACTCTGTGCTGAGAGCTCAGAGCCTGAGGCCTGCTTTGGATTCTGTTTCACCCTCTCTCTCTGCCCTTCCCCCACTTATGCTCTGTCTGTCTCTCTGTCTCTCTCTCTCAATAAACATTAAAAAATTTAAAAAACAAAGAAAAATTAAAAAGATTTTCTTTATTACTACTTCTTGCCATTTTAATTCCTATGTGTCTTGGTGTGGATCTTCTCAGGTTGATATTTTTCAGGAATCTCTGTCTTCTGGATCTGAATATCTATTTCCTTCCCCAGATCAGGGAAGTTTTCAGCTGTTATTTTTTTGAATACATTTTCTTCCTCCCTTTCTCTCTCTTCTTCTGGGATCCCTATAATGTGAATGTTACTACTTTGATGGAGTCACTGAGTTCTCTGAGTCAATTCTCATTTCACACGTTATTTTTTTTCTCCCATTGTTCAGTTCGATTACCTTGCAATATTCTGTCCGTCAGGTCATTCATTCATTCATTATTTTGCTTTCTCTAACCTGTTTATTCCATCAAGTATATATTTTATTTCATTTATCATGTTTTTCATTTGATTTATTCTCTGATTTATTCTCTTTTACATCTTTGTTAAGAGACTCACTGATATCCTCCACTCTTTCTCAAATCCAGTATGCTTATGAAAATTAATTTATATTTCCTATCAGGCATATTAATGATAGCCATTTCTCTTTTAAGTCTCTTGTTGTAGTCTGCCCTATTCTTTCATTTGGGACTTCTTCTGGTGTCTCCTCATTTTATCTAACTCTTATATCTGTCTCCATGTATTAGGAAAGTCCACTATGTCTTTGTTCTTGAAGGTAATGATCTTCTGAAGAAGAGGACCTGTGGTGTCCTGCAGTGCAGTGTTCCCTGTTCCCCAGGAATTGATGCTTGAGTAAATGTCTCCGGTGTGTGTTGTGGTGTATCATGTCTTGTTGTTCCTTCAGTCCTGTCGTTTATAGAGGCACCTTTTGCCTATCATGGATACTTGATCCCCACTGGGTTGGGTGCATTTTAACAAGGTATACACTGGTATGCTTCTGAAATGATCAGCTGTTGCTGGTGTCAGAACTGAGGCCCCACGTAGGGGTTTGTGCTGGTCTTTTGGCGGAGGGGACCCTCAGCTCTGGGACTGAAGCAAGTGTGACAGGAAAGGGCAGATCCAATGAAGTACAGGAGGTCGGACTTGTTGTAACAAGTTTGGTGGCTAGTGTGGACACCAATTTGGCTCCTATAGGTAGCCGTGTGTTTATGCTGGGAACTGGGGGAGAGAAATGGTGCCTGCCAGTTTTGTCTTGTTTTGTTGTTTTGTTTTGTTCTTGGAACAGGAGGCTTTGAAAGCAAGAGGGACCAAATTGCACCAATTCTTACAAACAGCCAGACAACAAGCCTAGAATTTCAAAAACCAGTGTTGAGGCTCTGGGAGAGCTGGGAGGGCATTAGGAAGCTGAATCTTCACCCTTGAAAAACAGCAGGACACATACAAGAGATACAAGAGATACAAGTTTGAAAAAAGCTGGCGCATGCAGGACGGAGAGTGATTTCCTCATATCAGAACATCTCTCAGAGAAAGAGGCAGGGATGACATGGAGAGTCCTCTAGAAACAGGAGGCTGGGAAAAATGGCTGAGTAAGACTCTAAGCTTCCCTTGTCCCAGGAAATTAAGTAGGTCACACTCACATCAGTATAAATAATCCAGAAAACAACCCAAACACTGGCAGAACAAACTTCACAGCTAAAGGTAAAGGACACATGGAAGGAGGTAGGAAGGTGGAGATGCAGTGTGGGAGAGAAGGGGACCATCACTCTCCCTGGTAGGGAATGAAGTGGGGGCACAGTTAAAGGTGAGAAACAAACTATCACACTGGTAAGCCTGGAAGGGGAAGGTGAATCCCCCTATCATTTGAAGCCTGCCTATTAAGTCTAACACATATTTTCTCTAGTCTCTGTCTCCTTCCTTGATATCTCTGTTTCATTTGGCATTATACTTCACGTTAGGTTACCCTAATTGCTGGTTAATTACCCTATGTTTTTGGCAATGTCCTCGTGCACACATTGCTCCGCAGTCAGACCCAGTTAAAGGCAGGAAGTAAGACCAGTTTTTGAAATTTATCCTGACTGTAGCAGAGCTATTTTTTTAATCTATCTCTTTTTCTTCTTCTCTTTGGTGAACTACATGGTCTGTGGTTTAGCTCATTGTTTTTAATTAAGTTATTATTTTCAAGAGTGCCTTTATAAGTGAACTTTCCCACATACCATTTCAAATAAAGCCAGAGTACTTCAGAGCTCTTAATTTTTGTGGACTTCCTGTGCTTCTGGGCCACCGGTGTATGTGTGAATGTGATTGTATTCTGTGTTCCCTCCATCTTGCTTCTCCCAGCATGGAATGTCTGGTCATTAAGCAAGCTATGTTTTTGGCTGGCCATGCCTGATATAGAACCTCTGTTCCATGTGTAGGGACTTGATAGAGGAAGGAAACTCCTAACCTTTTTGGATGTACTTTCTGGATGTACCAAGCACTTAACCTCTTCAATTTAGTGTTGGAGGGGATGTTTGTGGCCTGCCCATCGTGGGTATGCCCCTCTTGATTGGGAACGGAGGACAAGAACAGCTCTGTCCTCTTTACTGCACCCACCCTGTACACATGCACCCTCCATCAAGGTGACCTGAGTGATGCGAGGTAACCTGGGTGAGAATAGCATAAACTCTCATAGTTCTTCATGATTTAAAGAGATTTTCTAAAATAAATGTATTTTTTCCTTTAATATGTGCCCTTAATATGCCCTTAGGATGATTTTCAGAGGCCTAATGGATTTATGTTAATGGTTTTCACCAACTTTGCTTTTTTTCTCTAGGGAGAATTTCTGCAAAGTGCCATTATAGGTATAGAATAAATTCATATTTAAAGAATACTTACAATTATCTGAATATTTTATTAAGATAAAGAACAGTATCCTTCCTCAGTAATGTGAGGTAAATGAGGTATAACCACAAATGCTGGAGGTCAATTTAAGAGTATACTACTCTATTTCAAAATACAACTTAAAATGAAAGACATTATAATTCTCTGATCTAGTTTGCTCTTGCCAGCAACTGGGTCACATATTTACAAATATCATAAAAGTTACATAACACATCTTTAAATTTTCATTACTTGCCTATTATTATATTTTTCACATTATATTTCCTTAACCCCCCTTCTTTCATCCCACCAGCCGACAGAGTTAGTTTCTTTCAGAACATTTGGGCGCATTTCTTAATCATCACCAATATCATCATTATAATACCCTCTATTATCCCTTTTATTCCACAAATTTTAAACCTTAATTTATTTTTCTCCTGAGATGAACATTAAGAAGAGTGGTCAAATTCATTTGAAAAATGGCTTAATAAATATTGGTTTGGAATTATTTTATTCCATGAACAGTGATAGACACTTTCTGTCAATTACCATTCTAAGCATAGGAATTGAGGAAACTCAATGAAAGATAAAATGTTCCTAGCTTTCAGTTAGCTTACTTACTGTAATATAAAACCCAAAGAGAGTTCATAAAATATAATATTTTATTATAAAAAGTAAAACATTGTTTAATTTTATGGGGTTCAGTTGGTATGCAAAGAAATGGGTGTCCAATTTTATTTGAACTGGAAATGCTATACAGCTTCAGTTGTTGGTATATCTTGACATAAGGATTCCATACTGTAGGCATAGTTGCAGAATACAGGTAGTTGCATTTGACTACTCTCTCAGTGTATGACATCAGAATGTGAAGACAAAAACTAGAGAGTTAGGCAGTGACCAGATTATACTATACTCAGTATATGATATTCATACTGTACTCAGTATTTTTCATTTTATCTAGTAGACAAGAAGCAACTGAATGAATAGTTTGAGGTTGGGAGATAATCAGGATCACATTTTCATTGTTGTTGGTTTTTAGAAGATTTCTCTGCCAAATTTTGGAAGATAGTACAACTAGACTAGTTAAGAGACTATATCCAGACTGGGAGGAATAAAAAATTTAAGACAAATTCTAGGTTTCATGATTGTGTGTCCACATTGATGGTGATGTTATTTAAAGAGTATTGATTTTTGGAGGAAAAATTAATGCTTTCAATTGTAGACCCTGTGGTTCTGGTATACCAAAGGAACACCAGTTGCTCATGCCTGGTAGGTAGTTGGATGTATAGATTTGAAGTGCTAGAGATACATATTTGGAACTCATTCACAAATATGAATTCATGAAGTCATGAAAGTGAAGAAAATCTTGGTTTAAAAATGCTAAGTCTGAAGGACAGAACTCTGTGGGAAATCAACAGTTAAGGGGAAGGTAACAGAGAATTTATTTAGGAAAGTGGCCTACCTTTCCTATATTAGTGATTATCTGAGGTTTTTTTTTTAATTAATTCATTTATTTATTAAGTGATAATTTAGTGTCAACAGATCAGTTCCTGGTTTGTTCTAAATTGAGAACCATTGTAATGTATGCTAATGTAAGCTAGTGTCTCAAAAAATACTTACATAGAAAATGTCTACATTTCATTAGAGAAACAAATTAATATAATAAAGGGTTCTTTTAGACAATATAACTACATGTATGTATCTGTGCTTCAAGAACTGCCCTTGAAGCTTTACCTAAGTGAATTAACAGATATATCTAAAGCATTTACCAAGACTTCATACAAAATGCCATAGTTAATTCTCCCAAATTAAAGCATATTTTGATCTTTTATGGTCCTTTATTAATTCATTGAAGATTTATATTCTGCTTATATTTTTACCAAAGTTTTCATATATGGAGATTATATATTCAAGCAACTAGATAAGTCATTGTATTAGGCCATATAAGTAGACAAGCCATTTAATCTTTTTAAATGATCATTTTTAGAGAATCTTATAAACAAAATAATTCAAATGCTTTGCCTGTATATTATGCTTACAGTATATGAAATTCTATACTAGGTAATTTATAATTCTTTATAATTTACTATGCTTTAAAATTCTGTGTGAAAGCATTTTTTTCAATTCCTCTACACTTTGGAATATATGAAATACAAATGCTTTGCTTGTATTCCATACTTAATATGAGAGTAGAGAGGACTTCAACCAGTTGTGTTTGATTCCCAGCTCTATCTTTTCTTTTAGTAGTATTACGACATATTGCCAGTAAGTCTGGTTCTTCATAAGCCCAGAAGTCACTAAGAAAATGGATGTACAACTGTCTTCAAAAAAAGAAAAACCTATTTATTGCTCAGAAAATTCATTACATATAGTTTTCCTTAACTATGTGACTTTTTAGTAATTCTAACATAGCTAACTATTTATTCATTGTTTGTAGATTTAGGTTAAAATTTGACTTATACCTTGAGATTATCAAGATAAATATGGGTATATATTTAGATATTCATATACAGATATATAGATACATAAGCATACATATAAATATACAGACATTTGCATATCTTTGTTATAAGTCCTTGAATAAGTACAAATAATTAAATGTCCACAAGTTTACTTCATTGTACTTACTCTCTGTCAGTCTCTGCCTTTTCAATGAAGGATTAATGTTTATGTACCAATGTTGTTAAAAGGTGGTAACACTCTATAAAAAGACTTTCTAAGCATTACAAAGTAGAAAGATATTGAAAATAAGAAAGTAAAGATGGATGGGATTTTCCTGTCAGGACTGTGTAAATTTCCTGCTCTGCTTCTCACTAGTGACATGATGTCAAGACAGTTATTTTGAAATAAAATCCTCTGTTAATATACAAACAATACTCTTAGTGCCTTTAGTTTTTATGTAAGTTTTAGTTTTTACACCATTGGCAATGTTAGATTAGTATAGGTTTTCCCCAGAGTTATTCGTGTGTGTGTGTGTGTGTGTGTGTGTGTGTGTGTGTGTGTGTGTCTGTGTAGAGAAGCGGGGAGAGAGAGATACAGAGAGAGGGATACAGAGACAGGAGGGGTGGGGAGGGAAAGTGTGTGTTTGAGAGAGATAAATGCTATAATGTGTCAAATGTTCCTATACATTTTCAGTATCTTACAGCTGTAAAAATATAGGTATAACTAATTACCTCGCAAATGTTTGAAATTCTACTTTTGTATGTCGGCTGTGCACCAAATTGCTTTTTTTTTTAGTTAAAGCAGAACTCATGACTGGCTAGAGGAAATGTCATGTTTTGATGAACATTCTGTTTGCACTAAAATACACAATATGATCCTCGATGAAAATTTGGGGGAGCTGAACTTTTAACCATAAAATAAATATACTTAAGTTACTGAGACTTCACCTTCTTCCTTTCTGAGTTGGAAGATTTCCATAACGATGCATGAATTTGAAGACCTCACAACTAGGGTCTGTTTTCTACAGAGACTTTCCTGGAAATTCTACACAGAAGAAAAATATTATATGCCATATATAGTGATGCAGACCACTTCCTAGTTTTGAACCAGATGGACTAAAGATAAAATGATGAAATTCAAGTTTTTTCTTAGTATACTTAATAGTGTGTCAACTAAAACGATTACTGTCTATTCATCCAGTAATCTTTTGTGTTTGAAAATTATCCTTGCTGGGACAAAGGGGTTTGAAAAACCTGGACCTGGCTTTGGAAGTTTTTGAAAAGAGACCATTTTTTATGACTATTGTCATATCCTTCATCTCACCAAAGTGAAATGTGAAAACTAAGGATTATAGGCTGTTAAAGTTTTCACAAACAATAGCTAGGAGAAGATAGAGGGCAAGGGGCAGTAGTATTGTACAGCCAGAAACATTACTTCCAATTCCTGGCCAATGAAGTGTATTGTATTGGAAGATGTCACTGCCCTTCCTCACTGTGCATATACCAAGTGAAATAGCAGCATTAAAAATCTTGAAAGAGTGTTTGGGTAGCATTCTTTTCAAGAATTTGAAAAAACATCTTTTTTATGATTTGAGACATTTCTATATTTAGTTCAAGTAAACAATTTGATTTCTTCCTTTGCACCTAGACATCCTATTTCATTTCTTGTCTTTAACCTCCCTTTCCTTTAGTTGATAAAGTGCTGCTATGATGCCTATAATTTCATCATCAGATTTTCATTATTAACACATTCATACCAAATGATTTATTTTTACTTACTTTTATTTTTTAAAATATATTATTTTTAAGGAATCTCTGCACTGAATGTGGGACTGAAACTCATGGTCCCAAGATCAAGAGTTGCGTGCTCAACCAACTGAGTCAGACAACCACCAGATAGCAAATAATTTATGATTCCAGCATTATTGCAAGTTGACTCATTCTATTCTTCCATAGTTTTTTGTCTTTGTACCAGTGATTTTCTCAACTTGAAGCTTTTCCTACTTCAGCTATCAAATATTTTATCAAAAGCCACTTCCATTATAAGGAGTTCAAGGCTTTTCCAGGAAGAACTGTTTGCCTCTCTTCCTGTGGTTCTACGACCCTTTACACATGTTGCCATTTTAGCATTTTTCATTATGTGCCCAGGTGTGTCTAGAACACCTAAACACTTAGAACACCTAGAATACACACTCTACTCCAATCACCAAGCATAATCCTAGGTACAAAATAGGCAGCAAAAATGCTCAGTACCTTTTATATAAGGAGACAGGATGTGTGCTTTTATGAAGAGCTGGGAAGGCATCTGGGTGGCTCAGTTGGGTAAGACTCCTGTCACCATCTCACAATTGGTGCGATCCAGCCTCATGTCAGGCTCTGCACTGAAAGCACAGAGCCAGCTTGGGATTTTCTCTCTCTTTTTCTCTCTCTGCCCCTCCCCAGCTCTCTCCTTTTCTTTCTCAAAATAAATAAATATTAGTAGAGGAACTAGGGTTCAGAGAAAGATGTAAGAATAGTCTGTCAAATATTGCCTATTTTATAGCTTTGTCTGTGGAGAAAAAGCTATTTTAAAATAATAAAACACTGTGGTGCCTCCGTGGCTTAGTTGGTTGAGCATCCAACTCTTGATATAGGCTCAGATCATGATCCCAGGGTTGTGGGCTAGAGCCCCATGTCAAGCCACACTCAGCATGGAACTCTATGGAGATTCTTAGTTTGTTTCCCTCTGTCCCCCTCTGCTTGTTCACTCTCTTTCTGTCTAAAATTAGAAAAATAATAATAAATAATAAAACACGGTTTTCTTTACATACCATTACTTTTATGTGTGTTATCTTGTGTGAATATAAGACTATTTAAGGAACTAATATTTTAATCAATTATAATGTGCATAAATTCATTGAGTCACATGAATACTGCTCAAAAGGCACAAAATAACAAAAATAGATTAGAATGAAAGTACATATTTACTATAATTTCTAAAGACTTATTAAGAATATGTTATAATTCGGTCCACATATTTTAAAAGTGGTACTACATTACCCTACATATTTGAAAACCTAAGAAATTAGTGCTGAATACATTGCCAACCTAATGGAAGATACAGGAAATGTTAATTTAAATAAAAACAAATAAGATTTTGAAAAAAATGCAATGACCGCCAAAAAGACACAGGCTATATTTTCCTCCCATTTGGTTATCTAAGTATGCCTCATGTATTCTAAACTTTCTTTGAATACAATTTGATCCATGCTTATAATAAAAATAAGAATGCATATAAACAAACCTAATATAATTTGGTAGTTTCAATGCATAAAGCCTAGAAAATAATGTATTATGTATACATATATATCTAGTTTCTATGTGACCTGGTCACTTGGAATATAGTTTTGCATGAACAATACTACACAGTCATCACTTTGAATTCCCTGACCTATCTTTTCTGCTTAAGTGCTGCATTAGCAGATTTTTGTAGCTAATGTTTAGCATATCTTATAAATTGTATTAATGTTGTCTGTCTGGAGCTCAACAGTTACTTCCGAAAAAACATGAAGTCTCTCTGAAAAGTTTTATTTTAGCTTTAAATAAACCTTGAGATTATAACAAACAAAATAAATATGAAAGATAAGTAAGATGAAACATTTTATTTAATAACCCATTGCTTTTAAACTATAATAAAGAGAAAACCAGTATTTATAAACCTATGGCTTAAAAGGCATTTTGAGGCATCTTATAAAATAACACAGTATTTCTATAATTTGCCCAAGGGAGTATTTTGCAGTGTCAATATAAAGTTGACAATATCAGAGAAAGAACACTGACCCAGGCACCAGGGCCTCAGGGTCACATCTGTTAGTGCTGCTTATGGTGTATGATGCAAAGTAATAAACTTTTTAAATTCTCAGTTATCTTATCTATAAAATTAGAAATGAAAACATACTTTTTATTTTCTATTGAATTCATTAAGTCCAAAAGCGTAAACTTCAAATGAAAAAATAGCAGTGTGCTTTTAAAAATCTTAATGATTACATGTTTTATAATGGCAAAACTAAATTTAAAACTATGCCTACCAGTTGGGGAATGTTACATAATCTATGACATATGGTAAATTGAACATTTTTCTTAAGTGATAAATATGTGGGCTGCATAAAAATAAATGTTTATATGTAATAACATATTAAAATGCTACAAAAATTGATTGTGTTGAAGGCAGTTGTGTAAAAAATAAGAGCTCATACACTAAGGTTCAAAGGTTTCAGGTTAAATGAAAATAGTGTGGTAAAAATGCCATTTGCTTTCTGTTGCTGTTGTTTACCTGTTCTATTATACTTGGTTAAATATCCAGTGTTTTTAGAAGAAAAATATAACTGATGACTTTTTGCAATATTAATATAGCAATAATTAGAAGCTAAAGAACATATTATTGGTTTTAACTGTAAAAGATAAAGAGAACTATGAGCTGAGTGCACCCTTGATTGGGGTACACAAGTAGGATAACATAGTCTCCTGAAGTTCACAAAGCAGGTAAAAAGATGCTCTTTTGTGTCAGATGTACTTTGGGTTCACATCCAGCTTTACTGAATCTGGGTGAATTCAGACAACTTAGTTAACTTCCATAAAGATTGCTTATGTTATATGGAAATGGGGCAGACAATATAAAATATGCCATAAAATCAATTTGAACGTTATACATAAATACGTGAGAAGTTCTTATCATAACACCTAACTAGTAAATACTGACTTTTCAATAATATCATACTTCAGTTTATTGAATAGAAGATAAAGGCTATCTGTTCTTGTTTCTAGAGATGTAGAACCAGAAATTTATGATATGGTCATCCTAATATTAAAAATGTCATGTTTTTCATTAAGGCTTAGTGGTTTTTGCTGTGATAGTTTATACAGAAGTAGATGACATTAAAGGAGGATCATTTAACATAATGTAACATGCAGTGTTTTTGTTTTTATTTTTTATTTTGGTTTGGCTTCTCTATCTATTCCCAAGATGCATGATATAATTAAAAAGCAAGGAAATATGTGAATATAATATTTGTGGTAGCTAGTTGTAAAGGAAGATGACAGTAACTCTAGGATTTTGAGTGATTGCTATAGCAGAATCAGAGGAAGTGAAATGGTTTATTATAAATTGCAGTGAAGAGAATTTAGGAACAAGAATTATTTGATACTCGGACTACATAAAAATGTCATGCAGTCATTTAATCCTGAAGTTTTGTTGAAACAAGTAAATGAGAATATGGTTATAAGATCAGAGAAGAGTGATTTAAAAAACTTTAACTGCATTTATTATTCTGTGGTGAAAGTATTTATGGGTGCATTGACATGGATGGTTAGGAGAAGTGAACTGAAATAGGAGTATATACCTCCACATGGTAATAAACACCAATCATCTGTTGTCCTTATGCTTTATTATTTATATCTCAAGGTAAAGAGTCATGTGTATGTTTGCACATGTGTGTGTCATGCATGTACGCATGTATGTTTATATAGGTGTGTATGTAGAATTGTAAATTTATTAACTCCAGGAAATCAGACACTTCTTAAAGAAAAAATGAAGAGAATAGATGGCATTACAATTTAGCACTTAAAAGTAATCATTCTGGAAGTATGACTGTGGTGTGGGCTGCATTCACCATTCTTTGTATAAAAGAAGCAAAGGAGGAGGAGTAGACACATCGGAGATAATAAAGTGTTAAAAGTGTTAAAGGTGATAAATGTTAAAAAAAACAAGAGTGAAGAATTTTCAGCATGATCCATTTGAAAAAATCTATTATTAATTTTCATAACAAAAAATCATAAAGAAGTTAGGAAAGATTAAGTATATAAATTAGGTATATAATTTTTTTAAGAGAAAGGACTTAATGCACATTTGCTGGGATTCGAAGGAAAAAGAAAGGTAGGTTTGAGAGATATTTCTTGTTTAGGCTAATATTGCTAAAGCCTTCTGTGGCTCTATAGGTGTCCCCAAATTGATAAGTTACAAAAATGTCTTACTTCTTTTGTAGATAGAGAAAGCAATGAACAGATCTAAGCTGCTGTTACTAACACTAAGGGAGACTTAAGTGACATATTAGGTTATTGAAAGGATAGAAAAGGTGTATTATTATTTTTAAATCTTTGAAAATTGGAACTGGAAATTCAATTATCACTCTCTATTTATACTCAAATTGCAGTGTTCTGTACAATCACAGAGATCTAATTTGAAGCATTCCTTTTATAAAAAATACAGGAATTATATCCCATTCATTTGTTTGGCAATTACTTTATTCTCCTGGAATTCTGTTCATTACGTATTGGCTTAATATAACTTAAATTTCCAGGAGGAGAATATGAAAATCTAGTTTATAGGAAATATTATAGTGATGATGTTGCTATCATTTGGCTTGTTTTGAAAATCAAAGTTAAGTGGTCAAATGTATGCAACATTGATTTAAGGTAGTACTAATAGCAATATTGAGAACCAGAATGAACAATATGAATTTTATCTAGAAAGTTTAGAGTACAAGTGAGGTATAGAGATACAAATATAATACATTAACTCTCCAGCCAAACTCTGAAAGTCTTCTTTCCTCCATTCCTATTCAACCCAGGGATGCCAGAATTGCCCAAAAGATATTTACTGTGGTATCTCCATTGCTTAGCAATATGATCTTTTTAATAAATGATGTTGGAAAAACTGGGTATCCACGTGCAAAATAATGAAATGGATCCTTATTTTACACAGCTCACAAAAATTAACTTGAAATGGTTTAATGACTTAAGCATAAATCCTGATACTATAAAACTCCCAGAACAAAAGATAAGTAAAAAACTCCTAGATACTTGTCTTGGCAACTGATTTTTTTTTTGGCTATGTTGCTCAAAAGCACAGGCAAATATAAATAAATAAACATATGAGACTATATCAAACTAAGAAGCTCTGCACAATAAAATTAACTATCAACAAAATGAAAAGGCAAGCAATGGAATGCAAGAAAATACTTGTAAACTGTACATGTAATAAGGGGTTAATATCCAAAATATATAAAGAATTCATACAGTCAATAGCAAAAAAACCAAATAAGCTGATTTAAAAAATAGACAAAGGGCCTGAATATATATTTTCCATAAGAAGACATACAAATGGCCAACATGTATGTGAAAAGTGCTCAACATCTAATTGTCAGGAAAATGCAAATGAAACCTCAGTGAGATACCACCTCACACCTATTAGACTGTTATCAAGAAGATGAGATATGTTTTGGTGAGGGTGTGGAAAAAGGGAACCCTTGTACCTTGCTGATGGGAAGATAAATTGGTATAGCCATTATGGAAAACAATATGAATTTTTTTCAAAAAATTAAAAATAAAATTACCAGGGGTGCCTGGGTGGTTTAGTTGGTTAAGTGTCTGACTTCGGCTTAGGTCATGGTCTCACAGTGTGTGAGTTTGAGTTCCGTGTCAGTCTCTATTGACAGCTCAGAGCCTGGAGCCTGCTTCCGGATTCTTTGTCTCCCTCTCTCTTTTCCCCTCCCCTGCTCACACTCTATGTGTATGTGTATCTCTTTCTAAAAAATAAATAAGCACTAAAAATAAAATAAAATTAAATTAAAATACAATACCATATGATCCAGCAATCCAACTTCTGGTTATATATTTGAAGGAAATAAAATTAATATTGAAAACAGAGATCTACACTCCCATGTTTATTGCAGCATTATTCACAATAGCCAAGATATGGAAACATTCTAAGTGTCTGTAAAATAGATGTGTGCATTAGGAAAGGGTGATATTTATACATGATGGAACATAATATAGCAATAAAAAAGGAAAATGTGTTATCTGTAACATCATAGATAAATCTGGAAAACATTATGCTAAGTGAAATCAATCAGACTGAGAAAGACAAATACTGTATAATTCCACTTATATGTAGAATCTAAAAAAAAAGTTGAACTCATAGAACAGAATTCTGCTTTCCAGGGACTAGTGCATAAGAGAAAGAAGAAGGCATTGGTCAAGGGTACAACTATCCAATTATAAGATGAGTAAATTTGGTAGCATCTAATATATAGCAATGCTGACTATAGTTAATAAGACTGCACTGTATGCTTGAAATTTGCTACAGGAGTAGATCTTAAGCATTCTAACCACATACACTCAAAAATGGCAACTCTATGAGGTGATTGTGTTAATTAATTTGATGCGGGGGGATCCTTTTACAATATGTGATATATATGTATATATGTATATATATATCATTGCACTGTATGCTTTAAATTTATAAAATTTTATTTTTAAGTGTTTTGTGTTTTTTTTTTTTAATTTTGAGAGAGAGAGAGAGTGAGCACGGGAAGGGCAGAGAGAGAAAGAGGGAGACACAGAACCTGAAGTGGCTCCAGGCTCTGAGATATCAGCATAGAGCCGGATGTAGGGCTCAAACTCAAGGACTGTGGGATCATGTCCTGAGCTTAAGTCTGACACTTAATCGACTGAGCCACCAGGTGCCCTATACAAATTTATTTTTAATTTTACCTTAGTACAGTTAGAAAATAAGGGTACTAAGTAAAATCTATAGGAAAAAATGAAAGAAAAGTATGATTGTTTCCTTCTTTTTGACTTCATGTATTAGATAATTTTAAGCTGATGAATAGGTTTTTAAACATCTTTTATAATTGGTTACCTCTTTTGCACCCACTAATAATATTTACTGATATAGAAGAAAAAAAATAAATGCACAATATCTGAGTTCCTCTAGGATCCCTTGACTTAAGCTCATATGTTAAAAAAAGACTTAGGAACTTAAAATATTTCTATACTCTTCAGCAGCTGCTTACAGTGAAAAAGTGTTAGTGTTTTGTTTTGTTTTCTTTCCACTGCACTTTGATAGAGTTTCAAAGTAGGAAAATGGCACTCTGATGGACTTTGTATTTTAAAGATTTTCCTAAAGGAGTTTACATTCTTCATTGTTGATGTAGAGGCTGCCTCTCTCCTCACCTGTGAGCCCTGAAAGGTAGGAAAAGAGTTCCTTGGAAATGAAAGATTGACATAGTAAAATATTTTATAGTACTGATTTATTTTTTGGAATTGAATCTAGAGAGAAAGGAAATGAATAATCTACATGAAGTCACATTTGGAGATTTTTCCTTTACAATAAAAATATAAAAAGATTTAGTTATGACTAATAAAATTATTTTAAACTATTCCTTTCTTGAACTAAACAGAAATTGAGAAAGAGGCAAGAATATGAATGGGGGTGAATTGGGAGGAATACCTCTTTTATAAATTTTTGTCACTGGAGGATTTAGGTTTTCTAGTTGTCCTGACCTAACTTATCCTATATTTTATTTTTTTATTTTATTTTATTTTCTTTCGCATGCAAAAGCAAAGGGTTTTATTATGAATTTAGGCCCGGCCAGCCTAAACTCGGGCTCACAGACTTCAACAACACACTGGATCCACATGGAGCGAGCCCGAGCATGGCGGGGCAGGGCCTTTTATGAGTTTGGGAAGGGGAGTTACAGGAAATTGTGACACAGGTACAGGGGTCCAATCATTATAGCATCACATCATTGACAGTAACTTTAACCAATTACAGAGTGGACCCAGGACCCTCACGTAGGGCGTGACTAGGACCCTCAGGTAGGGTGTGATTAGTCTTAACCCCATCTTTAGGCCCGCCCCCAGAAATGTTAATGGTGTTAGCTGGCCTTCAAGGTCAGAGGGGAAACCTGAATCAGACCTGCATCCTTACATTCCCCCCTCTGCCTTGTAACTGACCCAATCCTGGGTCAGCTATGTTACCATCGTTCTGGTTTAAGGCTACATGCTCTTAAGACCATTAACAGAATAGCATTTACCTTCTCTTTGACAAATGCTATGATCTTATTTATGATACAAGAGCCAAATGTTAAAAGTATACCAATTTTGGTTTTGGCTCCTTGTTCTTCTCCTCTCTTGTGGTGGCCAGGAACCACAGCTAGACTATCCTGTACAGTTCCTGAGCTATTGGCATAGAAGTAAAATTATTCCCCTAAAGCCTAGCATAGTTCTGATTCTTAACTTGTATTATTTCTTTTTAAACTTCCACTCTTGGAGAAAAAAATGACAATATTCATTTCCCCATTACCCATGTCTTATTTTAGTTTGAGTTAAAAAAAAGTTAGGTTAGCCAATTATTTTTTCCTCAAGGTATTGGGTAATTTTCTTTATGAGCATGCCCTCCAGCCAACAACTAAATTTTCATATTTGTAATCTTGAGAAATAGTGCAATTCAGTCCTAAAATTTTTCTTTTTATATATAGAAAATTCAGTTTATTCCAGAGTTATAAAGTCCTGATTTTTGTAACTTCTTTTTTTTTGTTTTGCCTTTCATTTTTTTATTTTTTTTTAATATTTACTGAATTATTTAATTGATTATTGAATATTTAACTTCTTTTACCTAAATAATTGTAATAATCATGTTTTATATGTATGATATTAAACTCCTGAGTTTTTAATTAATTTGCTGATGTTTAGCTGTTATCTTTTTCCTTTATATCAAAGAATTATTAACTGTCAGTACTGTTTTTTTCCAAAACTGCAACATAAATAATAGTTTCTAGGTAACTTTATACCAACCAGTTGTGGCTATCAAAGCTTATTATCAAAGCTTAATTAAAAACACTATCTCAAAGCTATAATATATCTGGATGGGAAAAGGTATAAATGCCTCTACAAAGATTACTGTGACAAAGCATCTCTTTATATAAAACGAAATGGTTCACAGCATGGATGGTTATTAAAAACCATCAGATTTAAAGACTAATATTTACTGAATATAGGAAACCTACATTACTCAGATATATTGGTGCATAATCTAACAATAAAAATAAGCCAAATTATGTGACAAAATGATGAAGAAATATGACCATGTGTTCAAATGTTTGTCTTATGAAATATTAATTACATCTACTCTTTGTTAATGGCAGGGCTATGTCATTTGGTATCAGTTGTACTGAAAAATAGGTTATATCTTAATTTTGGTCAAGTGGCTCAGATTAATTAAAATACACACACAAATGTGTGAAAATGAACAATTCACTTGTAACAGCGACATGATATTGGCCTAATAATGTGTGACTGAAATTTGTGCTTCATGTAAGAAAGCAGAAAGATGGTATTTAGGGAGTAGCATTGTCCAAAGCAAAGCCAGAGGATTAAAACTGACTAATGCTTATTAATTCTATGACTTTGGGCAAGTGAGTTTGCCATTAGTACACTCATCTTCATTCTTCTTTCCCTTATCTATAAAATGGGAAAATAAAAATTGCCTCTTAGAAGAATGAAAATATGTAAATCAGAAATGCAGAGCATGATATCTGACACTTTCATATTGGTCAAAATTTGGTAACTGTTTTTACAGCTGCAGTTACTTCTGCTGTAACTTCAAGTACAAAGTTTGCTGTTGGTAGTGTTGGCTGTGACTCTTTTGCACTAGAGAATGATTTCTTTGTAAACTAACAAAATGGTTAAGCACTATCAGTTAAAACAGCTAAACATAGCTGGAGATCTAGCCCTCAGCTCCTCTTTTAAAATGCATTGTAAAAAGTGACATAAAGTTAGTGGGATGGTTTTTATAGTTCTTTAAAGATCTCTGGATTTTGAAATAAAACTCACGCAAAGATCTGTGCTTTATAAAATCAGTTTTATTCTCAGAATCAGGGTAGTATTAAGTTATGTTTCAAATTAGGACTTTGAGAGATACAGAATTTGAGTGTGAAAGGAACTACTCTGCTTACTCCTCGATTTCACAAAGGAACAAGATATAGAGTTTAAGTGACTTGAACAAAGTAGCCACTGTTTAGAACCAAAGTTAGAATTAGAACCATTTCCATCCAACAGGTTGCTTTTATAAAAATTTTTTAATGTTTTATTTATTTTTGAGAGAGGGAGAGAGAGAGAGACAGTGTGAGCAGGGGAGAGTTAGAAAGAGAGGGAGATACAGAATCCAAAGACAGGCCCCAGGCCCTGAGCTGGCTGTCAGCACAGAGCCCGACATGCAGCTTGAACCCACGAACCACGAGATCATGACCTAAACTGAAGCCAGACGCTCCACCAACTGAGCCACCCAAGTGCCCCAACAGGTTGCTTTTCTAAAGTAAGCCAGGGACCACCTAATAATGTGACATTGGTTTTCATCCACATTGCCTCTTGATTATATATTGTTTGAGACTATTTCTACCTCATTATTCCCTAATTAAAACAAGACAGCTATAACTACTGCATTGAAAGAGAGAAGTCTACCAGGTTCTGAAGAGGTGTTTTCACTCAATATCCTGATAACACAGTTCCTCATACTTCCCAGAGATATGACACTCAGATACCAATGACAAACAAAATGATCTCTCTCTAAATCATTGGCTCTGTCAATGTTTTCTCCATTCCTACATTTTAAGACTCTCTTGGTTTCACACTTCAAAAATTCTCAGTTCCAAATAATATTATAATTCATCTTATTCTACCAAATTAAAAACAAGTAAAAGTTTATGTTTCTACAAGATATTATCAGTTTTTCAGTTTTTTTTTCAACTGGGGAGAGGTGTATGTTGGAGAGCACTTAAATTCTAAATTAGTTATAACAGTAACCAATCACTGCACATGTCACTTATTAACAACAAATAATAACACTGAATTTTTAAAATAGTACTTTATGAGTCACAGTTGTGCTGTGAAAAAATATAGAACATTTATAAACAAAGAATTACCTGAACTCTTAACCCCAAAACTAATCATTACTATTATTTTATGGTATGTGAATTTCTCTTATTTCTCGTAATTGGATGTGGCTCTTTGTGGATATCAAGGTAATTTTAAGTGTGCAAAATTTTGCAAAGACAATAAGACTCAAGTAATATTGATATTTTGTCATATCTTCATGCCATGATTTTCAGTTCAAACCTTCTTTGATTTGTTTTAGCTTTTGAAAACTTATATATAGGGATACCTAGGTGGGTCAGTTGGTTAAGGCTCTGACCTCAGCTCAATTCATGAATCACAATTCATGGTTTGAGCCCTGTGTCAGCACAGAGCCTGGAGCCTCCTTTGAGTTCTGTGTGTGTGTCTCTCTCTCTCTGCCCCTCCCCCGCTTGCACTCTGTCTCTCTCTGTCTCAAAAATGAATAAACATCTAAAAAGTTAAAACAAATATTATGTATAAATAGATATATAGACACATGATGGAGATATATAAGATAGATAGATAGATAGATTTTCTTCAAGTCCTCCAAATTCATTCCTTATGTAAACCTCAGAGGTGAGATTTTCTGATGCTCTCTTGTCTTTAGACTTCTAAGATCTCATAGATTGATTATACTTTGTCCTGATTTTTCTATACCCAGTGTTTTGAAAAAAAAATTCCCAAATCTTATAATCCAGATTTTAATTTTTCCTACTTGTTACTGAGTCAGAAATCAAGATTTTGAGTTTCATGCCCCTCTAAATTTATTTCTAATCCTGTAATCCTATCAAAATCCATAAAATTAATGGATATATTGAACAATTTTATTTCTAATATATATGATACTACACTTAAATATCATAGATGACTAGATTATGCTGTGATAAGAACTATAGCATTTTGTTTTTTTAAAAACCAAGGGCTAATTCCTTGCTTAAGCTACATATCCATCATCAGTCAACTAGCAGGTTATTATTCATGTACTTATTTTCTTCACTCTGGGATCCAAGCTGACAGAATGACCATTATATCCTGGGCAGAGGAAAAGAAGGAAGTGAAGCATGTGCTGACTTTTTAAGCTTCTGCCTGGAAGGGACACATATCACTTTTGTTTATGTTCAATAAGCCATATCAAGTCATGTAACCTAACTCCAAATGGATAAGATGAATTCTACCATGTGTCTGAAGAAGAGAAAGCCAAAATATATGTGAATAGCCATACAGGTAGACAGCATGACATGTATAATCTGTTTTTCTTATGATTTAATTAAAATATTTTACCCTGATGTAACCATTTGCAGTTATTTTAACTACTCAATAGTATATTTTTATGAATATAAACCCTAATTTAGCAGATTTCTCCTGAAAAAAAACATGCTGCTGCATTCTTTCTTTTATACATACAACTGACCTGAGCTGAAATCAAAAGTTGGGTTCCCAACTGACTAAGCCACCCAGGTGCTCATGTTATTAGTTTTATTTGTAATTCACTTATAGAATTCTGTTATTTTGTGTTTTCAACATTTTTGGATTTTCTTAGGTGAATCTTTTTTAAACAATTTAAGAATCAGTACTCCTTTTTGTCCTCACTACAAAGACCTTCTGACTATTAATTTTTAAGCTAATCAATTTCTATTTTTTTCTATCTCTTATATCATCTTCCCATATTATTTTATATTTTACTCTTACTTTGTGGGCTTCTATTTGAGTAAGTTTCAGGAAAATTTGTTCCCTCCCCAACCTTTTTCTTATTGGCAGTTATGGGGATATACTGTGCATTTCCTAAACTGTGTTGATTCTTTATTGTCCAAATGTTAGAATTGTTATGTAGATAGTTATTTGAAATTTTAATCTGAAATCCAAAATTCTTAGATTTCTTAATCACGGAAAGGAAAGAGAATAGAACCAAAAGTCACAAAAGAGTCAACATTCCTATATATTTATCAAAGGGACCTCATCTCATGGGATATTTCCCAAATTGCTTTCCATTGCATTTGTAACTTTAACCTCAAAATGTATATTATCCTACTGATAGCTGACTTCAATCTTTGAGATACTTTGTTTTTGATTCAATAAATATTTTTAGTTTATTGTTTGTAAAGACATTGTGACAGGTAGGGGCGCCTGGGTGGCTCAGTGGGTTAAGCATCCAACTTCAGCTCAGGTCATGATCTCACAGTTCATGGGTTTGAGACTTGCATCAGGCTGTGTTCTGACAGCTCAGAGCCTGGAGCCTGCTTCAGATTCTGTGTCTCCCTCTCTGTCTACCCCTCCCCTACTCATGCTGTGTTTCTCTCTGTCTCAATAATAAGTTAAAACATTAAAAAAAAAAAAAAAGACATTGTGACAGGTAAAAAGACATTGAAATAATGGTAAACTTATACAATGAATTTTTATTTGAGATGCTTGAAAGCATACAGTATTAAGCTTTATACATTTTATAAAATTGGTTTTAAAAATTGTTCTGTGTATTTTCTGAACTGTGTTGAAGTTTAAATAATTTGCAATTATCTTAAATATTACATAATAAACATTTATTGGGTCACTTTTGTATGCATGGTCAACATACCAACAACTGTTAGCAGTTAATAGCATGCCTGCCCAAAACTTCTTTCTCTATTATCAAAGCTAAAATTCACAGACCCTACTCTGAAGCGTATGTATGTGCATGTATGGGGGTGCAAATTTAGAAGTATTCAGGACTGGAGTTATAATGACTATCATTTAAGAAGCACACATACACATGCTGAAGATAAAACTACCATAATCAACTACAACAATAATCTATATAAAAGATTTTAAGCCACAGTCATAATGCAAAGCATCTTCAAAAGAGAAGCTGCATAGCTAAAGTGCATTTTGAGTAAGGAAGCGACATAATTTTATTTTTTTTCTGAAAATCTTGGAAATATAAGAGTGTTCTAATACATTCTCTGCCTTGTTGATATCACACTTCCTATTCATAAAATTTGTTGAAGAGTATTTAATTACAAAGCACAAAAAATATCTACCATATTTACAAAAAATATTTTTAAAAATTACTTTACAAGTATAAATTCATTTTGAAATATGACGAGCTTAAGTATGTGCAAATTGGTGATTTACTTGCTTTTTATGATCATTATACCAACCACTGCTAAGTGATCATGTATCAATGCCATTTGGTATAGACTTAGCTACTTGTGTGGTAGAAAGCCAGAGTTTCTTTTTTTCTGTCTCTCCCTGTCTAGAAATGTTATCTATGAGAAACATGAGAAACTGCTCAAGATTTACCCAAATGTTTATACAAATTAATGATTTAAAGGAGGAAGTAGATAGTAAGTGATGTTGGCTGATATTATTAAGTGGTTTCTCTTAGTTAAAAACGTATTTATAGAGTTTGCAAAAAGTTCAGATGAAGCCAATAGCATATAAGGCCAGCATAATAATAAAGAATTCCAAGTAATATGGATAGAAATATGTTGGTTAAACTAATTCAGTGATTTTTTTCACAGTTAGATTCTGTTATATAATGACATATTAAAGGGAAAAAATGAGAGGATTCATAAAATAGGTTATGAATATTAGAGATACTTCCTTGTATGTAAACATAAAAATTGAGCTTAATGTGAAAATAAACTAAAGTCATTGTACTGCATTTAATTTGGTGGTTTCAGTGAAGGAATATGTCATCAGGTATCCTGAGAAAGTCAGTACTCACAGTGCTATTTATGAGAAAGTGTAGAAATATATTAGAGAGAGATCATGTTTTCCTGTTTTCCTGAAATAGGAAATGAATTGGAAACTGAATGAGTCATGAGAATTCAAGAAAGATGCAGTAAAAATTGATCCATATCATTTCTTTACAGTTTTACAAAGTATATATGAAAGCCTTAGAAGAAAATAATATCAAATGCATTTGAGCAAATAAAAGGAAATACTTCACACAGCATTGTGGAAATATATTGCCTTTAGAAGGTCATAGAGTCAAAAACTGTAACTGATTAATAGGACCAATGATAATATTTGTATTGGCCAACATGAGGAAGTTGGGGCCAGCTCCACGCTAGCTTCAGGGACTTTTCTCTGAACTTCATCCAAAAGCACTTCTAGCTTGGGGGCCCTGAGAGTGCTTAATTAACTCCGTCTGACCCAGTCATAAGGAGTAAAGGCATCAATCTATCAGATTGGCTCACTTACTTCCAGGGAGTTGTAGGTGAAGGTCTTCTACCTATATTTGGATTAATTGGAAAACAAATTGCCTCCTCTTCCAACATACATACCACACACACACACACCATAGAAGACAACATGGTGTTGTAAACTCAGCACTTTGATGAGTCCATAATATTTCCTATCCATACTCTATGGACACAATGTAGTATAATAGGCAAAATATAGAATTAAGGGTTGGAAAATCTGGACTAAAAAATGGGGTCTTCCTTTACTGACTGTGTGACTTCAGGCAAACCACAGGCAGTAGTTTTCTCATAGGCTTAGTTTTCCCCACTAAAAGAAATAATCATAATAAAACTACTAGGGATATAAACTCTAAGTCATTAATTAATGAAAATTTATATTGTATTTTTGTTGAAAAATCTATTCACAATTGGAGAATTCTCTACCATATATGAAGATAAAATAAAGCTTATTTTAGACCTTCCTGTATTTTTTCTTTTTTTATCAGTTTTCACTTTTTCTAAATATTATTTCTGTTCACCAGATACCAGAGTCTATACCACTTCCTGCCCCACCAGAATAGATGCATATTTATTCCACATTATCTTGAGCCCATTCAAGAAAACTACTACCTTAATTAATAAAATGAAGCTAAGTAAATGAAAGTTGGTGATAAGAAAATTACCTACAAAGGAGCATGTTTGACTTGGCCTCATTGTTTCTTTTTTAAGATTCACTTTCTTCTTGTGTATTTCTCTTTTCACCAAGATGGCTTCAGGAGTTGCTTGCTCCAACTATGAGTCACTGGTAACTAAATTATGGGAATGTGGTTTTATTTATTTATTTACTTACTTATTTTTGGTAAAGATGATAAAACAGGCAGAAAAAAAATTGAACCGTCTCCCATATTAGTGAAGCAGCTGCTCAGTGAGATATATTTTCCAACCACCCTACCCTTCTCCTATGACCTCCACGCAGGAGTAATGTGATAGAAAAATAGTAACACAGAAAAACCCTGGTCTCTGAATTACTGCATAAAGGAAACCTGCCTGCCAACTATAACACTTAAATTGAACTGCCTTAAGAATTAGAAATACGCTTTTATTTTGTTAAGCCACCAAAATTGTTGGATTTATTTTCTAAACCCCCAAATATTACTCAAGCCAATACTTAATTATACAGACTTAATAAATTTAGACTATGCATACAGACATTTATAAGTGCTAGGAATAACAGAAAAAGTGAGTTTGAGATAGACCTTGGTAGTCTGAACTCCTGCAATTGCATTTTACTCGAGGTTGCAGACATTGCTGTTGCATCCTATCTCTTTGGTCTGGTTCCATGCATAGGATGCTATCTTAGCACCTTTATTTAGAAGCCAGACATCTACCCTCTGAAAGACAAAATGCAGGAAAGTGACGTCAAGTCCAAAGAGGAAAAGAGAAATGTGTTTTTTTCCCCCATCTACCTAAGTAAAGAGGGTTAATTCATGCTTATTTTCATCTTCTAATTATCACCCTCTTCTAAATGTGAGTGAAAGGGGTAATGACTCTCCTAAAAAGAAATATCCAGTCTACTCACAAAGTAATGCTCTAATCCAAGGATGATGATAAAATAATTACTATCTCAACATTTTTAGAAACTCCAATATTCAAAGTAGAAAAATATTTATAGTATATATTATCAGGAGTATAATTGCTTTATAGCCCATTTTCCTTTTATCCTTCTATCTTCTGATCAATGAGAAAAGGTCAAAAAGCATTTTTGTTTTTGTTTTTGTTTTTGTAAAGAGCCAGATAGTAAATATTTTGGACTTCACTGACTGTATAGCCTATCTTACAAATACTCAGCCTTTCCACGGTAACGTGAACATAGATATAGAAAATACATAAATGAGTGTGACTGTGTTCTATAAAAGTTTATTTATGAAAACAGCAGTGAGCTTCATTTGGTCCACAATCATACTTTACCAACCTCTGATTTAAGAAACTAATTTATTCATTGTTCTGTTTTTTTAGTTCCTATTCTTTTCCAGCGGTCTTTGATTACAGTTTGATTTCAAATAACTCTAATATCTGTATGGGATGCTGGAAGTTGGGCTTTGTGGACCCCAATACACACACTATATCTTCTTTATCCATTCATCAGTTGATGGACTTTTGGGCTCTTTTCATAATTTGGCTATTGTTGATAGCACTGCAATAAACATTGGGGTGCATGGGCCCCTCTTAATCAGTACTTCTGTATGCCTTGGATAAATTCTTAGTAGTACAATTCCTAGTAGTCATCGGGTAATTCTATTTTTAATTTTTTGAGGAACCTCCACACTGTTTTCCAGAGTGGCTGCACCAGTTTGCATTCCCATCAACAGTGCAGGAGGTTTCCCCTTTCCCAATATCCTCATCAACACCTGTTGTTTCCTGAACTGTTAGTTTTAGACATGTTTTAGTTTAGTTAGCATGTTTTCATGTATCTGTTTGCCATCTGGATGTCTTCTTTGGAAAAGTGTCTATTCCTGTTTTCTGCCCATTTTTTCACTGGGTAATTTATTTTTTTGTGTTTTTGTGTTGAGTTTGGTAGTAGGTTTTTTATACTAACCCTTTATCCATTTATAATTTCCAAATATTTCCTCCCATTCTGTCAGTGGCCTTTTAGTTTTGTTGATTGTTTTCTTTGCGATGGAGAAGCTTTTTCTCTTGATGAGGTTTCAGTAGTTCATTTTTGCTTTTATTTCCCTTGCCTTGAGAGACATGTCAGGTAAGAAGTTGCTATGGCTGAGGCCAAAGAGGTTGCTGCCAATTTTCTCCTGTAGGATTTTGATGCTTTTCTGTATCATATTTAGGTCTTTCATCCATTTTGAATTTATTTTTGTGAATGATGTGAGAAGTGGTACAATTTCATTCTTTTGCATGATTTAGATTTGTTTTGAAGTATAGGATAAACTAAACCAAACTATTGATTATCTTTAGAAAAATGAAGTAATATGGGGAAATCCTTTTTTAAGTTTAAGTAAACAAATATTAGTATAGCAAAGATGGTAAACTACAAATATTCCAGCTAATAGCTGAGGGATCCTTAGCAAGGTACTTAATTAACCCTGTTGTATCTATTTCAACATCTACAAAATGGGGATAAAGTTCATACCTAAGAGAATTTTAATATGATGAATAAATGTTATTACATCTAAAGTGCTTAGAGGAGTTACCTGAGTCATAGAAGACCTCAGTGAGTTAATTTTATTTATTATTATGTTATCATAATCACAAGCTAAAGTACTTGTCATTTGGTCTTTTAATCACTAACACTGTCCTAATCCTTTTGTGTCAGAAAATAATGCTCTTGCATAATAATAGCATAGACACTAATGATGAATGTTTGCTTCTATGGGAATTTATTCACATAAAATTAGTTTATATGGTTTATTTGAATGAAAACAGAGCCAAGATACAAATCTTTGTTTTTATAGTGGAGTTGACCTTGGGAATAATACTTATAACACTCTTTTGGAGAGGAAGTAACTATTGGCTATAGTTCAAGTCACGAACAGATACACTGAGTAAAGGAAATGCAGAGTATTAACTTACAGCCAATTCATTCCATGGAAGACATGGTGTAAAAGGGAACATTTCCACTTACTGTGAGGCGTTGAACTACTTTAGATACCCTTTGCTTTCTTTAGTTAATTGTATTTAGCAAAGCTACTGGAAGGAAAGCGTATTGGTTGTGAATGACAACAGTTGATAAATATCCTCTCCATATCTAGCAGGATCAGGAAGGAGGCATCCCTAACCATCTGGGGGTTTATGAGTTGAGGGACATTTAAATAAATTACTTGGCACAGTATATACTTTTAGGTTAAAACTCTGGAAAATAAATTTATCATACAGTAAACAGGTAGATTTAGACATGGATTCAATCTTGAATATATTTTTAAATGGTTATAGCAATGAACATGTTCCAGGAAAGGTTTCCATTTCCACTGTTGCTTGATTTTTTCACTCCTATTGGTTAAATTAATCTTCAAATTATTGATTACCACGTAACATTGTGAATTGGTCTTCTATAGCATGAATCTAACTAGCATGTTTGTTTTATCATTAATCTTGTTGGTCATTATATCATTTACTGTTCATTATAGCAAGAGATAAATTGCACAAATGCTTAATATTGTTAGTTCAGCTTGGCTGCTTTCTTTAGTGACACTAATTCTACAGAGCAGTTGGGCAAAATCAATGTCTTATGCACCATTTATATTAAATTATGCTTGTTATATGATTGAATCAACACTGCATAGAGTTTTCTCAAGTTAATTGATCAACTCCTACAAAACAAATTAATATGATACATCAAACTTATGGAGTTGTCGTCCAGAAAGAATATAAACATCCGTGCCAAAAGAAAACCAGTATTCCTCTTAGAATACTGAGCTCCTCAACCTTAATCAAATGGCTATCTAAAAGTATTAGCAGAGAGAATACAAATGTAGATTTAATGGGAGCTATTCCTTCTTTTCTGGAAGGAGTTAATGTATATATGTGAAGTGATGTAAGTGCACTTGTTAAAACATTTCAGTGGTTTGCTCCCCTCCATTTACCTGACCCTACCCAGTTAACAAAAGAAAGAATTTGAACAATCACTTAGGAGGGGTCTTTTTCCTTTGCCAGTTCAAATGGCTATGATAGGAGACATTTCCCTAAATTGATCTTAGCAAATATTCTATGAGCAGCTTTTTATGTTTCAGCATACTAACTCAGTTTTTTTTAAACAATTTTTAATGTTTATTTATTCTTGATATGGAGAGAGACAGAGAGACAGAGCATGAGCAGGGGAGGGGCAGAGAGAGAGAGAGAGAGAGAGACAGAATCTGAAGCAAGCTCTAGGCTCTGAGCTGTTAGCACAGAGACTGTTGTGGGGCTTGAACCCATGAGCCATGAGATCATGACCTGAGCTGAAGTCAGGTGCTTAACCAACTGAGCCACCCAGGTGCCCCTAACTCAATTTTAATATTGTTATAAAATACATTTCTTTCATGAGAACATGATGTCAAATTTATCCAATTGTGTTTGAATATTACTAGGTTTTAAAATCACTAGCACAAATTCATTAGAGTTCTGTGTGGATTAAGCATGAGTATAAGAAAATTAAAATATAAATTAATATTAAATCAATTTTTTCAGATAATCTTATATTTTTTGTAAATGAGATTTGAAAAGTTTGAGCCATGGTAAAAAGAAACACACACACAAACACACAAACCACTATGTATATTTTTTATTATATTAAATTACATATTTACTATATCAAATTATTTGTCTGTTGAAATATATTTTATTATAACTTTTGCCTTATAGGCAAGTATTATATAATTAAATATAAGAAACAATCTGTAACACCTATATGTCTATATGTGAATTAAAGAAAAAATTAATTCTACAGAAAATATTTTGCTTTGTTTAACTACAGTGTTAAGTTTATTAATCTGGTTGCATTTTAAGTAACTAATAAATAAGAGAAGAAATGAAAATATTTAACATAAATACTCAGTGGCATCCAGCTTAACTACCTGGTACTTCACGAAGGAAATGACTGTAAAATTGGAGGAAAAAACATATTGGTCTACTTTACCTAGGTTTTGTAAAGATGATGAAAAGATGAATACTTTTGAATAATATTCTTTTTATCTACATTTAAAGATATAGTGGCCTGACACTATATATTAATTTAGCAAAGTTGGAGTATGGGTCTCCCTTTCAATTCTTTCCTCCACTCAATGGCATGCAATTTCATTTCTCTAATGAAATTAGAACACTAAATACTCCTTTAGTGTTTAGATATAATCCTTAGGAAAGAGGACCTTGATAATAAATTAGTCTTTTCGGTCTGCTCTGATTAACATCTAGATAAAGACTGAATGTAGTTTTTCTCAACACACACAAAAAAATTATGCACTCAATTTTTTCTTTTGAAGGTGAATGACAGATTAATATAGTCCTTTTTTTAAAACTAGCATCTGTTGAGTGAAAACATAATTTTAAAATATGTTGTTCCTGACTGTGTTTTTGGAAGTTCAATGTGATTACATTCCTGAAGGATATTAATTACAATTATTTTAAGTAACTGAGCCAGTCAAGAAAATATTTAAATTTTTAAAGTATTTTTAAAATGAAAAACAAAGTATTTAGCATGATGATATAACATCCTATGTATTATCAGGCACACCAATAAAAATTGAAATGACATAATACTTGTACTTTAGTTTATATATTCAAATTTAATTAATGAGCCAATATGTGTTTATTTTAAAAGCACCTTTCAACTGTAATATATTGTAATCATTTAAATTATATTGCCTACATACTTAAATATTAAAATTATGTGTAATATACTTTAAAATTACAGAAATACAGCTCATATGTTTATCACAAGAATCAAATAAAGAGGTGAAAGAACTGTCATCTGAAAAGTATAACACATTGAAATTGAAGATGACACAAATAAATAGAAAGACATCCCATGCTCTAGATTGGAAGAATAAATATTATTAAAGTGTCCATACTACCCAAAGCAATCTACACATTTAATGCAATCTTTATCAAAACATCAATTGGATTTTTCTTTATAGAACTAGAATAAAGAATTCCAAAATTCGTATGGAAGCACAAAAGACCCTGAATAGCCAAGGCAATATTGAAAAAAGAAAGACAAAACTGGAAGTATCACAGTTTCAGATTTCATGTACATTACAGAGCTATAGTGATCAATACAGCATGGTACTGACTAGAAATAGGCACATAGATCAATGGAACAGAATAGAAATCCCCAAAATAAACCCATAATTAAAATATCAGTTCATCTTTGATAAAACAGGAAAGAATATCCAATGGGAAAAAGACAGTCTCTTCAACACATGGTGTTAGGAAAACTGGTCAACTATATGCAAAAGGATGAAAATGGACCATTTTCTTTTACCATAAAAATAAACTCAAAAACAGATTAAAGACATAAATATGAGACCTTAAACCATAAAAATCTTAGACAGTGTAGGCAGTAATTTCTCTGATGTTGGCAGTAGTGACATTTTTCTAGATATGTCTCCTGAAGCAAGGGAAATAAACACAAAAATAAATTGTTGGGACTATATCAAAATAAAAAGTTTCTGCACAGCAAGGGAAACAATCAACAAAACTAAAACGCATTCTATTGAATGGGGAAAGATATTTGTAGTGACTTATTTGATAAGGAGTTAGTATCCAAAACATATAAAGAACTGATACAACTCAATACACCAAAATCAAATAACCCATTTAAAAAATGGGCAGAAGACATAAACAGACATTTCTCTTGATAAGACATCCAGATGACCAAAGACACATGAAAAAGATACTCAGGGGCACCTGGTGGATCAGTCCATTAAGCATCCGGCTCTTGATTTCAGCTCAGGTCATGACTTTATGGTTTGTGAGATCGAGCCCCACGTAGGGCTACATGCCGATGGCACCAAGCCTATTCCCTCTCTCTCTCTCTCTCTCTCTCTCTCTCTCTTTCTCTATCCCTTCCGTCTTCTCTCTCTCTTTCAAAATAAAATTTTAAAAAAGGATGCTCAGCATCACTCATCATCAGGCAAATGCAAATCAAAACTACGTTGAGAAATCACCTCACATATGTCAGTACGGCTAAAATCCACCACACAAAAACAAGTGTTGGCAAGAATGTGGATAAAAAGGTACCCTGGTGTACTGTTGGTGTGAATGCAAACTGTTGCAACCACTCTGGAAAACATAATGGAGGTTCCTGAAAAAGTTAAAAATAAGAGTGTTGTAAAATTCAATTATTGTACTACTGGGTGTTTGCCTCAAAATACAAACACACTGATTCAAAGGGCTGCCCCTTTGACCTCTGAATAATGGGTAGAATTGTTGAATCACTCTATTGTACACCTGAAACTAATATAATTCTGTATCTTAAAAGTATTGAAATTTAAAAATGTAAGAAAAAGTATTTCTATAACAAAAACTATAATAGGTATAAGAAAAAAAAGAATTGACCAAAATACCTCTGTAACTGTAAAATTAGTAACTGATAATTGAAGATGTAAATTAAAAATGCTTCCAACACTATAAAAAATGTAATGCTAAATAAATGGTACCTGTATATGATTTTTAGTATAAAATATTGATATTCCTATTTATATGGCAATATGTTGGCATGGATTTTCATAGGCTGTTTACTCATCTTCCCCATAAAAGTTTATTATAGAAAGCTGAGATACCATAACATTTTCCTTTTATAGTGTCTATAGGCAGTTGTACCCAATTCATAGACATTGTAGGGTGATAGACTAAATTAGATCATTTTGACCCAAATATGTTCTATTCCTGTAATTTTCTGATTATTAAAAGTTAAGTGAATTTTCTATAAATGGCATTTTTTTCTTTTAGCATAGTTTCATTCTGAAGCAAGGATGATAATTATTAATGTTTATTATTTTTGAGAGAGAAAGAGACAGATATTGAGCACAAGTGGAGGAGGGGCAGAGAGAGAGGGAGACTCAGAATCCAAAGAAGGCTCCAGGCTCTGAGTGGTCAGCATAGATTCCCATGTGGGGCCTGAACCCTTGAACCATTAGATCATGACCTTGCCCAAAGTCGGATGTTTAACTGACTGAGCCATCCAGGCACCCCTTTGAATGGCCTTTTTTTCCCCTAAACTTTTGACTGGATATTTTATACCACATAGACACATGAGAAGAGACAGCATTTCATGTAGAATGGCACATAGATTTATCATAGATTGGTAATTTAGAGTTTTGTTTTAGGGTATAAGTTGCAAAATCTGAAAAATATATTGGCTTGGACATTTAATGTATTTTTTTTGTCTTTGTTATGTGAAAATTTGAAAAACGTAGCTGGAACTGTTGAGGACTCCATAATACCATCAGGAATCAAAGATCCTTTCATATTTTAATGACTTATTCCTAACTTCTGAAAAATTGACTCATAGTTACAAGAATATTTCCTACTTTTGGGCATTAAGACAGTTTTCCTGACTAGAAGGCAGAGAAAAAACATTACACACCATGGATTTAACCATCTTCCATTCTGTCTCTTGTATATTTTGAGGAGATTTCATCAGTCAACAACTTCCACTTATATCCCAATAACTTGAATTGTGTAATATGAGTACTATAATCTACAAGGGAAATTGTAAAATGCAGGTTTATTCTCCTTGATGAAATTAAATTACTTTTGTACATGAGAAGGAAAAAATGGATATTTGTTATAGAAATTTCAGTCTTTGCCTTGGTCTGTTCTACAAATTTACAGAATAACTTTATTACTGATATTACTGTATTTAAATCATTTTCAGAGCCCACTTTGTCCAGAAGCTAGAGTAACATCTGAGAGATGGCCTCAGTACATAAGTGTTTTATTTGAGTAAAATCAATAAGAATATTAAGGTCAGGCATAGGATTTTGATTCCTTATTTCCTCTCTCACCAAGATGTGTGAACTTAGGCAAAATACCTTGTTTGAAGTTGCCTCAGAGTATACTGTTGTTGAGTGAATTAAGTAATCTATGTAATGAATATGATACATATTGGTAGTCAACAATTGTTACTTTCATCCTGTCACCTATCTGATATTCTTTTTCTGAATAGGACATTTAAAATTTTCCATCTGTAAATCAATAAGATTTTCAAAAGCTCCATAAATGTCAAATTCTTACTACCTTCAACACCACTATCATTATCATAACAATTATCATCATTATGAATATAAATTTGAATATAGGACTCAGAGCTGTAAGAATTTCATTTTGCTCATTTAGGAAGACATTTTAACTGGCAGACTTTTTAAAAAAATTTTTTTTGTCTTTATTGTATTTTGAGAGATGGGCGGGGGAGGGGCAGAGAGAGGGAGACAAAGAATCTGAAGCAGGCTCCAGGCTTTGAGCTGTCAGCACAGAGCCTGATGCAGGGCTTGAACCCACGAATTGTGAGATTATGACCTGAGCCGAAGTCGGACGCCTAACAGACTGAGCCACCTAGGCACCCCTGGCAGACTCTTTTTAAAAAAATATTTTTAATGTTTACTTATTTTTGAAAGACAGAGAGAAAGGGAGAGAGAGAGAGAGAGAGAGAGAGAGAGAGAGAGAGAGAGAGAGAGAGCGCGAGCAAACATGGGTGGGAAGGAGACATAGAACCTGAAGCAGGCTCCAAGCTCCTGGATGTCAGCATAGAGTCTGATGTGGGGCTTGAACCCACGAGCCATGAGATCATGACCTGAGCTGAAGTTGGATGCTTAACCAACTGAGCCACCCAGGCACCCCATTGGCAGAATCTTTTGAACTCAAAATTAATTTACAAGATATTTTGTAACATATTTTTCTTTACTCTGAAACTACTGCATTTTCTTGGTTCCAAATTATCAGGTAGCTACTCTTTGTCATTATTGGGTTTTGTTTGTTTGTTTTTGACATTAGTGTTTGGTCCTTTTTGAAATTCCCATGTCTTGGATCTCAACCAACACAGCTATTATTATTAATAAGTAGATCTTATGGTAATTTACTTAGAAAGAATATTACTTAAAAGGTACAAAAACTAAACATATATGCCTAGTGACTCTTAATTTTAAACCTGTCATACATTTCTGACTTTTTGATATATTATGTGTTTAAGTTTTGAAATATTTAATACATTAAAAATAATTCCCCACATTTATATTTAAAATTAAGAGGAACTTTAGACTTTTTATCACTTTCTACAAAATAACATTAAAATATGAAAGTATGTTTCATTTTAAACCAAAAAGTAAAATGAGAACAAAACAAAACAAAAAGTGGGTATTTCTTTTCATATAAAACCAGAAAGGTTTAATAGTTTCTAATAAATAATGAATATGAATGATTTTTTTCAGTAAAAGAACATTATATTAAAAACTATATGTAAAAAGTATCAAAATATCCCTCAGAAAATCATTATAAAATTAAGAGATTATTCAATAAGCATAAAAGTATTGAACACATAAGACTTAAATGCTTGCCTATTTCTTGAATATATCATTTGATGCTCAACCAAGTAGGACAAAGGAGGAAGCATTCTGAAATAAACATGAAATAAACATGTTTGTATTTCTTGGCTTTTCCCCACCAAAGTCTAAATTGTTTCAACCTCACTAACACTCAAGCGTCTTTCTGCATAATCCTTCATAAAATTTCTGGTTTAGATAATTTTATTGGCATACGATCCAAATCTTCATCTTAGAGATTTTTTTTTTTTTTTTTTGAGCCCTTCTTACTATCTTGGTCCAATTTCAAGTACTACTTTGAATACTGTCCTTTAGTGGAAGCTTCCCTGAATGCCTCAGTCTTTGGGCATAACTTCATTCTTCATAGACTTTGCTACCTTATAATGATTTTCATCTGGTGTCTGTCCCTTCTCTGCAACTAAATCATAAACTCCTTACAGACAGAAGTAATTTAGAATCCTCAAAGAATGGCACATGATTTATGCATGCTTATTATTCCTGATGACATAGGAGCAGTTTCAGCAAAAAACAGAACTATGAACTAGCTCTGCGAGGGATAAGAAAAACTGCAGAGGATAGATAATATCTAAATGGTTGATGAAAAATTTAAAAAAACCTGATGTTTAAATCAACATTGCTTCAAAGATGATTCATATAAGGAAGACAACATAAATACATTAACTCTAGCCGTTCATGAAAACAAAGACTCCTTCAGATTCTTTGAACTCAAAACAAATGAAATGAGACTTAGAATCCAAAAGCAGACTCCGTATCTGCGTAGTTTGGTTTACTTGAAAGATGCTCTGTGAGGTTATATTTGCTGTAGACAGAAAAGATGATTCCTTTTCACGAGGAAGACCAGCATGCTGAAACATTGTTTTGTTACAACATATAAAACAGGAAACTTACTGGCTATGTAAATTCACATTGGTACATTTTTACCCCAGATGGATTGAATTAGCAGAAAGTAATAAGCAAATCTGCTACATCATCAGAAACTTTCTGATCTTTTCTCATTTTTATTTAAACATAGCAAAGTGTCCAATGTCTTGGCAAGTGTAGCTGGACTGTTTGTCATTAAAAAAAATAAAGAAAAGAGGGGCGCCTGGGTGGCTCAGTCAGTTAAGCATTTGGCCCTGCTCGCTCTGGCTCTCTCTGTGTCTCAAAATTAAATTTAAAAAAGCATAAAGAAAAGAAAAAAGAAATCATTTAATAAAAATGTCCTCTCAAACAGCTGAAACAGAGAAAGCTATCTATAGAATTCCTGTGTCAAACTCCCTTTATTCTTTTCTTCCTAATATTCAAAAAAGGAAATAGTGACAATGATGAGTTTTTCCTATAAAAGTTGAAACTTTATTAATAAAGTTTTTGTTTACAAAAATTTAAAAGTTTTTTTTTCATGTTTCTTATTTATTTTTGAGAGACAGACAGTGCGAGCAGGGGAGAGTCAGAGAGAGAGAGGGAAATACAGACTCTAAGCAGGCTCCAGGCTCTGAGTTGTCAACATAGAGCCCAATGCGGGGCTCGAACCCATGAACCGTGAGATCATGAACTGAGCCAAAGCCGGATGCTTAACTGACTGATCCACCCAGGTGCCCCAAAATTTTGTAAGTTTTTTGAGGTTATTTGTAAGACCAGTGGGAGATATTCATGGACTGAGAGCCATATGCAGTTGCTTAAGGCTTTTTGAGAAACCATAAATTCCTCTATCTCAATGTAATATTTATGATCATAATTTGGTGAAGGAAGGAGAGAATCCAGCCTTTATCTTTCTGGTTTTGCTCTTTTAACTTTGATTTTGAGCAGTTGATTCAGGGAGTGCCTGGCAACAGGTAAAGTAAGATACTTTCTTTTTTAATTCAATGATATTCATAGAATTTAGTTTAAGTTATCATAAATGGAGATGATTTTCTTTTTATTGGTTTAATAGTTTCTTCCTAACATATATTACATCATATCATTTAAATACTTATTTTCTTACGGTGAAATCACATCTGTTTTGCTTTTTATTGAAGCCTTCTCTTGCTTCCCTAACAGATGAAACAATCTGGAGTATGAAAAATAAGTCTGATAAAAGAAATCATAGGTTTTGTTTTCTTTATTTTGGATTAAAATGCTACAAAAAGACAAAAGAAAAAAACAAGAAAAAGTTGCTTATGTGTTCTCTAAAATCATACTATTTCCATTAATTTTTATCCAGAATACATATGGACCCCCAAACTGAAAATTCTTACCACAGTCATAGTTATTCTTGGTTATTTTTGTACTTGGCAAATAGTGATCAAAATGCAGAATACGCCTATTTGCAATTTTTTAAAAAACTTTCCAAAATGTTTTTTCATAAACTGCTTAATATATTAACAGCATACATACTACTAATTAACATAGTGTCAAGTATGAGTATCAGCACAGACAGTCCTTACTTGGACTGAGTATTTGATGCCCCCTCTTTCAAAGCTACTTCCCGTTCTTTATTTGCCTTAACTATTTTATCACATTCGCAGCCATCAGACGTAAGTTCTTTGACTTTCTTTCTTTCTTTCTATGTAGAGTGGGATACAAGGGAAGCTAAGTCTGCATCACTTCAATTTTATCACATTGGTCTGCATCTTATTTTCTGATGTTGCCACACAGAAAACCACTCCTTGTATAACAGTTCTTCAAGCTTTAAGTACTTGTGAATATTCCATTTGATTTTGAATATTTAAAGTATTAATCTAGGTATTTGGGGATGTGACTTCCTCCTTAATCCTCACCTAGATCTTGTAGACCTTTTCAATATGAAACCTGTATTTTATTCATTCTCAAAAAATCTATTCTATTTTTTATTGCAAACCTATAACCTTTTATTTTTTGGTTTTGCATTTACTATTAATTGGAAACCAAAGTTGCTGATATGGCACTTAACATCTGTATTTATATTGTTTATCTGTTTCATCTGTATTCTTAAATGTTTTTAACATGTGTTAGAGATTTTTATTGAATTTATTTTAACAACTATACTTCTAATTTCCAAAGTCTATTTCTTATTCTTTAAATAGACTTTTCTCCTAGTGTCCTTTTCATATTCTCAAAATTACACAGTGTTTTTTGGTTATGTATCACAGTGTTTTTAAAGTTCTCTTCTTAAAGGTCTCATGTTTCATCAATCATCAAGGGCTTTTTTTTTTCTTATTTGCAATCTTTCTCCTTCATTAATATGTGTTTCCCTGAATTGTGGTGATTCTTGTTGGACCATTAAGAATATGGGATCTTGCCAGAGTAGTTAAGAATGAAGAATTATATTGATTTTTCTAGGTGGCTTGTGTGGATTTCCTGAGCTGTTTTTTCAGATTGGTGTATTTCCCATTAGGATTCCCTCAGGAATGGGAAGCCAACTATTTGCTTATATGGAATGGGGAAAGACTGAACATGTGGACTGTTACATTGTGAACAGAAAGGAAGTTAAGTCACAAAACAATTTCAAAAATTGAGTTGATATGGAAAAAAGTTTACAATATGGTGTTCATTTTGTAGAAGTGAGGCTCTGAAGATAACCTAGAAATCCATCACTGGAAATAGTTTATAAAACATGGTTAATGAATGCTGTGGGTGGCCCTAAGGCAGTAGAAGTATACAGATAAATATTAAGATAGAAATTTAAGATAGGGGCACCTGGGTGACTCAGTCAGTTAACTGACTCTTGGTTTTGACTCAGATCAGGCTCTCAAATTTGTGAGATAGAGCCCCATGTCAGGGTCTGTTCTGAGTGTGGAGCCTGCTTGGGATTCTCTCTCTCCTTCTCTCTCTGCCCCTCTCCCACTGACACATGCTCACTCTCTCTCTCTCTCTCAGAATGAATAAACTTTAAAAATCATTAAAAAGGAAATTTAACATAGACCTTAAACATATTTTGATTTCAATAAAGACTGAATGAGAGGCGGTGAATGAATGAGGTCAGTGATGTCCTTTTGGACAATAAATCACTCAAACCTTTATTCTATCCTGTTTTTTTTTTTTTTCTTTTTGTGCATGGTGCAGATTGCTTGCTAAGTAATGCAAATTATAAAATCCTGAAACCCACACTTCACATTTTGGGTTTTTTTTTGACTTTCTGCCAATAAACCTGACAAAATATTGCCTCATCTGGGCATTCTCTTGACTCTTCCATGTACATGTATGTAGGCATCAGGAGTAAGCCACTGGTTTTGAAATGTTTCACAGAGAAGCCCCCTCTCTTAGATGTAGAAGTATCTCCCAATATAAACATTGATTGCCTAAGTACACTTTATATGGTCATTTAGTTTAATTTCTCACACCTTCGGAATGGTGGTGATTATTAGTAAAAGTGTATCATTCAGCTAGTTATCATGCACTACTTAGATTAACCCAGAGGCTCCCTTACAGAACAATAGCTTATGTAGTCTCCACCATCTTTCCAAAGAGAGTTTTAGTGACTCCTAATGTTTCTGTAAAACAAATATTTCTCCTAAGTAGTTTAAGTGGCTGGAATAAGAAGACAGGAGAAACATAACTTACCACTCCCTCTTTTCCTGAATTGTCAACTTTAAAATACAACACAATAAAATTTTTGCTATTTAATTATTATTCTAGAATCAATGACTTTACAAGTACCCAAAATAAGAATGACTTATTTTGGATATGAATTATTTTTATATTTCCCTTAAATGAAAATTAATCATCTCTCTTACTTTCTCTCCTTTTATGTTGTATTTTACCAGATTGGAAGATAATACACATCACTCAGAAAAATGTACTTCTAGAAGTTTTCTTATGCATCAGTGATTTTTAAATTGGCAAGGGCTGCTGAGGGCCCCTGGTCATTTCTTATTTTTATTCTCTCACAAACTTGTGGAAAAAGAAACCTATAACCTTAAATAAAATAAACACTAGCTTCAACTTTTATGTGTTTTCCCCTCTTCTCAGATTATCAGAGGCATGTTTTTATTAACAAAACTAACAACAAAAAATTCAAAATACTCTATGGAATTGGTGCCACTTCTTCATTTTCTCCTGTTAATTTACTTATTAAAGAAACATTTCCATATGATAAAGTGTATGCTCATGCATACCATTTGTTAATCTGATTGGAGTAACTGCTTCTCAATACTTGCTTTCCCTCTTCTCAGTTTAGGGAGCAAAAGTCCTCATCAAAGTGTGCCTGGGGTTAAGATACAGTAATTTCACTTTGAATGATACCTTTTGTTCTAGCAGCTGAGCTCCATTTACTCCTTTGCCTGCCAAAGACAGCATATTTATGTACCCTATCCATGACATACTTTTCTCTTTTTTCCTCTTCACTAACCTTTTTTTCTTTTGTATAGGCTAAATTGGCCCCATATTCTAAGCTTAATGAGTATGTACTGGTTGGCAGGCAAGAAAGAGTCATTTATCTAGAGGGCTGAGCCAGCTGCAAGGTACAGAGCTTTTATTTCATTTTGAGGAAATAAAACAAAAATACTAATATTATACTAATCTTCATGTTCAAATGGGGAAACATTTTAGGAATCTCTGGAAAATATGGAATAGATTAGGGACACCATTAAAACTACCAGCACACTGGAGTGGTTGACACCTACTATGACGTAGGATTCAAAAGAAATGAAGGTAGCTTATTGGAATCTGTATCAAATCGAATATATTAAAGAAATTGGCCATCATGTAAAGATTTAGTTTGGATATATTCTTCTTCAGGAGCTGTGCTTTAAAAATTAAATTTGAAAAGATATTAGAAGAATAGCTGTATAATGCTTAGAAATAAGTATTAGAACTAAGTAAATCTTATTAGAACAGTCTGTTTAACTACCTCAGTGACTTTTGTTTCTTTCTTTCAAAATGTTTTATGAAGAGTTTTTTTCTTTTTCTTCTTCTCCTTTTTTTTTTTTTTTTTTTTTTTGAGAGACATTGTACATGTGCGAGTGGGGTAGGGGCTAAAGAAAGGGAGAAAGAGAAACTTAAGCAGGCTCCAAGCCCAACATGGAGCCCAACAGAGGACTGGATCTCACAATTGTGAGATCATGACTTGAGCTGAAATCAAGAGTTGAATGCTCAACTGACTAAGCCATCCAGGAGCCCCTAATAAGTTTTCCTTATTATAATTTAAGAGGAAATCTTTCTATTTTAGATATAAAATAAAGACAAATCAAAAGAGATATAGACCTAAGGAAATTAATGTAATTAGTGTGACTAATTTAGGAAAAATACATTATCAGAAATAGAAAGCAACTCACACAAATTATAGTTGACTCATTATTTTCCATCTATTTTATATAAAAATGATGTAAGGCTCTTACCTATACCAAGGGAGTAGCTAGTTAGCTATGTAACTTCTTCAAAACTAAACACGTTATTTATAATACCAATTCACAAATAGTTGCCCAAATCTTTCCTTCCCATAATATTTACATCATGTTCAAATGACTACTTAACCAGTTATTGAAATATGAAAAAATCATTCCTTTTTAAGGACTTGTGAGAACGGGCAAAATTTTATTTGAATATGCTTTCCATCTTATTCTTGACTTTTGTGCTTTAAGTGTAAGTTAAACTGAACATATAGGGAAATTTTAAAGACTAACTGGTAAATCTATGTATTTCTTCCCACTGCTGCTGTCTTTCATTATGCTTTCCTAATTTTGTAGTCAGCTCTCAGCTCTGTTTCCTATGGTGTTTTGCTTTAGAGAAATCAGATTTAAGTCATCTCCCTCATGTCTCTAAGCATTTAAAACCCACACTTTAATTGGTGTCTTCATGAAGTGGCATTTAATATATATATATGGTATGGCCCAAATAACTATAATACATATACCATGATTACTTTTGTCGGCGAATAAGACATTAGTCATCAGCACAGATTGATATATTGCACATGTCATCAACACTGATATATTGCACATGTCAATATTAAAACCAGTTATTTTTATCACCTTAAAATTGTATCTAAGCTACATATAAGAAATATATCATTTCCTCCTCTGCTTAGTACCAGTTTGGCTAAGCATTCATGGCACTTTTTCAGAATCCTCCTTTAACATAATGTTCCCAGCAGCCAATATTAATTGTTCACACGTGCGATGAAATAAAAATCACTTACCATTACTGCTATAAATATGGTGATCATTGGGGTTTGGAAGAATGAATACATTTTCTTTAATGTAATATTTAAAAAGTCTAAGCTACTATCCATGACTATGTTTTCCAGCTTCCCCTGCATCCCCACTCTCCTCCACAGAACAGTTGCTCCCACTGTAAACTCATTCAGACTCTATCATTGCCTTTGGTGGAATAGAAACATAACTGGATGAGTAACACAGAAAATCAGCTTTTTAGAACAAATTCTGCTTTCTAGGCCTCAGCTTCCTCATAGGGAATCTATACTTAACACTTAATGGTCAATGAGTTCCTGTTTAGCCCTCCGGTATGATAGTTCAATGCCAAGGTAATGGTTTCTGGAAGGCATTAATAATTAGGCTTCAAAGATTCTCACTCTGAGCTCTTAATACTCTGCTATACTTTTTATGGTTTTATAGTATGGTTTTTATAGTATAGTATGAAAACAATTGTGTAGTTATTTAAAATTCTTGATTATCATGATGAAGCCTCTGCTAATATGATGATCTGTTTGTGGTGAAATAGAGTTGCTTTTATTCCTACACAACTCTCCTGAAAGAAAGTATGCTGTGGGTAAAAATGTAAAACTACACTTTTATTACTAAAGTATTGTAATAACTCTTTAAAATATATATTCATGTCAAAATGGTTCTATCTATGCATAGGCCAAATATAGCAGTGCATTAAAACCACAAAACTGACAGATTCAAGGCCCAAAGACCTCTTTTGCTTTTATGTTCCTTCCTTTTTGTCTAAGAAGATAAGCTTTGTTGTTGAATTCTAAACATAGAAGGAAGTGGGAAGGACTGTCATTTCATTTTAACTAAATATTTCCTGTTATTTCAAGTTCATCATGGGAAAATATATATGATATGCACGCAAACAAAAAGTAAAGCACAAAAATTACACCTGTGTAAACAAATGCATAGCAAAAAAGCCAAAAAGAAAATAAATCAGATGTTAACAGTCGCTTTTGGTGGAGTTAATATTAGTGATCTATTTTTTTTCTTTCTTTCTATAAATCTTTAATTTGCCTTAACTAATATTTTTAATGGTTTTCCCAATAACTACAAATGATTAAAATGTTATAAATAATGTACTAACTGTAGTAATAGGTAAATTTAAATAAGCTTAATTATAAAGTTGAAGGGTTTCTAAATGAAAAAAAAATGAACAAGGGGACATGTTTCTGGATTGCTTGCGTTCACACCACCAGTGCCCTTCTGCCTTGGCACGAGCATAAACAGGACTCTAGGTAATGAATCCTTCTTCCCCATCACACCCTGTATGTAGCACTTTCTTTAATGCCAGGTTCAGATGGTTTATACCTATAATATTTTCTTTGATTCTTTCTGCCCATCCCTTCCATAGCCCTTACTCCGGGATATTACTCTCTTCCTCTGCACCTCTGCTGCACTCATTCCTCTTATAATTGGTAGTACTGCTACCTGTGGCGTATTTTTTGTTTGCTTATCCTATTACTGCAAAAGCTTTAAAGTTTCTTCAGTTGTTGGCCAAGTTTGATTTTTTTTATTTTCCATACCTCTGATTTGTTAAATACTAATTGGTATCTTACTTTTTTGAATTTGATTTTTTTACTTTTATTTAAAAAAATTTTCATGTTTTAGTTTAAATTATAGTTCATTAACATACAGAGTACTGTTGGTTTCAGGAGTAGCATTCAGTGAATTAGCACTTACATGTAACCCCTAATGCTCATCACAAGTGCTGTCCTTAATGCCCATCACCCATGTAGCCCATCCTCCCACCCACCTCGCCTCCAGCAACCCTCAGTTTGTTCTCTATAGTTAAGGGTCTTTTATGGTTTGGCCCCCTTTCTCTTTTCTTTTTTCCTTTCCCCTATGTTTATCTGTTTTGTTTCTTAAATTCCACAGTCAATTTAAGTGAAATAATATGGTTATTTGTCTTTCTTTGACTAATTTATTTTGCTTAGCATAATACACTCTAGCTCCATTTATGTCATTGAAAATGGCAAGATTTCATTATTTATGATGGCTGAATGATATTTCTGTGTAAGTGTGTGGGTGTGTGTGGGTGTGTGTACAAACACATCTTCTTTTTCCATTCATCAGTTGATGAACATTTGAGTTTTTCCATAATTTGACTATTGTTGATAATACTGTTACGAACATTGAGGTGTACGTACTCCTTAGAATCAGTATTTTTGCATCTTTTGGATAAATACCTAGTAATGCAATTGCTGGGCTGTAAGGTAGTTCTATTCTTAACATTCTGAGGAACGTCTATGCTGTTTTGCACAATGAGTGCACCAGTTTGAGTTTCCACAAACAGTGTAAGAGGGTCCCCTTTCTCCGCATCACCAACATCAGTTGTTTCCTATGTTGTTCATTTTAGCCATCCTGACAGGTGTGAAGTGCTATCTTACTGTGGTTTGGACTTATATTTCCCTGATGATGAGTGATGTTGAGACTTTTTCATGTGTCTGTTAGCCATTTGTATGTCTTCTTTGGAAAAATGTCTGATTCATGTCTTCTGTCCATTTCTTAATTGGATTTTTTTGGTTTTGGGGCATTTGATAAATTCTTTATAGGTTTTGGATACTAATCCTTTATCACATGTGTCATTTACAAATATCATCTCCTGTTTGCTTGACTGAATTTTTAGTTTTATTGATTATTTCCTTTGCTGTGCTGAAACTTTTTATCCTGATGAAGTCTCAATAGTTCATTTTTGCTTTTGGATATCTTACCAAATTTTGGATAATTCCCACTTTATACGAAGGTTCACTTATTCTTCCTCACAATATTAGAAAATGAAGAAATGAGCAAAATTGTAAATTTAAGGTTTTTTTATTAAATTCACCTTTTTTTTCATAAGTAATGAAATTCTAGCCACACCTCTTATCTTTGTTAGCCATTAGTTTTCTTTGAATGGCATATGTGTTACCCAACCTGCTTACATTGCATAATTCTTTTCACTGAAAGGTCTAGATAACCATGCTAATAAATAATGAATCTTTCCTTCAAAAAATACCAATCAATTTAGGAATGAATGAAAAAGTTGGGCACAATACAAGGGGGACTTACCTCGTTGGTGACTCTTCCATTTATTCAAGCCATGATGTTATTACCATGGTCTGATTTTTCTCAGATCAATGATGAAACATGATAAACATGCAGGGAATATTAAAATTCTCATGACAGCATCACACAACATGTTGAATCTTAGGAAAGGCAGCGTTTTCAAAATCGGTTACAACTTCTTTAGAGACTAGTATCAACCTCAAATACCACAGCCAAGTGAGTCTCAGTTACTCAAGTATGTGTGCCATATTTTATAACTAATGATGTGCAATGATGAGGGCATTAGGAAAACCAACAGGTCTTAAAAAAGTCATTATTTCCTGATCTTGGACTGTATTTTTTAATTATCATGATTAGAATACTTTAGTGTTTGGAGGCAATATACAGTACTAAAATAGTGCTTTAATATTAGTCTTTTAAACCTTATGGTAATACAGACATTATTTCATAAAGTTGTATTTTAATAATTCCATAATTTCATTATTTACCTTTATTTTCAGTTGAAATCTCCATAACCTGACACTAAACTTTTAGACTAATTTTTCTTTATTTTTAAACAACTAAAACAAATCTCTAACATTATTTGAATTTCAGCTTCTTGGCACCTAAAAAATGTTTATCCCAATCCTGAATTTCATCAGTATTTTTGTCAAATATTTACTCAGTAGAACAGTGTTTTTACAATCACTGTAATTTTATGAACATATTTTTAAAGGATACAATGTGTAGTAGCAATGAAAAGTTATAAAATGTAATATAATATCAGTGCTTCAAACAATGTTATAGAAAACCTTTTATTCCTTGTTTAACTTTTTTTTTTAATTTTTAAATGTTTTATTTATTTTTGAGAGAGGAAGACAGCGCGTGAGCATGAGCAGGGGAGGGTCAGAGAGAGAGGGAGACACAGAATCTGAAGAGAGGCTCCAGGCCCTGAGCTGTCAGCACACAGCCTGACATGGGGCTGGAACCCACAGACCGCGAGATCCTGACCTGAGCTGAAGCCGGAGGTGCAGCTGACTGAGCCACCCAGGCGCCCATTCTTGTTTAACTTTCTAATTAGTCTATATTTTTTAGGAAAGTGAATTTAGTTAGTTGTTTACAATTTACTTATGATAAATTCACCAATCCAGAGTTTAGACACACAACCACCACCATAATCATGATACAGAACAAAACCACTATGCCAAAACTTATCCTGTGCTTAATTACAGTGTTCCCCCTCCCCAACTACTAGCTTCTGGAAAATAGTGTTACACTCTATAATTTTGACTTACCAAGAATTTCATATAAACAGAATAAAAAACTATGTGTTATTACGGTTGTTTCCTTCATGTAGTATAATGTTTTGAGGGTTCTTTTAGCTTGCTACATGTGTTTGTAGTCTTTTTTATTGCAAAGCATTTTTATGTTATGGACTTACCAGATTTGTTTTTGTTATTCTCCTCTGATGGGTATTTGGACTGTTTCTAAATGAGTTATTAGCAGTAAAGCTGCTATGAATATTTGAATACTAGTATTTTTGTGGGTGGATATTTTCATTTACCTTGGGTAAAGTAATTGGATTGCTGAATTTAGGGGAAGTATATATTAAAACTGATAAGAAAGATGGTACACAAAGAACTCACATCTTTTCAAGCTTCAATAGTAAATATTCTGCTACTATATATTAAATACTGCATGGTTTGCCCAAGCTAAGATGAAACCACATCATGAATCAATTAGCATTTTGCATTTTCTTTCCTTATCTACTCAAAGTCATGCCTACTGCACCTCTAAACATTTCATTAAGTCCAATTATACAGCAAACACTCCCAAAATAAACTTAGATTGTATTGTAGCATGTGAGAGGGTTTTCTTTTCTTAATATTTTTACATTGTAGTACTTGTTTTCCTTGTTGGGGTGTTTGCTTATTTAATACATTCCATCAAGGACAGAAATTACATGCTGGGTTTTTTTTTCCCCCCATAGGAAGTGTGTCTTGGGCTTTTCCCTTATTATTTGCTTTACTTTTTTTTTTCTTTTTTCTCTTCTTTTTTTTGGTGGTGGGGGTGGTTATGTTTAAATGAAGTTGCTTTTACAACACCAAAGACTTAATCATCCATTTCCTACATAAAAGGTAGCTACTTTT
>NC_043705.1:77770185-77897750 GCF_006229205.1 Suricata suricatta | reverse complement strand
ACTTCAGATAGCTGTGAAATTAGGTGATTAACTAGTTGTTACTTAACCTTCTAATTTCTGTATAAGTCTAATTACATGAAACAGAAGTTGGTGTTTTGATTTTTTACTTTGCTTTTCTGTTTTGAGTGTCATTGCAACCACTGTATTGTAAAGGATGGAAAATAATTGCATATGTTAAAAAAATATGAAACTTTATAAAGTAAAAAAAATAAATAAATAAATTAAAAAAAAAACTGATAAGAAAATACCAAAATGTCTTTTCAAAGTATATTATTTTTCATTACCATTATCAATTGAGACATTTACTATTGCCAGTCTTTTGAATTTTACAACTGCTCTTGTGTAACTTGCCATGATTGAATTTTTATTCCTTAATGACTGGTGATGTTGACCATCTGTATATGGGCATATTTTTCATTGTATGAATTTTTCTAGAGTTATAGTTTCAGTCATTTTTTCATGTTTTTCATCAGAGTGATTGTCACCTTATTATTAGACTGTAAAAGCTCTTTACATATTCTGTACCCATGTTCTTTATCAGGTTTATGTTTGGCAAATACTTTTTCCTAATCAGTGGCTTGACTTTTAATTTCTTAAAGTATACTACACATTGTAAAATTATTTTCAGTTGGAAAATTCATTTTCTCATTTAATATTTTTTTATAGTTCATGCTTCTTTTTCTCATCTAGGAAATATATTGTTAGGAGTGCCTGGGTGGCTCAGTTGGATAAGCATCTGACGCTGGATTTCAGCTCAGGTCATGATCTCACTGATACTGAGTTGAGGTCCTTCATTGGGCTCCCTACAGTGACGGCCCTGCTGGGGATTTTCTCTATTCCTCTCTCTGCCCCTTCCCCAACTATCTCTCTCTCAAAATAAATAAATAAACTTTAAAAAAGAAATAAAAGACACCTGGGTGGCTCAGTCCATTAAGCATCTGACTTCGGCTCAGGTCCTGATTTCCCAGTTTGTGGGTTTGAGTTCCGCCTTGGCCTCTGAGCTGATAGCTCAGAGCCTGGAACCTGCTTCAGATACTAGGTCTCCCTCTCTCTCTGCAACCCCCTCCACTCATGCTCTGTCTCTGTGTCTCTCTCAAAATAAACAAACATCTAAAAAAATTTTTTTAAAGGAACCTATTTTAAACCAAGATATATAAAATTGTTTCATTATTTTCCTTCTAAAAGCTTTATAGTTTTAGTTCTAACACCTAACTCTAGGATCTTACATTTAGAATCAATTTCTGTACATGGTGTATGGTAAGGTCAAGGTTTTGTTGAAATTGTTATATACATAAATTTGCATTTGGATATTTGTTTGTTCTAGTGTCATTTGTTGGAAATGTCATTCTTTCCCAAGATGTATTACTTAAATTGGCATCTTTTTAAAAATGAGCTATCTATATATAAGTTTCTTCCTAGAATGTTATGTTTCAATAATATTTTTACCTATCCTATTGCAATACCATACTTTCTTGATTACTGTAGCTTTAAACTAATTCTTATTTATTTATTTATTTATTTATTTATTTTTATTTATTTATTGAGAGAAAGGAGAGAGAATGGAAGAACATGAGCAGGGGAGGGACAGAGAGAGAGGGGGAAAGAAAGAATCCCAGATAGGCTCTGCACTGTCAGCACAGAGCCCAATGCTGGGCTCGAATTCGCAAACCTCAAGATCTTCACTTGAGCTGAAATCATGAGTCAGCTACTTAACTGTCTGAGCCACCTACGTACCATAAAGTAATTCTTAAAATCAACATTTCAGTTGCTTCTACCTAATTCATTCTGAATGATGCTATTATGAACATAGGTGTAAAAATATCTATTCAAGTTAACTGCCTTCAGTTGTGTTGGGTATATATGCAAAGGTGGAATTGGTGGGTTACATTGTATATAAATTTTAATTAATAGGTTCAGAGTGGTTGCATCATTTCACAGTTTAACCAATACTGTTCAAGAGTTCCAGTGTCTCTACATCCTCACCAACACATATATTTTTGTTGTTGTTGTTGCTGATGTTTTTCTTATCATAATCATCCTGATGGGTGTGAGGTGATATCTCATTATAGCTTTAATGTATTTCCCTAATGATTAGAGATGAGCAATCTGTCATTCATTTCTTGCTTATGTGTATGTCTTCTTTGGAGAAAAGTCTATTCAAGTCCTTTGTACATTTTCAAATAGAGTTGTTCGTTTTTGTTGTGCTGTGGGAGTTCTTTATGTATTTTGAATGTTAACTTATCACATAAATGACTTTCAAATATTTGCTCCCATTGTTTAGGTTGTCTCTTTACTTAGTTGATAATATCCTTGGGATGCACCTACATTTTAAGTTATGAGTCAAAATTTTAATTTTAATAGATTAATATTTAATCTATTTTTTCTTGGTTGCCTGTACTTTTGGTGTCATATTCAGGAAATTGCCAAATATGATGTGAAAACTCCCCGCTATGTTTTCTTATAATAATGTTATAGTATTAGGTCTAATATGTTATTATTGGACCACTTTTGAATTAATTTTGTATGTGGTATGATAAAATAATGATATGGTATGATAAAATCAAGTTTCCCTGATAGTATTTATTGAAAACACTATTCTTGAATGATCTTGGTATCAAGATCTTAATGAAACTCATTTAACTACATACATGTTTATTTCTGGGCTCTTATTTTAATCTATTGGTCTATATGGCTTATGCCTATACTACACTGTTGTGAATATTGTAGCTTGATCATAAATTTTGAAATCAGGAAGTGTGAAACCTTTATCTTTGTTCTTTTCTAAGATTGTTTTGGCTATCTTAAGTGGCTTGAGATTCTATTTGATTTTTAGAATACTTTTTTCTACTTCTGCAAAAAAGAAAAATACCATTGGGAGTTTGACAGACATTGAATTGAACCTATATGTTGCTTTGGATAGTATTTACATCTTGATAATACTAGGTCTCCAGACCATGATCATGGGCTATGCTTCCACTTCTTCAACGTTTCCTTAAATTTTTTCAGTATTTTATAGATTTTAATGTGGAAATCTTTTACAACTATAATCACACTTATCCTTCAGTATGTTTTATTATATTGTATGTAAATGGAATTGACCTCATTTACTTAGATTGTTCAAGTTTGATGTAAAGAAATGCAACTGGTTTTTGCATGTTGATTTTGTATCCTGCAACTTTGTTGAAGTTGTTTAACAAGTTTTGTTTCACTTTGCTTTGTTTTGTTTCTAGTGTGGAATCTTAGGCTTTCCTATAAATCTTTAGGCTTTCAAGTCCTCTGCAGTTAATTTTATTTCATCTTTTCAATTTGAATACCTTTTATTTATTTTTCTTGCCTAATTTCTCTGGCTAGGCTTCCAATCATGTTGAATAGAAGCAGTGAATGTAGACATCCCTGTTTTGTTCCTAGTCTTACAGAAAAAGATTTCAGTTCTTCACCATTATGTGTGGTGTCAGCTGTGGAGACACTTGATTTTTAACCTAAACAAATCATTTCCTCTCTCTTGATTTTTTAAATGATTTGGGATTATTTACTCTTTTGCCTTGTGTATCCTTTTAAATTATTTTTTATTATTTTTTAGTATTTTTTTTCAGGAGTATAAAATACATATCAGTAAGTACTATCATCATGCAGCTAAAGAAATTTTGAAAATTTTAAATTATATTAAAAAGCATATAACTATACCCTACTCTGTAACTGACAATATTATTCACTGAAGCCTGGTAAATGTCTAAAACCCAATGGTGTATAGTACATTAATTTGTTCTTTTTGTTTTTAATGAATGATCCTACCAATTAGGGTCTTTTTTTAAAACTTTTAATATTTATTTAATTTTGAGAGGGACAGAGAGAGAGAGAGAGAGAGAGAGAGAGAGAGAGAGAGAACGTGAACACAGAGAGGGCAGTGGAAGAGGGAGAACAGAATCTGAAGCAGGCTCCAGGCTCTGAGCTGTTAGCACAGAGCCCAATGTGGGGCTCAAACTCACAAACTGAGAGATCATGACCTGACTGAAGTCAACTGCTTAACCAACTGAGCCATCCAGGTGCCCCGATTAAATTGTTCTTTAAGAGATATATTTAAACTGCCATCATAGTGTTAACTCACGAACATATTTTCATCAAATCATAACTTTCAGTTTCGTTGTACTTCTGTTCTCTTTGTTTTGTGTAATGAAAAATAACAAGAATAAAAATTATGTGTTAACTGGAAAATGCCTTTAAAATCACAGCAATTGATTAAAAGCAGATTATCAGCCATCATGTCTTCAAAATCTACAAGTCCAGATAAATTGCATTCTTTGCCTTTTAGTAGTTACTTTTATCCCTTCTTATTTCCTTATTTGGTTTATGGATTGATATATTTAAGTTTAATATAAGTATTACAATGTGTCATGTTCTAAATTTTGAAATGAGACATTAAAAATAAACTATACTGCATAGAAACTCAGTTCTTCAAGATTTGAACTAAATTTACGTACAAGTTTTAAATTTAATGTTATTTTAATTTGGCTCAGAAGAAAAACCTGTAAGCTGCCAAAGATTTACTTATTTAATTTAATTGCTTTTTATTACAGTGATAAAAACAGTTTGAGAAGGCATAATGGGGAGGCCCAAGGAAAACATTAAAATTCAGTGGAAAATTAAGCCATGTATTTTGTAGCCACAATTGATTATAAACTCCAGAGAATTAAGCTCATGTATTTGGGACTCTCAAAACAGAGAAAAACAGTGATGAAACAGCCAATTAGGTAGTTTTGGAGTTCAGTCATTATTGTTTTCTTAAGTTTTAAATGCAAGTAATGATAAACTCTTGGGTGTCTTCTTTTAGTCTGACTGAAATTTGTACATTTATTGCCATATTTGAAAATGTTGATTTTGGAGCAGTCTCCAAAAATATTCAGGGATAGTGATATTATCTGATAGCCCTTATTTAATACTCCCTAGGGGATATTTATATAAATGCAACCTTTATCATATCTTAAATAAACATTTGCTAGTATGCAAAAATAATTGTATAATTAGTGTTTCCTGCACTTTTTTGAGCATTAGATAAAAAAATTAAGAATAAGATATAGTATAGACTTCAATTATAGTAAAAGAATAGATACCAAGAAGTATATAATGATAAACCTTCTTAACTATTGGAATGGACAAGTGTATGTTTGGTTAGAGCAGAAATTCAGGGAAATAGCTCCATTTTCTATTCCTGAGCGCATATTCTGCTTTTAGTATTTTTTAAAATTTTTTAATGAATGAGGAACACTTTATATATCATGCTTCTGAAGCCAATGTAGAATTAGAAATTTGCCATATGGTATATATTAGTATTTCTTGATTAATTTTAATGACATTGTACCTATATGTTAGTGGTCTGGGAGAATACCATAAAGCCATTACAGTCAAGAAGGTGGTGTTAGATCCTGTGTCTGAATAAAAATTGTTTTAATCAAGAAACCTTTGTTTAGAATGGAAAACAAACCTCAATTACAACTTGATGTGTTTTCCTAAACCTTCATTTTTAACCAAAAATGAGTACTATATTTGTGAAAATTGAGATTAGCAGAAATACAGTATATTTTTCTCATGAAATTGGTGCCAACGAGTAAAATTAGGATTACTTTAACATTGAAAATATACTCTAAAATTAAAATTCAGGGAGCACCTAGGTTGTTTGAGTGTACTTTGAGCATCAGAATCTAGATTTCATTTTAGGTCATGATTCCAGAGTCATGGGATTGAGCCCATGTTAGAATCACCCCATGCTGACCATGGAGGCTGCTTAAGACTCTCTCGGCTGCTTAAGACTCTCTCTCTCTCTCTCTCTCTCTCTCTCTCTTTCTAATACAATAAAATAAAAATAAAATAGGAATTGAAATTCAGTCAATCAAGAGTCTATTTTCCCTTACAAATAATCAAAACAGTATTTCCTTGTACTTACCATCTCAATGTAAATTTATTATATTTTCCTATCTTCCTTTCTTCCTTTCTCCCAGCTTTTCTTTTTTCCTCCCTTCCTCACATCCTTTCTTCCACCCTTCTTCCTTCTCTTCCACTCCTCCTCCTTTTTTTCTTCCTTCCTTTCTTCCTTCCATTTTTTATTTTACATTAGAAAAAGATAATAGTTCCATATTTAATAAGGTTATGGCAAACTATAGTATCATTTGTAAGTCAACCATTTCTCTATAATGGTTCCAATTTTATATTCAAACTTCAAAGTGCAAAGTAAAATATTTGTATATGGTAATACTGTATATTATATTAATTTAGTAAACATCAAATGTATAATTTGATAGAATAAGATTTATTTATGGAAACTTTTGTCTGAATTTCCTTTGTAACATAGACTTTGATTTTTTATATTATCAAAAACACTATGATGTAATTAAATCATCTTGTGATATTGTCCCTTTTAGAGGTTAAAAAACAGTAAGACAAAAGACTGAAAAGGCATGACATGACATGATGGAGAAGAGAAAGAGTACTGAGACAAGAAAGAATGTCAGCTAATGCAGTTGTACATCACAGCTACTGGCTACTCCTTTAAGGAAATTGGAAGTATATACAGTCTTCAGCTGTGTCTAAGATGGTACATTTATGACCTCTGGGCACACATCAAGGGGAGCCATGCCATAAAGTAATCTGTGGAAGCAAGGTAGGAAAGAGAATTCATCTTCTGGGCTCCTTCTGCCTCCTAGGTCCCATTGGTTAAACTTTCCTTCATGGGGAATTAATTCCCCTAAAATTACAAGTGGAATCACTTGACCCTTTTAGAGAGTTCTAAGAAAATGCAGATTTAATGCCCTACTGTTATTGTTTCATACAAGTCAAGAAGAAATGAAAGAAGCCAGAGACTCTGGTTCTTTGGCTGTTTGGCTGGGCTGTGCAATAGGCATAGTGACTGGTGAGCCTCAGACAACGAAACCTAAGGCATGATGAGTATATCAGAGGCGGCACACGAGATGCGGTTCCCTTCAGTGCCAAAAAGAGAAGTCATTTTATTCTCATGTCCTTTGCACCTGGAAGATTTTGTGCTATCTTCATACACTTGTGTCCTGGCTTGTTACCTTCCAAGCTCTATGTTCTCTCCTAAAAGAAAAACCCCAACTACTCTACTTTGTCTAAAGCCTTGGATCCCATTCCTTCTCTGGAAATGAGCTTTTGAGCAGCCCGTGCTCCCACCATTAGAGTTCTCTGTTTTTACCACTTTCCTCAGCATTTTCTCCTTCACACTTTTATTCTGATGCCCAGGCTCCAGCTCCTTATAGTTCTTTCAGTTTTCCCGTTCCTGGACCTCCTCCTCAGAAAGAGTTGATCTCTCCACTTAAGTTTTTTAACTCTGCCAGAACCTCATTGGCTTTCAGCAGATCATTCCTTAAACAACTCCATGCCCATCTTTCACAAGGCAACCGGTCTGTCCTGGGACAACACAGTTCTCCACACAGCCTTGTGTCAAGCTTTGTAATACCATCTCTACAAGCATGTGCCGATCTTTAGGCCTTTCTGCTAATCTGTTGTTTGTAGTCCCATCTTTTCAGTTCCCTTCTGCAGTGTTTTTCACTTCTGTCTATGTTCTCCTCTTTCTACATTTGTTTATAGAGTGATTGAGAAAAATCTTCTTTCAAAATTTTTGAAATCTTACTTACCTGGACTTTTAATCTCTAAAATAAATGAAAAGATAACTGTTTGACCCTTATGTGGTATATGGCACATCTCTGACAAAAATATAGAGGAATCTAGGGAAGGTAGGTGTTGGCTGTGCTCTCTGTAATTTGTGGTTGTGCTCTCTTTCAGGAAAGGTTGTTTACATCACATAAGCTGCAGGTATAGTTCTGGAGTCCAGAAGTCAGATTGGAGGGTTTTCCACAGAATTAGTTCACTGAGAGTTATGGATGAGATATCTGTCCATGGATTGAGAATGCATTCCAGGAGAGGCTATTGTGAATTTATATCTAACAATTGTATACACAGAAGATGCTTCAGAAGTTCAGTGCCATGGTAAAATCTGTATGTTTGATACATAACAAATAATTTAGGGGCATACTGGTAAAGTGGAAATACAGAGCTTTGCATGAGACAGAACAAGGTTCAGATAGAACTAGCAGTGGGACATAAATTGATTTGGTTATTTCATTTCACTGAAATGTAGTTTCCTCATATTCCAAAAAGGATAAATATAACACTTTGGGGATAGTGAGGATATTAGAAGAGATGGCATAATATTAAGCAACTAAAAAACAGTAGGCATTCATTACATATTAGCTCCTTTCTTCCCACTCCTCTTTCTACCTCACCTCACAGTGCAAAAAAAAGATGAGTATAATATATAGTTATCATGAAGAAAATACTGACTTTCTTAGTGTAAGACAGTTTTGTGAGGTTTAGTAGAAAAGCTTAAATGCAGACTTCTTTGCTTGGGGCAGGTGTGTGTGTGTGTGTGTGTGTGTGTGTGTGTGTGTGTGTGTGTAAAAACACATCACCTCTGAGGAGAATACATTGTGAAGAAGGGGTATTATGGAAGCTTCCAGAAGAGTGTGGATAGATGCTTCACAAGACTCTGAAAGCAGACATCTTGAGGCTCTCCAGGAAGTAGAGACCATATCATGATTCATAATGGCAATTTGGACAAATACAGGAGCTTTTAGCTAAACATTTGGGTGGTGTCTTTAGGGAGTTCATACCAGGACTGCTGCCTACACCAACAGCACCTAATATTGCATTAGAATAGGAATGCCTTCCTCTAGGATGCAGTTAAGCACAGTGGCTAATGACTTGGTGAGTGAAAACAGGTCTCAGTCTTCTGGGATCTAATCCTTCTACAAAATACAGAGTTGCCTAGTACCCCCACCCCTGACCCCCTGGAAACATCCCCAGGCTCATATCTTTCTGAGAATTAAAAGTGCCACTTTCAGAGGCCATGTGGACTTCAACAGTGATTCCACAAGACTGACTATTATGGATTGGAAACTCAAAACCTTTTTTTAAATTATTGATAATTGCATAACTACCTCTTCTCCCAGACCCTTGAGCACATTCCCAAATGACTAAAACAAAATGTTGTGTCAACACAATGGAGTAGTTGCCTGGATTCAAGTTTATTTTCATTTAAAGAAAATGATGTATTATAAAATTTTTTGCACATCTGAGTTTCTAGGGTTTGATTTATAAAGTTTCTCTGGGTGAGTTTTAACATTTTGTATACTTAAATTGCCTCTTGTATTGTATCACATGCGTATATTGAGTTTTTTTTTTAATTTTTAATGTTTGTTTATTTTTTGGAGAGAGAGAGACAGAGCATGACCAGGGGAGGGCCGGAGAGAGAGGGAGAACCAGAATCCAAAGCAGGCTCCAGGCTCTAGCTGTCAGCACAATGCCCTCTACAGAGCTTGAACTCACAAACAGTGAGAACATGACCTGAGCCGAAGTCATATGCCCAACTGACTGGGTCACCCAGGCGTGCCTTGAAAGACACTTGAAAGAATTGATACAAATAGGGGTGCCTGGGTGACTCAGTCAGTTAAGTGTGCGACTTCAGCTCAGGTCATGATGTCACAGTTCATGGATATGAGCCCCACGTTGGGCTCTATGCTGACAGATCACAGAGTCTGGAGTCTGCTTTGGGTTCGCTATCTCCCTCTTTCTCTATCCCTCCTCCATTCGTACTCTGTGTCTCTCTCTCAAAAATAAATAAACATTAAAAAATTGTTAAAAAATAAAGAATTGACACAAATGTCTGTTACATGATTACTTTTCATACTGTTGAACCCATGAATTCTTAAATAAAAGAAAGAGAAAACATTTTGTGAAGGAGGATATCCTATAGAGAAATGAATTCATAGAGTGAATACAGAGTTCATAATGCAAAATTCTGTAAAATGTTCAGTTGACTTGACAGTTGTCCTTGGTTTCAAAATCTAGTTTCTAATTTATAATTCCATAACCCTTCACAAAATTAAAATATTTAATTTGGTTCACTTGAGAGACAATTAGCCATATAAAACAAAGTCTGTAAAAAGAATAGTATTAAGTTATATAATCTTAATCTCTGAACTATCAAATTATAAAGCCCCATTTTGTACACAGACTTTCTGTTATACACCACCATATTTTTTTCAAATAATCTCTAATAATAAGTATAGCTTGAAATATAAGACAAAACAATTTTCAGTTATCTGCATATAATCTAAAGTTCTTAGGAAAGAAAGATTTAAGACTTCTCTTAATAAAATGAATGTATTTATCCTCCTTAGCAAAATGATTTGGTACTTATTCTATTTAAATATAGCTTATTCAAAGCTAGAAACATATTATAAATATGATTTGAACATATAAACATATATAAAATAGATTTGAATTTTTTTAATAAAGCAAATCTGTGTGTGATTCCTGGGTTAGTAGCTTACCAGTGTTTGATCCCAAGCAATTTACTTAACATGTCTAATTATCAGTTATGTCATCAGTAATAGAACATATTTTCTACATCATACTTTGGTATATAGACAAAACAATATGTCGGTCATAATACACCTAATGTAGTAGGCAAAATGGTACGTAAAATTCATTATTTTATTGGTATTATACCAAGAAATCTCCATTTATATCTAACTAATTGATGGAAGATATGAAATTTACATTTTTAAAAACATGTTATTTTTGAGAGAGGAGAGAGATACCACACACATAAGTGGGGGAAGGGAGGAGAGAGAGGGGGACAAAGAATCCAAAGCAGGCTCTGCGCTGACAACAGCAAGATCAATGTGGGGCTTAAATTCATGAACCATGAAATCATGACCTGAGCTGAAGTTAGATGCTCAACTGAATGAGCTACCTAGGCTCCCCCCAAATTAGTCTTACCTGTTTATGAAGTTGAAATTAGATATCAAACACAATATGTAAGTCCATTCAATTCACTGTTACTTTTGAAAATGGCAGGAGTTTTTATTCCTTTTTATTCTGACACCACCCATGCACCCACTTTGGAAATCGTAGGTTTATGCACATTGCAGTTGTTAGTGTGTTCATCATGGGAAACATGGACAGACTCTGATGAGGAAGGAGCACACCCAAAGATAAGCAGCCTAACCTAAGCAGAGAAAGAGATAGTGCTGATGCCTTAGCTTTACCACCTACAGTGAACATATATGAAAGCAGAAAAAAAAAAGTATTCAATATAGTTGTATGAATCAACCAACTTTCTGTTTTTGCTTAAAAAATTCTAAATTCAGATACTCTAATCAGTTATGCTAAGGTTTAAGATTTGCTAAGTAAAGGCATTTATTTTCTTGTACACTTATTTTCCTTAAACACACTCAATTTTCTTCATTGATGTGAAATTTTTTACATATGATTAGAAAAATGATAAAATCATCTAAAGTATGGAGGTTAATATTTGGTAGGAAGGGTGTTGTTATATGGTATTGCCTCAAGATCTACAACATAATTTTATGTTTGTGATGTCTTCTTTGACAATATACTGGGCTGTGGGGAGAAATATTACAGATGAAACTTTAAAAACAGTTTGAATACTTTATTAGTTTTTATTTTTTAATTTAAGTATAGTTTTTGGCAAACAATGTTACATTACTTGCAGGAGTAAACGTGACTACATGTTTGTGATCAACAGCTCTGTAAGTTACAGTATACTCACCACAAGTATAGCTACCATCTGCCACCCTACAATGTTACTATAATATTATTGATTGGACTCCCTATGCTGTACCTTTTATGGGTAAAGGAGAGTTAGATATACAGACTTCCAGTGATGGAATGAAAAAATCACAAGGATAGATGGTGCAGCATAGAGTTTTGAATATATTTACACAATTTTATCAAGACTAATTTCAACAGCAATTATTGACCACATATTAATTAATAACACATACGTTTTTATGTTTTTTGTCTCTTCAAAAGAGCTTAATATTTGTCTTTACTCTTAGCAGCTTGTCTAATTTTTTAATGTATTCCTAAAATATATTTTAGTTGAAATTATTAAAATAATATAGAGCATTTGTCAGTGTTTTACATTTTTTATTTTTTCTGTATTACCTTTAATGAATAAAAAATGAAACAAAATATGGCATATATGTACAGGAACTTTATCATTAAACTAAATAAGACAAAGCTAGCTTTTCCCTGTTTAGGTTACTGTTGAAACTACAGCAGACCAAATATTTCACAGGGATGTTTTTCACTTAGCTCATTTTACAGGCATATTAGGCCTAATTAGTATTTTTTGGTCATAAGTTATTCTTAATAACCTGAGGACTATTGCATTAGTGTTACAATTTATAGGTCTATAAGAAAAGCAAGTTCGAGAAGGGACAATCTCCTAATTTGCATGTGCTAATTAGATAGATATTAATTCTAATTTTAAAATCAGTAATTTAATATTTTTGGTAAACTAGGACAAGATAGTAATTCTAATTAGTTATACCAAATTGTTACTAAATGGAACAGATTTAATAGTCCCTCTGAATCCGTTAAGAAAAGTTTGGCTGTAATAAATATCTCTGTGTATTGTTTTGACCTCTGCTTCAACTACACAATCCCAATTTGTTTTAAATGTTTTCCCAGGTATAGGATTCTATGATTAATATCTCTTGCTGTGTTATCTCTACTCCTAATGAAAAACATTGGGTGTTCTTTCACTTCACAGAATGCAAACGCAGATGAAAAAATTTCACAGGTGAACTCCTTATGAACACTTCTAATTGCTTAGGAACAGTGTTTGAAAATCTCGAGTAATTTGCCATTATTGTAATGAATAGCATAAACTGTAATTTTTCATAGTAATTAACTTGTGTCAGCACCATTATTTTTCATTAATTATAAATGAGAAAGAATGAAAGAACACCCGCAGGAACAGATGTGCAAAATTGTCTCTTAGGTTCTGTTTTAGATTCTGTTTTATGTTTTTCTTTTTTTTTTTCCCTACTCAGTATACTGTTTTGGGGATAGTATGGTTCCTGAAGAAAATGCACATGGTGATACCTGCTTGGGCCAGAGAGGGACAAAGGGCATTTAATTAGATTGTTGTCAATGAAGTCCATCCAGTGTTTTAATAAAAGTTTTTACTGATGTGTCAGATAAAATTACTGAAAAATAAAACAAAAATAACTAATACTTTACTTTTAATAAATACAGATAAGATAATTTGAGAAAATGTATTTTGACTATCTTTTTCTTTTGTGAGTAATATAAAAGCCACTATCCAGTTTGGGCAGATTTTGAGCCTATGGTGTATCAATTGAAGCAAAATTTTTAAAAAGAAAAGGAGGAAGGAAGGAAGGGAGGAGAAAGGAAAGGAAAAAGAGAGGATGCACTTTATGGTTATATTTGTGCGGTTGGTTATATTTCTGTGTGTGTGTGTGCATGCATGCATGTGGTTTTATATAACAGCTTTCATGTGGTTTCTAGAGGGCAGAATACAAGTATATGCTGGGAGTTTTTGTATTACATCTACTGTTTTTAACCTCTTACGTTATAACTAATTTAAAATTATTATATTCTAAATTTGTTGTAACCTTAAAGTATATTGGGGTGGTAACCTGACTAGAAGAAATTTAGAGATATCATGCTTCCTCTTGGCTCCTTATAATTTGATCAGAATCATTCTGTTCTCACAACCATTCTTATCACATGATGTCAATAAAAAAAAAGGCTGCACTGTCAGTTTTGTCAAAGGTGAGTTCCTCTGGAAATCGCTTTTTATTTTATCATAATCTTTCTCGTCATTGATCCACTTATTTTTCCTTAGCTTATTGAATCCCTCTAGATTCATACTATACTGCAGATACTTTCCTACCCACTAAACCCATTGAAATGTACCTGCCTTGTATCATAGTTTTGATTTACATCTATATGCTTATGCTTTTAAAAAATCTGTTTATTTATACCTATTACTTGTACCTGTTTAAGACATTTTACTTCTGTTGAAAAGAATTACTGATGGTCAGTGTCACAGACCACAAGTAGCAAGCGAACACCAAGATGTTATTTGTACCTTGTTCTTTGAAAAAACTTAATTTTCTAAGGAATGGTATTATTACCGGTTTGCTTTAAGCTTATAACAGAAAACAGACTGAAGTATTTTTAAAATTGTGACACTTCTATAACTATATTGGTCTTTGCTATTCTACATGACAATATGAAGTGATGAATATATGCTACTTTTTTCATAGATAAATAATTAAAGTGTATCTTGCTTCTGACAGAATGGTAATGAGCATTAGAAGTATATAAACACATACACACACAGACACACACCTCTACACATGGTTTCCTTTAGCTATAGTTTTTATAGCCATATTTTTTGGGTAAATTCTAATCAAATATTTATCTTAAAGTAACTGAGAGAAAATCTGTATAAAAGTTATTTTATAATAAATATCACATTTACTTCCATTTGAGTATCTCTCTCTGTTGTCCTTCTTTATCTCATTCTAATCAGTGTCTCTACTAGCCTCCTTGCTGTATCCTGACCCAAGATATTTGCTGTTGTCATTCTCTCTACCCAGGTTGTTCGTTCCACGAATGTCTGCAGCACTTGCTATGTCATATTCCTCAAGACTTTGGGGAGATGACACATCTTTGCTAATCCCCTATTTATCCCTGTAAACTTTTTTGTTATTGGAACTTTTCCCCATTGACTACATAACTTTTATCTCCGTAGCATTTAATACTTTTCAGTGCAGTACGATGTGTAATGTATAGTCTATGTCTCTCCACAAAAGGTCCCTTTCTTGAATGTAAAGGGGTTTTTTTCTTGCTTATTTTGTTCCCTAAAATATTCTAAACACCTAGAATACACCTAGCATTTATTAGACCTTCAAAATAATATATGTTGAACAAATTTATCCAAGAATATCTTATTGAATCACTCCTTGTGGCTCTTGATGCCATTGATTCACACCTTTGCCTTCAACCTCACATTCTCTTTCAGTTTTCAGAAGAAATAAATGGTCAATTTCTAATTTTTCATCATGTGTTTTTATGCTGCTATGTTAAATGAAAAGACATATAGCTGAAAAGTTTGTACATTGAGTACCTTGAAAAATATTTTGTTAACTTGTACGTAGACATACATAGTATTATTTTGGAACATAGTTCAAGATGATACTGTAACCGCTTTTTTAGAATCTGGGATTGTGTTCTGACAGAGCCAAAGAATGGAATTGATAAACGCGGTTAAGGGCAGCACAGAGCCAAGTTTATTAAGGTGAGAATGAAACAAAAGAAAAAATTCCCACTCCTGGGAGGGGCTCTTCAGGAGGAGGCTGCTAAAGCATCTCAGAAGGAAGCTTATATCTGTTACAGTGGAGGGATCTTTTGAGGGGGAATTACTGTGCAGCTGCTGACTCAGGATATGGTTCAGGCAGGTTGTTTCAGGGAGTGGGTATTACTGAAGGTCCAGTACTTTCTGCTCAATTGTTGTTAACAAGGGGTTGCTTATCCCTGTATGTCTAAGGTCAGTCTCTCTCTGGTCTCAATAACAACAATAATAAAATGCAATTCAATTTTCAAATTACAAACTTAGTTTAAACATCTTTCTCTTATGAGAAGTAATATGAAAACTTCTGCAGTTCCTCAAACATGTGAATCAGTTCAGAACTAGTGTGTGATCATCTCACAAAGCCTGAGGTGTTCACAGGTCTAAGTCTAGAGTTACTTAGATAAGTGATAATATGTAACTTAGTGATGGAATGAAGGTGAAGTTTCAGTTTACATGCTTACAGCTTCTTTCTAGATCCTTCTTAAAGGAATCAGAAAACTATTCATTTAAGCACTCAGACTGTGAAATAACTCAGGTTTAGAGAATGGGGAAGACTGTTTCTTGGCTTAGGGCTGTCATTCAGACATCTAGTTATCTGTGTCTACAGTTTGTATGTTTTTATTGTTATCTGTTCTTTTTGTTGTTTTTTAAGTGTCCGTGAATTTCTTATTTTTATATTTCTGGGAATTTCATAATTAATTAACTATTAAGAGACCTCCATAAATCAGACCATTCGCAATGATCCTGTTTCCCCATGCCTGCCCCTCCCCTCCATTTCCTGTTATATATTCTTTCTTGTGATTAATCTGTACCTCCTGTGCTCAGCCTCGCTGGGCATTTCTATCCCCTGCTGATATAAGGAAACCACATTCAATTGTTGCCCTCTCCTGGCCTTCCAAGCCTAAAGCTAATTGCAGATTTGGCATAGTTTATTTAGATTTTGCCACTTCCCTAACTATAGTAGACCTCAGGGAAGGAAAGAGAGGAAAGTGCCGGAAAAATACCGACCAGGACACTTAAGAGGAATGGGTAGGTAGAAAACTCATGATGCCCAAAGTCACTCCCCTTTCCTCCCCAAACCTTTGCATTCTATTGTTTCAGACCAAGAGGTCTCTCATACTGGATGGCGCTTACCTGGGATTACTTACAGTCCCATCCTCGTTCATATTGCCCAAACCTCAACTCTGTAGAACCTAAGGCAGCTGCCTGGGCCTCTGCGGGGTGCTCCAGTGTCGATGTAGTCAGTTTAGCTCGAGCCTTTGGTTCAGCACTCATTCTTGTGCACTTTCAAAAGTCTATTTCTTCACATAGTCTTCAGGCTTTTGAAATGCTAGGTGGCCCATTTTGACAGGGTTTGTTTTTTTTTTCCTGGTATACCCTTTCTGTTCCCTAAATGCTCTGCATTTCCTCAAACCCTTCACCATCACTAATGACTGAGCTTATATTCTGCCTCCTAGCTAAGAACAATCAGTGAAGATTCAGGGGGAAGCTGAACTTTCTTTTATGAAAAAAGTGTGGCTTCTGCAAGAAGAGAAATGCAGTGGGTAGTGGTTCAAGTAAGTTTAGTACTTCTTATGTCCTAGTCTTCCAAAGCTTCCCAATGTTTACAATTATTAGACTCCAGTAATTTTCCCAGTAGAGATAGGATGAGGTTGTGAATCAAATAGGTAGACTACTTTGGCAAGAAGCTATATCTGTGTCTGTGTCTGTGTCTGTGTCTGTGTCTGTTTCCATGTCTGTGTCCATATCTGAATGTTTATGTTCCCAATTCTATCTGCACTGCCATAAAATAATTTTTTCAGCATGGTTATGTCTTGGGGCAATGTCTAGGTTATGTGTAAGGGATTTGTATTTGTCACCTTAACTTATCCAGTGTTCTGGTGCAACTAAATCATCCAACTTAATGGACGGTGTCAGTGTTATCAGCCCCAAATGACAGCATTTGTGTTAAATTGGTGGAGGAACAAGTATCCCCTCACTGTGAGTTTTACTATCAATTTGCTTACATGATTTCATGACATATTTTACCATTATATGCCTATGGCTGAAGATCTCCTATTCAATGTCATTTATTGTTTCTTAATAACCATTTCTGAATACCCCACTTTTCTTAAGTAAATCTTGTCAAAACCCAATCTGATACCCACTTTGATGCTAATTAGCATTCTTTATTATGATCAATAAAATATGACTTACAGTTTATCAAATAATTTAAAAATTAAAAAGGAATCATGTTATGGAAAGTATACTGAGTGGTCCACAGAACTGAGAAAATGAGAAAAAACTATGTGATTCAGAAATAAAATAAACTAGAGTAACTCTGGCTATCTTAGAAATAGAGGCATATTGGCAGTGTCTAATGTGCCATCATCTGCCTGACACAGTTTCAAAATTGTTGGAATGCTGGATTTCCAAATAAGATTCCAACTGCCTAGATAAGAGCAAGCTTATAATACTACTAAATTTACTGTTAATCGACTTGGCAGGAATTACACAAGTAAGATAATAATATGAGCCAAAAAACACTAAGCATGTTTTACACTTTGTCTCATTTATTATTCAAAATAACCTCAAAAGGCAAGTATCATTAATATCTTTTTGTGACAATAGAGGAAAATGGAGCTCAGAGAGGTAGGGTAATTGGCCCATGCGCAAAACTAGGAAGTAGTGAACAAAGATGCACACAAAAAGGATTTCATTCAGCTCTGGGTTCTATCAGCCTTCTGTGTGACAAATTCACAAACCAGAACTGTATTTATATTTTTACAACTTTATTTTTCTGCAATAAAGCAACTTTTTCTCATTACTTGGGTTGAATCTTTCTTCTACAAAATTACAGACCTTTTCTTATACGTACAAGAGTGTCAATTCTGCAAGCACAACACTTTGAAAATTATAATAATTAAAGCACCAGATCCAAACTGTAAGGACTCATTCAAAGCAAAGAAATAATGCTTTTACTTATCAATTTCAAAGTTAGTGGTTTTATTGTAGATCCTTTGATTATGACTTTCTAGTTTTTCATATTATGGCTTAAAGATGTTTCTTAAATGGTTAATTTTTGCAATTTATTAACAATTTTTGTAACCTAAATTATAAGAAACATTTAAATTCCCCAAGGGTATTCAATTGGGAATAAAATTTCTTACATTGTAGGACAAGGGTCCATGGGTCTGTTGAAAAAATTGTGTATTAAACAAATCCTTTGAATTTATTTATTTATGCATTCATTTATACTTTGACAAAGAGTAGGAAAAGTCTCCATAATTATGCAGTCAGTTTTTTCTAAATTTTTCTTTCGCTTTCTGTATTTTGGCACTGTGCTTTTTACTGTATTTTTATTTTCTTCAACGTGTTTTGTGTGCTATTGAGATAACCCTTATTAATCGTTCACATTTTTTACAATAAAATCTTACTTTACAGTTGCGATTGCTGCTCAATACAGTTTCATTTTTAAATTTTCCTGACTTAACTTTCTAAAATTGGATATTAGTTTTTCAGTGTGTGTGTGTGTGTGTGTGTGTGTGTGTGTGTGTGTGTAAAATACTCAACTTGAAGTGGCAAAGGCTTGGAATATAATACAGAATTTCAAATCATTTGGCCATGCTATATAAGATGATATGATTGTTCCTACTTATTTGATCTTATGCTTTCTATTTCTGAACCTTGATTTCTATGGGATTTGTTTATTTTAGTACAAAATTCGTTTGCTTTCATTGATTTATTTTTTTGTAGTTTGGGAGGTATACATCCTTTAAAAATTCTTATTCTAAACATCTTTTTAAATTTAATTATAAAATCAATAATAAAATAGTATTATACCATATACTTACCAGCACACATCATCCCTATAAAATGTGAAAATTAGTGATTTATATCCTTCCGTATTCTTCTATATCACTCCAACTTGTATAATAAGCATTTAAGATTCTTCCATTTCTTTTCAGGGCTTAATAGTTCATTTCTTTTTAGCACTTGATAATATTCCATTGTCAGATATACCATAGTTTATCCCTTCACTTACTGAGAGGCATTTTCATTGCTTCCAAATTTAGGCAGTTGTGAATAAAATTGCTCCAAATATCTGTGTATGAGTTTTTGTGTGAGCATAAATTTTCAGTTCCTTTGGGTAAATACCAAGGAGGGTGGTCACTGAATCTTATGGTGAGAAGTATTTAGTTGTATGAGAAACCACCAAACTGTCTACCAAAGTGCCTATACCATTTTGCATTCCCACCAACATGAATGAGAGTTCCTGTTGTTCTACATTCTTGCTAGCCTTTGGTGTCCACAGTATTGTGTATATAGGCCATTCTCATAGATGTGTAGTGATATCTTGTTATTTAAATTTGCATTTCACTGAGGACATATGATGTGAAACATCATTTCATATGCTAATTTTCCATCTATATATCTTTTTTGGTAAGGTATCTTTTAAGATATTTGGCTTATTTTTAGATTGAGCTGTTGTCTTTTTCTTCACTTTTTATGTGCAGAGTAAATATAATTTATTTTTAGAAGTAATGAGTCTTTAACATTTCAAGAGATAATTAAAAGTAAATTGATAAGAGTTGACTGGTAGGCTCAGAGATTTCTTTTTTTGAGATATAATTGACATACAATTTGGCATGTGCTTAAGGTGTAAAACCTGTTGATTTGATACAATTACATATTGCAATATGATTACCACTATAATATTAGCTAACACCACTATTGGGTCACATAGTACCATTTCTTTATTGTAATGAGAACATTTAAGATCTAGTCTCAGGGAGACATCACCAAGATGGTGACATTGGTTATTCTTGACTTTGTTCTCTCATGAATGAATAACTAAAAACTATTTAAAAACAAAGCACCACTATTCCATGATGGAACAAACAGCACATTAAAATTACTTAGGTTATGTGAACTCACTAAGATTTGAATTATAATTAAGACTTCACTAAATGAATGTTGGATTTTTCCTGTGTAATTTAAACGTGCACCCAACTATACTCTATCGCTTAGGTTATTAATCTTCAACTTAGACTTTTTTTCTATTTCCCCCTTTCCTTCCTTTTTTTGCGTATGCCTTTTACATATTAAAGAAATCAAGCAAAAAAACAAAAAACAAAAAACAAAAAACAAAAAACAACAAAGCACCACTGAGAGAATCCTAGGGCTTGAAGCAGAGGCTGAATTAATCCCCTTACCACAGAGACCAAGACAGACTACATTAGATGAATAAGAGAAGTAGCTATATATTGCCTGCATTGCCCTTCCCAGTGCCAGTGAGGCACCACAGTAGAAGTCCTCCCTGAGCCTCTGCTTCCTCCAGTGGGGAAAGAAAGCTGGGGGGACAACCAGCCCACCCAACATTGTGGGTCACTTTGTGGGAGGCCCTACTGTGATTTCATACCATGGGAATCACAAGGGAAACTAGGGCTCAACCACTGAGAATCTGATTATGACAGAAAAAAGGAGGAAGTGCTAGCCACAACCTGGATCTTGGCAGACCCAACTCATACCTGCAGTGGTCAAGTTGTAACCTCAGAGGTTTTGCTTATCTGTAGAACCAAGTCAGAGGCTCATAGTAGCCAAAGAACTTGATGGATTATAGATCATCAAACAAGGGAGCTTTGTTAGCCCTAGAGATCAGTTTGCCCACACCCAGGCAAGGACATGAATCACAGTCCTGCCTACTGTGGAGAGTGTCTTCTAGCTCCATCTGACCAGAAGGACTGGCAACAAATCCTGGAAACTGTGGCCCAGCAGCACTTGAGCTATGAGGAGTCAAACCCTTGCTGATTACCCCCAGAGCAAAGCCAGTACTGGGTGTGGAGTATTCTTCTGCTTTACACAAGCAGGGCAATTAGTTCATAGCCAAGACAGGGTAAGTTCCAATCTATCTCAATTAGAGACCCTGTTTGGGAAATTGAGAATAGCCTGAAGCACTCCTCCTACCAAGGCAGTTTGCTGAGATATAGCACCCCCTGCATTGGAGCATTTCTTCAGGCCCAGTGTGATCAGAAAGGCTGACAACAACTTCTGAAAGCTGGGTTGTCCCAGTGGTGTTTGAACCAAGAGGAAGGCAGAGCTTAAGTTACCGGCACAAAGACAGTGGCCCTGTTAGGGAATTTATGGTGCCAATAGCTTGAATTAATACAACAAAGAGCTTACTGGCTTTAGGACTACTTCTTGCTCTGTACTTGGGCAAGAATCTAATTTTTAGCCTTGATCATCACCAAATATAGCTTTCAGCCTGTCTGAGCAGAGAACCTAACCAGAGCACATGAGAAACTGCATAGCCCATTCAGTACCCCTGTGTACACTGGCATGTAAACACGGGGTACAGCCCATCAGCAGATCCACACTAGGAACATTGACTGAGCAGACAATTCACTGCTTACTCTAGACTGATTTGGATCCTCATAAACTGGGCTGTACAGGTTTCTGTACCTGTACAGCTACCCTGCCAGGGCAGGTAAGCAAATCCATTGCTTCCATGTCCAACTGAATATAATGGTGAGTCCTCACCATTTAGTAAGTCTAACTAGAGAATCGAGGCAACCAGAATCCTGTCCTATATCCTTCCTTGGGGTAGAAAATCAAGCCAGCAGTCTTATCCAAATGTTGTCAGCCAGTGGCACAACTCCTAGCCTATCATCAGAGGTTGAACAGTTATCTCACCCAAAATTCGTAATAGCAGGACTTACCTCTGAAAGAGATCAGCAGTGGGCACACCTGGAAACTACAACTGAGCTGACTGGTGAAAAACTGTCTCTGCCAAACCAAACCTGTAAAGTCTAGAAGAGAAGCCTCAATTACTCAATTGTACAGATATCAACACAAAGAATCAAACATTACAGTTTGATATCAGGTAGGTATGAAACTGCTAAAGCTCTAATGACTTACCCTAAGGAAATGAAAATGTATGAACTGTCAGACAAAGAATTCAGAATAACCTTCTTAAGGAAGTCTAGTTAGCTACAAGAAAATACAGACAATTAAACAAAATTAGGAAAACAGCACAAGAACAAAACAAGCAGTTTGACAAAGAAAGAATAACCACCACCATCAATAATAACAGAAATCCCAGAGTTGAAAAATTTTAGAGTTGAAGAATTCAATGGACACTTTCAAAAGTCTATTGGACCATGCAGAAGAAAAGAAATCAGTGACCTGGAGGAAAGAACAATGAAAATTACCTAGTCAGGGAGTAAAAAGAAAAGAAAAGAATGAAAAAGATTAAACAAAACCTATGGGAATTATGGTATACAATGAAAAGGATTAAAGTTACATTATTGGGGGGATTCCAGACAGAAAAGAAAAAAAAGAAATGGGTAGAAGTAGACTTAAAGAAATTCATGGCTGAAAACTTCTGAAACCTGGGGAAGAAATGGATGTCTAGATCCAAAAGGCTGAAAGGACTCCAAATAGATTGAATGTGAATAGGGTTATACTGATATATATTAAAATTAAATTATCAAAACTTAAAGACAAAGAATTTTAAGAGCAGCAAAAGAAAAGTTATATTCAAGTGAACTTCTCTAAAACTTTTGGCAGATTTCTGGACAAATTTTTCAGGCTAGGAGAGAATGGGATCACATATTCAAAATAGTGTCTCTATTTTCAGATGACATGATTTATATATAGAATAAGACAGAACAGTAGGATCTAATCAATAAACAGTATAATTGCAGTAAACAAAATTAATATACAAACATCAGTAGCATTTCTATATAATAACAACATATTCTGGAAAGTAATTGATCACATTTGTAATTATAATAAAATACTAGAAACAAATTTAAATAGGAGGTGAAAAATCTCTACTCTGAAAATTATAAGACTGGTGAAAGAAATTGAAGAAGATAAAATAAACAACAACACACTTTGTTCATGGATTGGAAGAATTAAAATAAAGAATTGTAAGAAATTAATCATTAAATGTCAGTAATCCATGAAGCTATCTATAGATTTAATGCAATCCCTAAGAAGATTCCAATAATTTTTTTTTAATTTTTTAAACATTTATTTATTATTGAGAGACAGAGCATGAGCTGGCGAGGTGCAGAGAGAGGGGAGACATAGAATTCAAAGCAGGCTCCAGGCTCTGAACTGTCACTACAGAGCCTGATGCAGGGCTTGAAGTCACAAACTGCTAGATTATGACCTGAGCCAAAGTTGGATGCTTAACTGACAGCCACCTAGGCACTCCTCTAATAGAATTTTTTTACAGAAGTAGAAAAAATAATTATAAAGTTTATATGAAACCACAAAACACTCCCAAAAGTCAACGGAATTCTAAAAGAGAACTAAACAAGAAGCATCACACTGCCTGATTTCAAGCTATATTATAAAGCTATAGTCATCAAGAAAGTACAGTATTGGCATAAAAATAGACAGTCCATTGGAACAGAAATGAGAGCCCAGAAATAAACCCAAGCATATAGGGTCAACTAATATTTGACAAGAGAGCCAAGAATACTTCATGGAGAAAAGACAGTCTTTCCAATAAATAGTGCTGGAATAATTGGATAGTCACATATTTAAAAAAAAAACAAAAAACTCAGACCTTACAACACTTTGAAAAACTAAATGGATTACAGACTTGAATTTAAGTCCAGAAACCATGAAAAACTTAGAAGAAATCATGGGAATAAAGCTCCTTGACATAGATATTGGTAATGATTATTTGGGTATTCCACCTAAAGCACATGCAGTAAGCTGGAAACAAGCTAGTGGAGTCACATCAAACTAAATGGCTTCTGCACAAGAAAAGAAACAATCAACAAAGTGAAAATACAACCTACATAATAGGAAAAAATGGCAAGCAGTATACCTGATAAGTGGTTAATACCCAAAATATATAAAGAACATGCACAACTCAATAGGAAAAACAAAACAACTCAATTTAAAAAATAGGAAAAGGACATAAACAGACATTTCTCCAAAGAAGATATACAAAAAGTCAACATATACATAAACAGAATCTTGAAATCATTAATTATTAGGGAAATGCAAATTGAAACCAGCATGAAATATCACTTCATTCCTCTTAGAATGGCCATTATCAAACAGACAAGAGATAATAAATGCTGCTATGGATGGATAGAAAGGAGAACCCTAGTGCACTGTTGGTGGGACTGTAGACTGATGCATCCACTATGGAAAACAGCATGGAGGACCATGAAAAAAATTATATAAAACTATTATATGATCTAGCAGTTTCATTTCTGGGAATACATCCAAGGAAAATTAAAACGCTAATTTAAAAAGATATCTTTACCCCATGTCCATACCAGTGTTATTTACAGTATCCAAGACATGGAGACAACCTAACTGCCCATCAGTGGATGCATGGATTCATAATTTTGTGATTTATATATGCAATGCAATGTTATTGAGCCATAAAAAATGAGGAAATCTTACCATTTCAACAACATGGATAGACCTTTAAGGATTTATGCTAAGTGAAATAAGTCACACAGAGAAGAGAAATACCATGAGATTTCATTTATATTGAAATCTAAAAACAAAAACAACTCAGTAAAGACTTGCGGTTATCAGTGGGGATAGAATAACTGGAGAGAAGTGGTTGGAAAGTATAAACTTCCAGTTATGTAATAAATGAGTCTTAGGTATATAATTAATATAATTAATACACAACATGATGATTGTAGCTAAAACTGCCATACAATAGAGCAGAAAATTTTTAGGAATAAATCTTAAGAGTTTTCATGCCAAAAGAAATTTTTTCTTTTCTTTTTCTTTATGAATCTTTATTATATCTGTATAAGATGGATACTAGTTGAACCTATCATGGTAATCATTTTACAATAGAAGTAAATCAAATGCTCATGCTCTGTGCCTTAAACATATACAGTGATGTATGTCAATTATTTCTTAGTAAAGCTTGGGGACAGGAGTTAGTGTCTTAATAATTTTGAAGTATATAATACAGTATTATTGCCTATAATCATAATACTGTGCCTTAGAGCTCCAGAAATTAGTCACCTGTTAGTTGTTAAGTTTGTATCATTTAATAGCATCTTCCCAATTCCTCTATCCTCAGCCTTTGGTAAATACCATTCTACTCTCAGTTCCTAGGAGTTTAGCTTTTTCAGATTCCACATATTAGTGATAAGATATAGATTTGTCTTTCTTTTTCTGGCCTAAATGAACATAATGTCCTGAAGTACTATCCATATTTCATAAGTGGCAGAATTTTCTTCTTTCTCATGGCTGAATAATGATGTATATGAAACATGTCTTTATTCATTCATCCATTGGCAGCACTTGTTGTTAATGCTGTAATAGACATGAGACTGCAGATATCTTTCTCATATCCTGTTTTCATTTTCCTTGAATATATACCGGGAATTGAGATTGCTGGATCATATGGTACCAGCAGTTTTTAATTTATGTTTTTTGTAATTTTTGACAGAACTCCATACTGTTCTTCATAGTAGTGAACCAATATACATTCCTACTAGCAGTAAAGAAGGATTACTTTATCTCCACATCCTCAACAATGTTTGTTTACCTCAAAGTATCAATCCAAAGAACCTAAGCCTCTGTATTTTTAGCCAGCCCCTTCAGCACCCCTACATCTAGAGAACATTAACTCCTGTCTTTGTCATTGGGAAAAACCTAACCTTTTAAAGGAACAAAAGATTACCTCTGATGACATCCTCACCCCGATGCAACAACCTATTAAGAATGCCCTTACAGAGTTTATAGACACCTCAGGAAAAACTCACAAGGCTTCTTGTCTTTGGAAAAACTGGAAAAAACTGGGAACATGTATTATACACTGAACTGACTCTACCCAACATTCATAACGACATGCCATGTTATTAGCTACAGAAACCTTTCTCCAACCCTTAACCATTGTCTCCGATGTCAGGGAGCAAAGACCACCCACTTCAGGTTTTCCTACCAGTGTTCCAGGTAAAAGTTAAGCATGGGGAACAAATTGTCTTAGGTGGACCCAAACGTAAATTTTTTGGTTTGAAATAGACCTGTTTATCAAAGGTCAAATAAGCTCATGTTATGATTTAAAGTAATGGTTAACGTTGTCTCATAGTTTTCATCAGTAATTATTAATATAAGTTCCAAAGGTTTTAGTAACCTAAAAAGTTTTGCTTGCATGATAAATTGAGATTGAATTTGTTGGAATTCTAGGCCTTTTCTAAATTGGTTGAGATGCTAAAGCATTGATTACTCAATGAGGCTTATCTGTTTTTGGCTTTTTATTTCAGAGAAATGAAGGATATTAGGTCTGATGGTAAACATGCCTTCTGCTTTATGATTTTCTGAGGTTTCTTTAAACAAATTTCCCAGTATTTAAATTTAAATGATGGGTTTTTTTGACCCTTTGGGCTTCTCTGGTATGTTGTTACCCTGGAAGCACTTGTCAAACAAGTAACAAGCCATAGGTTATATTTGAGTAAATGCTGTAACTATTCTAGAGATTATATGCAGTTTCTAGTTTTAATATTTGTTGGTATAAGGTCATCACTTGATATTCTGATAATTGAAGTGTAATGTGCCACAGAAATAACTGATTTCCCTTGTAAATTGCATTAGATCTTTTAATCATGTACATTTTTGAGTTTTTTTTGTCATAGTTTTGTGATTCTTATTGGAAAACTTCTTCACTGGTGTAACTTCCAATAAAGAGATGATTCTTTCTACTCAAGGAGTCTCTGTTTCCTTGAACTCTGCCTTTCTCTTTCATAACTTCCCTATACCTACCCCAACTAAGCAGTGTTTATCCATAGGTAAGGACATCTCTATGCCCCTATTCAGCAGGAAATGGTTACAGAAGAGAAGACCATCACCCTCAGAAAGCTTAGAGATTTTAAGGGTCAAAATTGTTCAAGGGGTAATGATATGGGAAACAAATACAGAAAGAAATGGCAGACAAAATGAAATTTTCTTATAATCCACAAGGTCAAGCAATTGTAGAATGAGCACATAATAAACTTTAAAATATGTTAAAAAAAAAAGAAAAATGGGGAATTACCCATGGCTATCTACATTACAACCTCAACTTCTCCTTCATTGTGTTATGATCACTCTTATGTTTTGAAATCTTGACCCTCAAGGACTAATGGCAGCTGAACTACATTCTTCTGAATTAGATAAACTTTCTCATCTATGGTGCTGGTTCAAACCTCTCACCTGGAGTCGAGGATATGCTTGTGTTTTTTCAGATTCTGGACCTCTGAGGATTCCTTCTCAGTGGATGAAGCCATGGCCTGGTAGAGACCTCTGGAATATCTTCCAATCAATCAAGTCTTCCAGAGAATGACTCTGAATGAGTGAACGCCGCTCCCATTTTTCAAGATGAAAGAAGCCTCTTCATTGACTCCTCATCCTGAAGCTACTTCACAAGTCCTTGCCCCTGATGTAACATGGGGAAGCCGAAGCCTTAAAAGCCTTTCTAACCAGGTTGATATCCTCTTTCAACAATGGGATTGCATATGCCCCAGATTTTCATTTCATAGCCATGATCTCTATCACTGGTATTTATTAACAAGGCAATGGTGATTCATAGGCTTCTTAAAAATGGGAATCCTAACTGTGAATCATCCTCCAAACCCAATAGCAAAAGAAGGATCACAAGCTTGTCATGACAGTCCTCACGTGTAAACTTAAGAAGATGAAGAAAAACAAAAAAGCGGGAACTGTTGTGAAATATGTTCTACTTACATAAATGAGTTAGGAAAAAAGCTGAGGGTAGAAAGCTGCCACCTGGGGGTGAACTCACCTGAGGTTAGCTAGCAACATATTGTAATGTGATTACTAGTAACTTGTATTATCACCTGCAGGAAATTACTTTCCATCTTATGCCAATATATTATCACAAACTCCACTTGCCCACCCGACCTTTTGCTTTTTTCACATACAAGTTAATAATTACTATCTGATTGTTTTCTTCATGTTCACCACATGTGTAAGATCTTCTTTTCTTCATGCTCACCACATGGGAAATACCCTGTGAACTCAATAAATACAGAAATGAAACCCCTGTTCAGGGCTCTTGTCTCCTCCCAAACACTAGCCTCTCTTGTATTGAATACTGCATCTGCTCTCTTGCTGGACAAGAAAGAATTCCAGACTCCTAGTCTGCAATAATTGAGCATCTTTTAATGTACCTATTTGCCGTTTCCATGTCCAATTTGAAAAAAATGTCTATTCAGTTCCTCTGCCCATTTTTAAATCAGACTGTTAGTTGGCTGTTGAGTTAAATGAGTTCTTTACATATTTTGGATATTACACCCCATCATCCAGAGTATGGCTTGGAAAGATTTTCTCCTGTTTGTTAGATTGCCCTTTCAACTTTTGATGTTTTCTTTTGCTGTGCATAAGTTTTTAGTTTGACGTAGTCTCATTTGTTCACTTTTGCTTTTGTTGCTTATGCTTTTTGTGTCTTATCTGAAAAATCGTTACTAAAGCTCATGTCTTGGAACATCTTCCCTATTATTTTGTTTATTTGTTTTTTGAGAAGTTTTATACTGTCAACATTTATGTTTAAGTTTTTAATCCATTTAAAGTTAATTTTATTGAATGGTGTAAGATAGGCATCCAGTTTAATTTTTCTGTGTGTGGTTGTCCAGTTTTTTTAGGTTTTTTATTTTTGCTGAAGAGACTCATTTTCCTATTGAATGCTTTTGACTCCCATTTTCAGATATGAGTTGACCATATAAACCAGAGTTTATTTCTAGGCTTTCTCTTCTAATTCCATTGGTCTTGCTCAGCATTTTTAAAAAATTAATGTTAGTTTATTTTTGAAAATGAGAGAGAGAAAGAGACAGAGACAGAGAAAGAGACAGAGAGAGAGGGAGACACAGAATCCAAAGCAGACTCCACGCTCTGAGCTGTGAGCACAAAGCCCGATGTGGGGCTTGAACTTACAAACTGTGAGGTCATGACCTTAAACAAATGAGCCTCCTAGGCACCCCTCTTGGTGTTCATTTTAAGCTGGTGTGATACTGTTTTAATTACTATAGCTTTGTAATATAGTTTAAAATCAGGAAGTGTCATGCCTCCAGCATTCTTTAATGGGATTATTGGGCTATTCAGTGTCTTATGAGGTTCCATACAAATTTTAGGATTTTTTTTCTATTTCTGTGAAAAATACTTTTGGAATTTTAGTAGGGACTACTTTGAACCTATAGAAGGCTTTGGATAGTACATTTAAATGCACTTTGAAACACTGATATTTTAATGTACTTTGGGACATAATGGCTTTGGATATTTTAATAATATTAATTGTTCTAATAATGAGCATAGGATATCTTTCCAATTCTTTCTGTTGTCTTCAATTTCTTTCATTAAATTCTTGTAGTTTTTGGTGTCAAGATTTTTTACATTCTTTGGTTAAATGTATTCCTAAGTATTATTTTCTTTGATGTTATGATGAGTGGATAGCTTTCTTTATTTCTTTTTCTGAGAAGTTATTGTTAATGTATAGAAATTCTGCATATTGATTTTATACCCTGCGGTTTTACTGAATTCACTGATAACTTCCAACAGTTTTTGGTATTTTTTCTATACAGTTATTCCCCAATATATGATGATTAGACTTACAATTTTTTTCGACTTTACAGTGGTCTAGAAGCAATATACATTCAATAGAAACCATTCTTCACATTTGTATTTTGATTTTTTTTCCAAGTTAGCAATATGCAGTACAATACTCCCTCATGATGCTCTGCAGTGGCTGTGAGATCCAGCCCTCAGTCAGCTATGCAATCAGGAAGGTAAACAACCAGTGCACTTACAACTATTATATGCCTATATACCTATTCTCTTTCTCACTTTCAGTGCAATATCCAATGAATCACCTGAAATATTTAACACTTTACTATATAGAACAGGCTTTGCTTTAGAGAATTTTGTCAACTATAGACTAACGTAAGGTTGCTGAGCACATTTAAGGTCAATGAGGCTAGTCTGTATTATTCAGTAGGTTATATGTATTAAATGTCTTTTTGACCTAAAAATACTTCAACTTGCAATCAGTTCCTCAGTATGTAACCTTATAATAAGTCAAGGGAGATCTGTATAAGATAATGTCATCTGTAAATAACAATTTTACTTTCACTTTCAAATTTGGATACCTTTTATTTATAAATTTATATTGTCTTATTGCAATAGCTAGTACTTCCAATGCTACATTGAATACGGTGCTGACAATGGGCACTCTATTGTATCATTCCTGACCTTAGAAAAATAGCCTTCAGTCTTTCACCATTGGGCATAATGTTAGCTGTGAGTTTGTCGCAGATAGCCTTGATTGTGTTGAGGTATACTCCTTTTATACCCTATATGTTGAAGACTTTTATTATGAAAGCCTGTTGTATTTTGTCCAATGTTTTCTGTGCATGTATTAGGATAACCATATGATTTTTCTCTTATTCCCTTAATGTGGTATCTCACATTAATTTGAGTATATTCAACCTTTTTTACATTTCATACACCCTTGGTCATGGTGTATGATTCTTTAGTTGAATTGTTGGCTAATATTTTGTTTAGAATCTTAGCATCTATATCCATCAAGGGTATTGATTTATAATTTTATTTTCTCATAATGTAGTGTTACCTGACTTTGGTATCAAGGTAATGATGGCCACATAACATATATTTGGAAGTGTTCCCCTCCCCTCAGTTTTTTGGAACAGTTGTAAGTATTTGTACTTAATTTTTTTTTTTTTGAGAGACAGAGAGAGACAGCGCGAGCAGGGGAGGGTCACAGAGAGAGGGAGGCACAGAATCCGAAGCAGGCTCCAGGCTCTGCTAGCTGTCAGCACAGAGCTGAACACGGGGCTTGAACCCACAAACTGTGAGATCATGACCTGAGCCAAAGCCGAACGCTTAACTGACTGAGCCACCCAGGTGCCCTTGGACTTAATTAATTTTTAAATGTTTGATGGACTTCACCAGTGAAACCATCACCTGGATTTTTGTGTGTTCAGAGGTTTTGATTAGTGATTCGATTTCTATTCATTATTGAATTTTTCAGGTTTTGTATTTCTTCATAATTTAGTCCTTGTAGGTGTGTATTTCTAGAATATATCTCCTAGGTTATTTAATTTGTTGGCATATAATTGCTAACAGTAACCTCTTATGATCCTATGTATTTCTGTGGTACCAGCTGTAATGCCCCCTTTTTCATTTCTTATTTTATTCATTTGAGTCTTCTGTCTTTTATTCTTAGTCTAGCTAAAGGTTTATCATTATTTTCTTTTTGTCTTTTCAAATTGCCAGTTCTTAGTTTCATTAATCTTTCCTATTGTTTTTTCTTATCTGTATTTTGTTTTTACTTCTGCTCTGATCCTTATTATTTCTTTTCTTCTATTGATTTTTGGCTTAATTTGTCCCTTTTTTTGTAGCTCATTGATGTGCAAAGTGAGTTTCTTTGAGTTCTGTCTTGATGTTTCTTAATGTAGGCATTTATTGTTAGAAACTTCCCCCTTAGAACTACTTTTGCACCATTTCATAGTATTTTGATATTGTTTTTGTTCACTTCAAGATATTTCTTGATAGTTTTCTGATATTATCTTTGACTTATTGGTTGCTAAGAAGCACTGTTTTAATCTATACATATTTGTAAACTCTTTTCTTTTTGTTATTGATTTCTAGTTTTATAATTTTTTTAATGTTTTATTTATTTTTGAGAGAGAGAGAGAGAGAGGGAGAGAGAGAGAGAGAGACAGTGTGAGCAGGGGAAGGTCAGAGAGAGAAAGACACAGAATCCAAAGATAGTCTCCAGGCTCTGAGTTAGCTGTCAGCACAGAGCCTGACATGGGGCTTGAACCCACAAACCATGAGATCATGACCTGAGCTGAAGTCAGACACTTAACCTACTAAGCCACCCAGGATTTTTAGTTTTATACCATTATGATTGGAAAAGATACATAGTAATTTGAATCTTCCTATATCTTCTAAATCTTCTTAAATCTTAGAACTTCTTAAATCTTCTAAAATTTGTTTTGTGGCCTATCATATGATCTACCTTGGAGAATGTTTTGTGTGCATTTGAGAAGAATGTGTATTCTATTTCTTTGAATGGAATGTTTTATAAATTTCTATTAAGTCCATTTGGCCTAATATTTGAGTCAAGTCCAGTGTTTCCTTGCTGATTTTCTGACTGAATGATCTATCCATCGAGGAAAAAGGGTTATTGACATTTTCTATTCCGTTTGTATTGTTGTCTATTTCTTTTCAGATTTGTTAGTATTTGCTTAATATATTAAAGTATCTCAATCTTGGGTGTGTATTATGTTAATTATCTCCTTTTGATTAACAGACTCCTTTATCATATATAATAATCTTTTTGTCTCTCATTTTCATTTTTGGCATAAAGTCTACTTTGTCTGGTAGAAGTATCAGTATCCATATTTTCTTTTTCCTTTTTTTAAAACACCTTTTTAATGTTTTTTTATTTTTGAGAGAGAGTGAGTAAGCATGTGAGTGGATGAGGGGCAGAGAAAGAGGGAGAGAGAAAATCCGGAGCAGACTTTGTGCTATCAACACAGAGCCAAACATAGGGAGAGATCTTGACTTGAGCTGAAACCAAGAGTTGGATGCTCAACTGACTAAGCCACCCAGGCTAAGTCAGTCCTAAATTTGCTTTTGTTTTCTATTTGCATGGAATATGTTTTTCATCTGTGAGATAATAGAAAAAAATGTATCATTCTCTTCTGCAGGTTCTTGACACAGAACTCCTGAAATACTTGCAATTTACTGGGTAATAGGAATTTCTTTCGTTCTAATAAGGTGATTTTGGATAGACTCCTGGATGGCTCTTGGATGGGGTTTGGTCACCAGACAGACTAAGCTTGGAGTTTTTGGCCCTCACGTCCCATTCTCTTGAGAAGATTGAAGAACTGAAAGTTAAGTTAATGATCAATCATGCATAGGTGATAAAGCCCCCATAAAATACTAATAGTATAGGGTTCATAAAGGTTCTGAATTCGTTAACACATCCATGTACTGGAAGGATGAAGTACCCCAACTCCATGGGAACAGAAGCTCTTGCCTTTGGGACCCTCCAAGACTTTATCCTATGTGTCTCTTCATCTGGCTATTCTTATGTATTTTTCAGCATATCCTTCAATAAGATGATAGATATCAGTAAGTGTTGAGTAGCTCTAGCAAGTTAACGTAATTATAAGGTACGGAAGTCATGGAAACCTCTGTTATATAGCCAAATCAGACAGAAGTGGTAGGTAGCCTGGGAACCTCCTATTTGTGATTGGCATCTGAAGTGGGGGGCAGCCCCCTGGAACTGAGCCTTAAACCTCTAAGACCTAATGGTATCTTCAGGTAGGTAGTGTCAGCATTGAGTTAATCATAGGATGCCCAACTGATACTGCAAGGAATTTCTTTATGTGGGAAAATTTCCACACATCTGATGTCAGATGTATTGTAAGTGTGGTAGTGTTCTATATAAAAGTAAAGGAGACACATAGGAAGAGGAGAAATGTAGGTTTTTCTAACACACCAGCCCTTCATATTTAGCCCATGTGTGTTGTTAAAGCTGAAGCGAGTCTCTTACAGACAGCATATATTGGGTCTTTTTTTTTTTTTAATCCTTCCAGGTATTCTGTATCTTTTGATTGATGAAGCCAACCCATTAACATTTAGAGGAATTACTGATATGTAAGGACATACTAATAACATCTTATTAATTACTTTCTAGTTGCTTCAATTTATATTATTGTTGTTTACCTTTTGATTCTGCCTACTTTTGTGAATTGGCGATTTTCTATAATAATATACTGGTTCATCTTTCTTTGCTAATCTACCTTAGGTTTTTGCTATGTGTTTATGTAAGGCTTACATAAATCATCTTACAGATAAAACAATACATTTTAAGTGTATAGCAACTTAATTACAATTACTACAAAAACTCTACCCTTTTATTCCTTTCTTCATGTTTTTAATGTTAGAAATTATCTTTTTTATATTGTTTATTTATTAACAAATGATAGTAGCTATAGTTATTTTCATACTATTTTTTCTTAGACTGTTATACTATATATTATTGCTTCACACACTTACATTGCAGAATTGGTTTTTAAAATCTGAGTGTAGGGACACCTGGGTGGCTCAGTCAGTTAAGCGTCCCAACTTCGGCTCAGGTCATGATCTCACAGTTTGTGGGTTTGAGCCCCATGTTGGGCTCTGTGCTGACAGCTCAGAGCCTGAAGCCTGCTTCAGATTCTGTCTCCCTCCCTCTCTCTCTCTGTACCTCACCCACTCATGCTCTGTTTCTCTCTGTCTCAATAATAAATAAACATAAAAAATTTAAAAAATTAAAATTTGAGTGTATATTAACCTTTAACAGTGTGTTGTATATTTTTATTTATATCCATGTTACTAACTAGCATCTTTTTATTTTAGCTGATGAACCTCCAGAATTTCTTGCAAAGCAAGTGTAGTGGTGATTAACTCTCCCCGCTTTCTCTCACTCTGTCTTTCCAGTCTAGAAAGGTCTTTATTCTGTCTCATATCTGAAGGTTAACATTACTGGATAGAGTATTCTTGCTTGACTTTTTTTTCTTCTTTTGACGCTTTCAATTTATCATTATACTTTTTCCTGGCCTGTTAGGATTCTGCTGAGAAATTTACTGATAGACTAATGGGAGTTCTCTTGTAGGTCACACTCCTTTTATTCTTTAGCTTGTTATTATGATTCTCTCTTTAACTTTGATTTTTGACCATTTCATTATAATATGTCTCAGAGAAGGAGTATTTTTTGTTGTATATTTTTAAAAATGTATATTTCTTTATTTTGAGACAGCAAGAGAGCACATATGCACTTGTGCATCAATGGTGGAGGGTCAGAGATAGAAGGAAAGGAGAATCCCAAACAGTCTCCATACTATCAACACAGAGCTTGATGCAGTGCTCCATTCTAAGAAGCATGAGGTTATTACCTGAGACAAAATCAAGAGTTTGATATTTAACTGAGTGAGCCACCCAGGGGCCCCTTGGTTTTAAGTGAGATAATAAAGTGGTCTATACACTTTTGAACTTGTATGTCCAAGTCTTTCCTCATGTTTGGGATAGTACCAGCTATTATTTCTTTATATAAACATTCTGTCCCCATTTTCCTCTCTTCTGATAACCCAGTTAATCTAGTATATGTATCTTTGATCATATCTCAAATTATGTAGGCTTTTTAATTTAATTTAATTGTTTACTCATTTTTCATTATTTTTCTTTGTTTTCCCACAACTAGATTATTCAGAATTCCTGTCTTTTAACTCAAGGATTCTTTCTTCTGTTCAGTCTGTTCTGATGTTGATGCTCTCTTGAATCTATCTATTTATTTATTTATTTATTTATTTATTTATTTATTTTCATTGCATTCTTCACCTCCAGAATTTCTATTTGTTTATTTTTTATTATTCTTGTATTTTTCACAAATTTCTTATTTTGTTCGTGAAGCTTTTTTATTTCAGTGAATTCTCTTACTGTCTTTTCTTGTAGCTTGTTGAGATTCTTCAAAACAGCTATTTTGAATTCTTATCAGCTGGTTTGAAAAATTGTGTCTTTGAGTTTGGTTACTTGAGGATTATTGTTATCTTTTGTTAATTACCTGTTACCTTCATTCTCCATGTTTCCTGTATTTTTTATGTTGCTGTTTTCACATTTCAAACAGCAGAACTTCCTCCTAAATTTGTACTTCTTGTCATCCAGTATTAGACATTTTTTCATTGATCTTGCTTATATATGGGAGTTGTTCCAACTTTGTACGAATATACCTGCTCCCCACTTCCTTCTCCCTCTTGTGATTGAATTCTTCAGTCTGTGTTTTCTCTTGTTCTTACAACTAAGTGGGCTGGCTGCTGGAAAACTCTTATTTTCCAAAAAGTGGCAAAGTAGTTCAAATGTATATTTTCTCCTTTATCTAAAGACACTGCTTTGATTTTCTTAGCATACGTGATATTCAGGGAGCACTTCCCTGATGCTATACTCATAAGCATTCACTAGGAGCCAACTGCAGAGTGGGCAGAGAAGTGTAGGTTTAGCACTAGGATGTTGAGGGTACCCACAGGTGGGTGTGAGGCTCCTTGGGTGAGAGGCTTCCAGCAGCATTGGGCAGGCTTCCATGAGAGTCCTTAACAATCACTGGGGACTCCATCCCAATAATGCCCTTTGATATTCTTTTATGCCTCTTCCCTGCTCCCACCACTGTTACCAGCCTTGGACATCCTGCTTCAGAATTCTGGGTGCTGCTGAAAGCAATGGGTTTCTCAGAAATCTACATAGCTGGAATATCACAGTACTCACTCACTACTCTTTTTCCTCTGTTGCAGAGGTCATCGCTAGCTAGTTCAGTTCTGTGCTATGTGGCACTGGAAGAGAGACAATTCTGGAAAAGTTCCTCTTACCCACTTTAGTACATCCAAACTCATGTTTGTTTATATTCTAACAAAGGCATATTCAAATCTATCCTCAGGAAGGCTAGACTTCTACAAAACCTCTCTTGTGTCTGAGTGGCCAAATCAGCACTCTCTAGGTTGTACCCTACCACAACCAAGAAGAAATGGGGATAGTATGTTGGCTTTTGCTGATTCCACCAACAGAATTGAGGTCTGTCTGCTTAAAATTCAATGTACAGATGAGCAAGTGTTCTCACAGGTCCTTGGGCATATAATGCTGGATCCCTTAATTCCTAGAGGTACCTTTGTTTGTGAATGAATGCCGCATAAAAGTGTGACAAAAGGTAGACAAGTTATATGGCCATAATGCTGACATCATCCTGATTTTTTATTGTTGAGTTTTAAGATTTATTTGTATATTTTGGATATCACTCCTTTATCAGAGGTATCTTTTGCAAATAGTTTAACAATCAGTCGGTGCCTTGCCTTATTCTCTTTATGTTGTCTGTTGCAAATAATATTAATGAACTCGAGTTTGTCAGTGATTTCCTTCCTGGATAATGCCTTTGGTGTTTTACCTAAAAGTCATTATTGTATCCAAGATCATTTAAGGTTTTTAAAAAAATTTTTATTATTTTATATTTTAAAGAGTTGAAAAAAAAGAATATGCAACAGTTAATATATGTGGCCTGTAATATCTAAAATATTTACTACATTGCCTTTTACAGAAAATGTTTGCTGACCCTTTAATTACCCAAAACTAAAAAAGTATTCGGAGGTACACAGAAAAGATTCAAAAGAAACACAGTCTTGTATTTTTACATCAAAAGAGCTTGTGTTCTAGGTAAAAGCAGATAAAATAATATCAATCAATAAGTGAAACATTTTAAAGGAAAAATTGACATGTAACATTTTTGGTTTAAGGACTCTCAACTTATTGAGTTTGATTAGTAGTGAGAGTATATAAGTATGTAGTTAAATTACAATTGAGATATATTAACTACAATGCAATTTTACTTTATAGAAATCAAACATCCAAAAACATTACATATGCATCTTTTTTATTTATGAGTATTTTATGGGACATTTTATAAATGTTGGTTTTAGAATATCTACATATATATGTATTTTACTATGAAATTTTTATTTGAAGAATCACTGAAAAAAGACATGTCATTAATCCTATGTTAAAAAGGATAACGATTAGTTTAAACATTTTTATTCCAAGATTTACATACAGAAATTGTTGAGACTTAGAGAATCAGTTAGAATGAGTTTTTCTCCAGTTCTTCATTCTTATTTCATAATGTATCATCACCTCTGGTGATCGTAGATGTAGATGTTAGGCACGGACAATACGTTCTCTGCACAAGTTACAGTACTCCAGTGAGAATACACATATAAAAGGGAACATTGGTCAAGCCAGTGAGTTTTGTGTAGTCAGAAAAGCATCTACTTTATGTAAGTACTTAATTGTCCTATACTTGAATTAGTTTTCATTATATATATATATTGATACATGTAAATTTCTCAGCTCAAATGATAATTAGGATTTTTACTTTATCAAATAAAACATTCATCATATTTTATTGAGTTTTAGTTTTAAAGGGATGATAGAAGAATTATTTATTTCATGGAATAAATTAATATGCAACATAGGCATCGTTTAGAGCAAGTTTCTAGGACAAGTTAAAGTGAGATGTTATGTTCAAGATAAGATAGCCACAATGCTAATTCTTTGAAATATCTTTATGTTTCTCTCCCTTCTCCATGTTTGATTTAGTACCAATATTTACCTGATGAACACAGTGTGATTTTATGATTTAACACTTTTAGAGATTATGAGAAACCGTGTCCTTCAAAGAGTTCATATTGAGAAATTGAGAAATACAAGCAAGAATAACCTGAAAATTAATATAAGTATAAAAGAGCTTAAGTGTGAAGGGAAATAGTAGATATGTATTATATGACCCTATATATACTATATAAGATCAGCCAACTTTATTTTGGAATTGGGGAAAGTTTCATTAAAAACATATGAATTGAGAAGAATTTTAAAGGACAGGTAAAACCTTGCAAAGGTAAAAATGTAGGTTACTTCATTTTAATAACAATATGAAAGGCTTTACTATTTACAGAATGGTGAGAATTCATGAATTTTCACTATAAGGTCTAATACACAAGCATGTGGAGAAGAAACTATGAGGAGTCTGCCATGTGTTTTTTTGTACAGACTAAGGGTTGTTCTGTTTTGTTTTGTCTGCATTAATTGAACTTCTGTTATTAACTATAAGTATGAAAGACAATCTGCAGTAGGATGATTAGAGACTATTATTTTAGTAATTTAAAAAGCAACAGAAGGGGTTCTTACCTTAAAACAATTGGGAATGGAGGTTCATATTCAGTGTTAAAGAAAGCAGAGGATATGAGCAAAGGAAAACATCTAAATTTTGACACTAAGTAATTATACTATAGAAGTAGACTGGAAGGTAATTCAATTCCTGAGTCTAAATATCTATAAATTAGAGAATGCGTTTTTAAATTTTTTTTAATTTTTTAATGTTTTAATTTTATTTTTGAGAGAGAGAGAAAAAGAGAAAAAGAGAGAGAGCAGGGGAGGGTCAGAGAGAGAGAGGGAGACACAGCATCTGAAGACAGGCTCCAGGCTTTGAGCTACCTGTCAGCACAGAGCCTGACACAAGGCTCAAACCCACGAACTGTGAGATCATGACCTGAGCTGAAGTCAGACACTTAACCAACTAAGCCACCCTGGTGTCCTAAGAATGCATTTTTGAATAGGTAATAAATTCAGCTTTGTACTTGAAAAGAATGAGATTGTTCAGTGTTTTCAGTTTACCTTGATGGTTATGCTAGGGAGCACGAAATATGAGTTTGGGACCCTGAAGATAAGTGTAATGTAGAGATGTGGTTCTAAATTTCATAGACTTAAAAACAATCTGGTGAAATCTATGCACCTTTAACTCAATACACGTACATAATAATACATACATTCCAAAAGTGGAATACCATTTCAATGATATCTGATTATTTAAAATTATGAATGTATATCAGATTACCAAATGAAATATTTTGAGTTAGAGAAGAACATAACCTCAGGATACCTGGGTGGCTCAGTTGGTAGAGCATTTGACTCTTGATTTTGTCTCAGGTTATAATCCTAGGGTTGTGGCATCAAGCCCTGCCTCAGACTTTGTGCTGAGCATGGAGCCTACTTAAGATTCTTTCTCTCTCTCTCTCTCTCTCTCTCTCTCTGTTTCTTTCTCTCCCTCTCTCCCTTTTTCCCTCTCTCCTTTCCCCTCCCTCTGTGCCTCCAATCTGCTCACATTGCCTCTAAAATGAAAGAAAAGGAAAAAAAAGGAAAGAACACAACCTTAAATGGACTCCAATCAAAAGTAGAATGGACCTCAAAAGATAAAAAGAGAACAAATAAAATCACATAAAGAAAAGATAAATAAAAAGAACTTATTAAGAGTTGTGTCAAAGAAAACAGAAGAGGCAAGAGTCTAATATTTGTGGGAAGTTCACCACTGCCAAATGCTACTCTGTAATCCAGGAAGGCAAATATTGAACATAGGGAGTAGGCGTTATCAATTACAAAATTGTTAGTAAATTTAGTTGGGATAAATTCTTCCGAGTAGCAAGAGAGAACAGACTGTAATACACTGAAGCATGAATTACCATTTATAAAAATTAAAGATAGTAATTAAATCTATTCTTTCTTATTTGATACTTGGATATTGTTAATGTACTGTTAATGTTATGCATTCATATTGACTAGTGGGCACTTTAATGACTGAATCTCTGTATTTCTTTCCTTAGTAAAATTGTCTGATATATAATTTCTATAAAAACAAGTGGTAACATACTAGATGGCCTCATCCTGGCCTTAACTGCATTGAAAATGGTTACAGAATCTTAAGCCTAACTCTTCTTTCTGCTCCTAAGTGTATTGGGTTTTCTCTGCATTTGGTCAATAAATTACCTAATTACTTGAATTATTTGGGGGAAATTTCTGTACTTTGCAACTGAAGAAAAACACCAAAACACTAGGTCTTGAAGGTCCCTATGCACTCCCCCAGAAATTCCAACATAAGCTTCTTGGAAAATATAAGAAAGAAGCTAATAATTCTAGCACTCTACTCTCAATAATGAATAAGTATCTGACATAATGAATCTCCATTTTCGTTAATAGATTATCTGACCCTTCCCTGGCTTTGGAGATTTTGAGATCCTTCCATTCCCATCCCTCATTAGAGGACGATTCAGTAGTGTTGGTGAGTAATGGCTTGTTTACTATTTAATTTTTTATTCTTAACCACTTCCTTTGTTTCTATTCAAAGATAGTGTGCATTTATAATTTACTTCATTTTATTTTTTAAATTCACTTAAAGCTCAGTCAAATTAATGCAGGTAAGGCAGTTTTTCATACTTATGTACACATTATTTTTTTATCTTTTTGTTTACCTCCTCTTTCAGTTTTTTTCTTAGTTATTCTAAGAAGGTCTTTGTTGAACTCTCTTTTAACCTTTTATCTTTATTCTATTTGTGAGTCAAAAAATGATCTCTCTTAAAAACAAAAACACAAAAGAAAGCTAATGGTAAATGTATATCAAGGAAAATGCAAGTCATATACTTTAAGTGAATTTAATACTAAAGAAAAAATTGTGAAAAGGCACCTGGGTGACTTTGTCGGTTAAGTGTCCAACTTCAACTCAAATCATGATCTTAGGTTTGTGAGTTCAAGCCCCGCATCGGGCTCTGTGCTTATAGTTCAGAGCCTGGAGCCTGCTTCAGATTTTGTGTCTCCCACTCTCTTTGCCTTGCCCTCACTCACACTTTGTCTCTCTCTTTCAAAAATAAATAAACATTAAATTTTTTAAAAAAGAAAAGCATGTGATATGAAATGTGATAAACCTTGAAGGTACTTAGAATTCCCCAATGTGAATCCCTTTTACTTCCATCTATGATCTACCATCGTATTCCATCTGCCTCTTTTTCATCTATCTCTTATTCTCTTTTAATGAAAACTCTTTTATCCTTCAAGAATCAGAATTCAGAGTAACTTTTTTATCCCAATTCAAATTTTCTGTTTATTTCTATTTTAATATTTTCACTGAGTTACATTAAAAACTCAAGTTTCAGAAGCAACATGTAAAAAAAACCTGATATTTGTTTACTATACTCTGGAACATAATTAGTATTCAAAATAATCTTTCTATGAGTAGTCCATTTGACTTTTTAAAAAAGATCTCTTTCAAAGTTGGAGTCTCCCATTGTTATAAAACACGAAATGAATTAATAAGAAACTGAAATAAAGAGTTTAAAAACAGTCTTCAAAATAGGTTAAAAAAAAGACACCTGAAATTATATGAACTCAATATTTCCAATAGTAGATTTTTTTTCTTGGGTAATCATCCATTTGTTCATCAAAGTTAACATTTTACCAGCAGTGAACAAGTTTCCCCCATGATTAGAAGCATCTAAATCTGAGCAGCACTCTTTGGCATAACTCTAAATTATATGCCATTTATTTAGGCAGTTACTGTGTAATTAGTGTGTCTTAATTTGAGCATTAAAAATGTATTGAGTTCTACATGCAGCATTTATAATTACAAGATCAATTTGTGGTTAACTGATTTCACTGCTAAGATTTTTGTATCTGGAATATTTAAATGCATTTCCAAAATTGCCATAGTAGAGAATTTTGTATTAGAGAGTACTTTGGTAACAATAAATCATTTGTATTTTATGGTGGATTAATATTGAAACATGCGAAGCGCAAAACCAATGAAAGAACCAGTAATATACTAGAAACAACCTATTATAGACACACACACACACACACACACACACACTCACAAAATATACACACAAGTATGGTCATTACAGGTTAAAAGGGCCTTATTTAGGAAAAATAAAGCCTTCGTTTGAGACTTATTGTATTTTTCTGAAACCAGCCATTTTAACCTGATGTGATATTTTTTAAAATTTCGTTTTATGACCTCCATAAGCAATGTTCTGAAAGTATTTCTATTTGTATTTCTGTATTGGCAGAAAGATTTAGTCTTCTCAATCTTTGCAAGTCCCTATGCCGCTTAAACATCAAAGTGACACAAGCTTGACTTTCTCCCGGAATCAAGCATAAACATGATTGACTTAGTAGAATGTGTCATGATATAGACGTGTTTATGCTTTGACTAAAGTTGATAAACTGATTTTACGAGGGAAAAAATGGAAGTTCAGAATGCCATTACTTGGAGTTGCAGAACATTAAAGAGCTATTTAAGAGCATACATCTGGAGCAAAGCACAGTCTGCTGTAGAAAAGCATAATTAGATATTTAGTTTGGTGTGCACAATTTTGCATGAATGACCCTGTTAATTTTTCCTGTTAAATCAAAACAAAAAATACCCCAAGGCTCATCTGAAAACTGCAGCTTCAGCAAAGTTGGTGTACAGTGTGTTTGGGATTTTAAATGATGCACTAGGTTGCCACTTTGGACATTGAAGGAAGTATAAAAGAACAGAAAACAAAAAATGGAAAGGAAAAGGTAGATTTAACTGGAGAGCTTGAGAACAAAATCAAAACAATAAAGATATCTATGAAACAATAAAAATATTTAATATTTACCACCAGAAGTATATTTGAAGTTTAATGTAAAAATTGGAGGGGCACCTGGATGGCTCATACAGTTAAGTGTGTGACTCTTGATTTTGGTTCTGGTCATGATCTCATTGTTCATAGGGTAGCTCCCCACGTCAGACTTTGCGCTGACAAGGTAGAGCCTGGTTGGGATTTTCTCTCTCTTTCTTTCTCTCTGCCCCTCTCCCACTCACACATTCTGTCTCTCTCTCTCTCAAAAAATAAGTAAATCAATAAGCATCTTAAGAGAAAAAGTGGAAATTAATATCAATATATAACTTTAAAAATTTTTATAATATACTATAATATAATTAATATTCTTGAATATACTAGTATAATTAATATAACAGAAAAGAAGTGAGAAATCTGGAGAATATATTTTTGAAAAGGCATAAATTTCACATAGCACTATCGTACGTATCTAAGTCATGGACCAGTTGCTTTGTCTGCAGAGTAGTCCCTTCACACAATTTCATCTGTCTTGTCTTAGAAATGTTACTGATTGGCCTCTACCAAAAGAAGTAGCCACTTAAAATTAAGCAATATTTGCTTTCTGGAATTGTTCCAGTAGGGATACCTGCCACGGTCTGAGCTAATCCTATTCCCAGTTCTAAGGGATCCATGGAATGAAGGGAAAGAAAGAATGAGAGACATGGAAAAAAGAAGAGAAAAAAGGGAAAGCAGGAGGGAGGGAGGGAAGAAGAGGCAAGACAGAGTAAATCGGAGAGACAGAGACAGAGAGAACTAGATAAAGAGAAATGGATCAAGAAAAAGAAGTTTGTCCTAGTGCCAGCAGTACAGCATTTCATACCTCTGACTATTTTGCCATTTGTACTAAGAAGTAGAAGATTCTTTGTGTAGGAAGAGTGAAGAATGAAGCAGAAATATATTGAGGAAAAAATGAAAGAAATAATGTCTTAATGACATCAAATATGTGGTTCCCTGTAGATTTTGATTTGAGTTATATCTTTGTCAAATTCTTTGAGAAGCACCAAACTCTTTTTTTCTTAAGCTGGTTGAATGGGCTTCTGTTACTTCCAACATAAAGAATCTTCATTTAGTGAAATACGATTAGAGAAAGAGAGAGAGAGAATGATAATTGTAGAATAACTGTTTTAACAAGTAATTTAGGATTAAAGATTAAGTGAATAAAGCAACAGTTAATTAGAAAGCAACATGCAATTATGGTTTAAATATATTAATGTAAATATTTCATATTAAGAAAAGTTTTATCTGTAGAAGGAAAGCCAAGGGAGAGTTCTGGGCTAAGGCAATAAGCTACAGCACACAATTACGTATGACAATTTAAAAATGTTTAGAATTTACATTTTTTCATCCATCTACTCTTATAAGTAGAGTCACTGTTGCAAATTATGGCCTGTCAAGAATTGGATTAGTGAGATTCAGTATTTTTCAATCCATTTTCTCATAATGACATCCCATCCACTTCCAATTTCAATCTCTAAGTGCTATCTATATTTGTTTTATATTAATGGTCTGGCACAATTTCTGTTGCAATAAAATTCTTTATTGATAACTTCTCCCAAGGAGCTTTTGGGTAAGAATGCTATTTTGATTAATAAGAGCTTGGGTCTCTGTTAAATGTCCCTATTAATAATCCACTAGAGGTGCTCTAAAGATGAATGTCAGTAGCCCTTTGTCAACACTTCATCTTCCAAATATCCCTTGCTTCAACACACACAGAAACACACAAACATCAGCTGAGGACCAAGACAGTAGTCAAATACCGGTACTTAGTGACTAGAGAACAATGATAACATCATATGCAGTTTTTAAGGAAAATAAAGTTTGTTATATGATGAAGACAACAGTATATCAATGATTAGGATTTATCAGAAAAGCCATCAGAATGGCTCTTTTAGTTTTGCTATATTTGTGTGCTTGGTTGGATAGGTAAGAAAAAGGACACCCAGTTTAGTATTTGTGCTTTATGCTTTTAGAAGGGTAATGGCCTAAATGCAAATTCAATTTTTTCAGGTATTTTATCTTTCTTTTCTTTTACATTGAAAGCTAAGTTTTCTAAATATTAACTAACATTTGCAATTTTCATGTAATCATTATGTTTTCATGTTCACAGGCTGAAGTGGCAACAGGAAAATATCTCTAGCTAAATATTAGGGAACAGTTTTTAGTCTTTTAAGTAGACTGAAAATAGAATGTGCCCCTTTGAAGTCTTTTGAGTGGTCTCTTACTGACCCCTCCCAACTTGTAAGCAGCAAGTCAGAGAAGGTGTTTATTTTGGGTAAGTAGATAAATTGGGACTGGGTAATTTTTCATCATCATTGACGCAATGAGAGGTCAGTCTGTCCAGAGTGGATGCTGGGGCAATTAAGGTCAATATCAACAGCAGTTTAATCCCAGCATCTACAAGCTTGCAAGTGTATTCAGACCATTTCATACTTTCAAAGTGTTTAGATATGTTTTAGTATATGAATCATAATAATGGAAAAACTCTCCAAGCTAGAGTAAAATAAATATTCAGCTAATGAATTTAACGTGTTGATATTGGGGGTCTGGACCTATATTACACTGTCATAGAATGAAAACCCATTTCCTTTTTGTGACTTCACATTCTTATTTAGGTAGTAAAAGCAAATGTCTCCAAAATCAAGCGTTTATTGATTCAGCTGGTGGGAATGCGACTGGCAAAAAAAAAAAAAAACAACAACTCAGAAATATTTTATTACTTATGGCAGTTTTTATCTTAAAACTTGTTTCTTGACCTTAGCAATTTTCTTCTCATCCGGTGCTTCAGGGGGTCAGTGCAACTGCACATGTCGTTGCCAGGATACATGTGCACACACTGCCTGACGCAAGCACAAAGTAACAGCTTGATTTGTGCTCAAAATGGAGTAATCTTGAGGGAAAAGGGATTTGGTAATGGCAAATAAAATCTGCAAATGGTGATTCTTCTGTAAGTTAACAAAACAAAGTTTGCAGCAAGTTGCTATCATGGACATATGTATGACAGTGTTTGTCCATCTGTGTACTGAAATTTAGTTGTGAAGTTATGTATTTCTAAATGTGAATGCTAAATGAGAAGAAATAATAATTTACAACTGATTTGTGGTCAAGCATTTGCATTTTTTGTTTAGGATCAACAGATAATGAAACTATATTATTTCTAATATTGGTTTGTTATAGCTGCTTATTCTGAAAACATAGTAACAATCGACTTATTTTTCCTAGTTAATAAACATTATCCTTACAGAGTTTCCAGAAAAATCTTAAATAACCTACCATAGCTGAATTTGCCATTTGCTGTTTCCAAACCATTTCCAAAATAGACATCATTCTGAATAACTATTAACTACAGAGTGTCTCTAAATGAATCTCTGTGTTGAGACTGAACCTATGGGAAGGCTATTGGAAACGTCCACTAGTTAAGAGTTCTCAGGGAGATGGAGGTCCTCAAAGATACATTAATACTAGTATATCATTTCTTTATAAAGCAAGATATTTTAAACTTTTGAAAATTATTTTCACAGCATTAACACTACACAGAAAAATTGTTTGTAATATACTAAAATATTTTCTGATTAGAACTTGATTAATTTTGTTCCTAGGATCCTTCTTTATTTTATGATTGTATGTATCTTTTTCAAACCTATTAACTTTTCATGGAATGAAAATGGTCAAAGATGACTGATATAAAGAGCTAAGAATGAAAGGGAAGAGATTAAACTTTTTTAGTTCAGGAAATTAAAATCATAAAGGAGATGTAAAGTGACATGGGTCATTTACTGTTTACAAATCAGAAACATACTATAAATTAAATTCCCTCAGTGCTTCACCTTTTGTTTTCAAAAGGGGCAAATACACAGATCTTATCTTTTCTAAAATAGAAACACTCTTAAAGGAATTTCCAGTTGTAAAAAATTTCTGTGTCAAAATCTTATATAACATATAGGCATTTAATTGAGGATATTAATTTCTGTACTCTACATGCTGACACATAACCATTTAGCATTCATGTCATTGACAGATATTTATTTCACCACCGCAAGCTATAACATATAAAACTTTAATTATGGATATTCATTTCCTTCTTTTAGCCTTGATGTATACCCATTTAACTATCACATCATAGATACATATATTTTCACCAGTGCAAGCTGTGAAATATTAAACTTCAGGCATCTATTGCCTTGTTCTAGTTTCATGCAAATAAAAACTAGGCACTAAATTATAGACAAACATATATTTTACCATCAAATACTTTTAATAAAATTATATTTTTAATTATTAGTAAGCGAATATTTTATCTTTCAATGAGGAACTGGAACCTTAAGTTTAGATATGAACAATAATCTTATATATGATATGAAACTGAAATAATTCAACACTTCAAAAATTAAAATTAAAATAGATTAATTCTTTTGTTAAAGTGAAGCATATGTATTGTAAAATGTCAAGCAATACGGGGAAAGTGCATAAAATTAAAATTTCACAGAAGATAGTTTCTGACAAAATTTATTTACATTATAGAGACTACTTCACATAAAAAGATACAAAGATGAAGATAACATAGATACATATATAAATATATACAAAAAAGAATGCTGTTTTAGAAAAAATGATTAAAATGCAACTGCATTAAACAAAGATCTAAAGACAAAGTATAGAAATTAATGATTTGAGGTAAATTTTGTTTTATCACAAGACATACAATTACTATAAAATCTATTTAAATTTAGAAGACATACTCAGAACTCTGGCTATACACTGGGTCACCAGAGGGACGACTGTAATTACTGATGCCTGAGCTTTCCCCCACAGGTTCTGATTTAATTGATGTAGGAGGATGTGGCTGGATTATCAGGAGTTTTAAATGTTTTTCTAACATGAAACTAGAGGTGAGAGTCACTGATGTGAAGCAGGAAAAGTTATAGTGAAAATCTTGAGTTTTATAATATTATGAAAAGTTATAAAGCTGCTAATTTTAAACAGCTTGTAACAGTTATAAAATAACAGCATCATAAAAGAAGAAATTAGCTGATTTGCACTGCTGTTATTACTCTATTATTATTATTATTACTTATTTTGCTCACCAGGAATGAAATATATTTTATATAATCAAAGAGTTCCCATAGTTGTTTTGTCTTAGTTGTTTGAATTGATTCAGTGACCACAAATATTCTTTCAGTATGGTTTCCTCTTCCCCTTTGCTTTTAATCATATCTTGAATAGCTGAATTTAATTGTTTTCTTTTTGTCTATCCATCTACTCATTCAACCACTTATATATTTATTTTATGTATTGATGCTATAGTTTTTATAGAATGGAGTTGTAGGAAATAAAACTTTGTTTACATTGTTTTTTATAAAACATTAGAGGTTTTACTTTACAATTTACATTATAGCTCTTGAATATTGCTATAGAGAAATATGAATTAAACCAGAATTTTGCCTGCTTTAAATAACTTATTTTTCCCTGTTCATATGTTCATGAATCTTCTATCTCTTTTTGGTTCTATAGCTTTAATCCCTTGATTTTTATCATTTTTTTCTGGTAATGATACTTCATTATGACATATCTCAAGTCTTTATTGTCTTTTTAACTCCCCATGTATGTGTGTATTCTATTTTGTTTTGCTTTCCAATATGACCAGTATATACATATTGGATCTCACTTGCCTTCAAAATCTATCATTTTAAATTATGTGATTGTGAATTAAAGGATAAGCAAAAGAGCTTGCATGAAAAATAATAGAGAAATAGCAGTAGTTTTAAAATTATGTACCTTATACTCTGGCTAGCAAGTGTAATATCATAAAATCTAAGAGACCCGCTGAGACCTTTTTTCTTATCCCCCCTTCCCCACTGCAAGTAACCATTATTCTGAATATTGTGTTCAATCATTAAGTTTCTTTGTAAGATTATTGCATATATCTTTATTCCTAGGTACTATATAAAATCTTCAACTATATAAATTCCTCTCATACATTCATTTGTGACATGGTTGTTTTATTCAACGTTACATTTTTGAAGTGAAGATAACACTGATAAAAGTATACCCTACAGTTCATTTAGTTTAACTGCCATATATTACTCTATTGTGTAAATATTTCACATATTTTAAAAATGCATTTAACTCTTGGTGTACATTCCAATTACTTCCATGTACTTTACTTTCTGGAAGAATGCTAATGTAAACATTTATACATGTATTTCTTAGGCCATGCTGTGTGTATGAACTGTTAAGGGTCAATATAATCTAGTAATATAATTTCTGAATCCTAGGATATGCTTATGTTTACCTTATAAGGTAATGTCAAAAAATTTTTTTAGAGTTTATTAAAAATTTGACTCCAACAGGGGATGAGAAGTATATATATCATATATCTCATATATCATAGATCTTATATATCCTCCCTTGTATTGTGGATTTAGTTTGTATTATGTTTGTTTAGATTTTTTTAAAGTTTATTTATTTTGAGAGAGAGAGAGGGAGGCTGGAGGGACAGAGAGAGAGAGAGAGAGAGAGAGAAAGGGGGAATCTCAAGCAGCCTCTGCACTGACAGTGGGATCATACCCACTGTCATACACAGACTTTGAGATCATGCCATGAGCTGAAACAAAGAGTTGGACACTTTAACTGACTAAGCCACCCTGATGCCCCTGCGTTGTGTTTTCTATTGATTATTTTTAAATTTTTTAATTTTTATTTATTTTTGAGAGAGAGAAAGAGAGAGAGAGAGAGTAGGAAAGAGGTATAGAGAGAGGGAGACAGAGAATCCAAAGCAGGCTCTGGGCTCATAACTGTCAGCACACAGCCCTCAGGGCTCAAACCCATGAACCATGAGATCATGACCTGAGCTAAAGTCTGATGCCCAACCAACTGAGCCAGGCACTCCACTATTGATTGCTTTCAATATTATTTTTGTGTGTATGGACCATTTTAGTTAATATATTCTTCAAAATTCCTTTAATGCCTTTGCCTATTTTCCCCCCACTAAGTTGCTTGTTCTTGTTGTTTTGTAGATATTCTTTAGTTATCTACATTTTATCTTTAGTTATATGTTTAGCATATATCTTTACCAAATAGTCGACTCTATAACTGATAGTCCCTACTGAACCATACTTTCTTGTACTCAAGCCATGTGCAGTACCATTCCACATTGTTCTGAGGTTGGCCATGTGCATTTTTTTGCCCACTTGATTATGAATGAAGATGATGTAAACATATGTTTTACAAGCACTTTCTTTTTTTTTTAATGTTTTATTTATTTTATTACAGTGAGAGACAGAGCATGAGAAGGGGAGGGTCAGAGAGAGAAGGAGACACAGAATCCCAAGCAGGCTCCAGGCTCTGAGCTAGCTGTCAGCACAGAGCCTGACACGGGGCTCGAACCCACGAACGTGAGATCTGACCTGAGCCGAAGCTGGAGGCTTAACCGACTGAGCCACCCAGGTGCCCCTATAAGCACTGTCTTATGGGAACTTAACCTCTTGGAAATTTCCCTACTGGTTACCAGTCATCATGCTGTATTCTGTTTTGAACTCATCAATTTAAAAAAAAATGTTTATTTATTTTGAGAGAGAGAAAGAGCACATGAGTGGGCAAGGGGTAGAGAGAGTGAAAGAGAGAATCTCAAACAGGCTCCATGCTTAGCATGGAACCCAACACAGGGCTGAATCTCATAATCATATGATCATGACCAGAGCCAACTCAAGAGTCAGATACTTTACCAACAGAGCCACCCAGGCACCCATGAACTCATCGATTTTTGCTGGAGATGAGAAGCCCAGAGATCTTAATCCTTCTCAGTCTAAAGACCTTTGCTCCTGTAAAATAATAATGAGAGAGCTGTGCTTAAGGAATTCCACAATAGAAGTCATCTGCCTCTGGACCTGATATAAATGATGAGATTCTAGACTTCAGGATGATGTCTAATGCCACCATAACATGAGATATTGGGGAATGTGTGGGCGTTGAGTATAGTTTGCATGTGTAGAAGAGATGTGAGTCATTAGGAGTCAGAGAGCAGATTGCAATAGACTGTTACATGGTGTCATGCAGCAATATGCCTCCCATAGTCACATATTTTAACAATACCCTTCCATATTGTTTTTTCTTAGCTAGCTGACTTGCTTTGGCCAATGGGATATTATCAAGCAGAAGTTTGATAAATACTTGTACATGGAAACTTGTCCTCTTGCAATGTTTCCTGTTGCATACCAGCTGCCATACTATAACTAAGCTGGGCCAAGAATGAGGAGAGGCCATGTGGGGAGAGATTCTGAAGGATGAACAACCATCTAGGATGCTTCAATCCCAGCTGGGCTTCCAACTAAATCAAATTGCCTGCATGACTTTAGCTATCCCATGTAGAACAACAACAACAAAAAAAGATTCCAGATGAAGCTAGTTAACCCACAAAGTATAAAGAGCAGTACATTCTTGTTTTTCTAAACTAGTTTTAGGATGGTTTCTATATATTGGTAGGTAACTAAAATATCAGGTTTGTCTTATTAGACTTTTTACAGTGTCTTTTGGTGAACAAATGATCTTAATTTTAATGTAGCTAAATACATCAAACTTTCTCTTCATGGTTTCTATTTTTTGTGTTCTGTTTTAAAAATATTTCATAAGTTCATAAGGATACTATATTATAATTAAAATATTAATATTTTTATTTTTAAGTTAATTCATGAGGAATTGACTTAATTCCTACATGGTTTGTGTGGTCATGCATATGTGTGTGTATGGTTGCAGTCCAAATTTATTTCACTTTTGCGGGGTTACTAATTTTACTAAAATTATCTTGTTTTATTTTGTTCTAAAAGACCTGTTAAAATATTACAACTTAGCTATTTCCATTGCAAATTAAATTTGTGTGTATGTATGGGTTTGTTTCTGGGTTTTCTACACTGTTGGTTTGGTCATTTTATAGCTCTGCATCAATACCGATTTTGTTACAGTTGTCCTTAGGTATTTATACTTTTAAGCATTTATATAAGCCTAAAGGAAATGACAGGACTTAAATAAAATTATAAGGACTACAGATCATTATCTTATATGATAGGAAATTTTTGAGGACTTTAAGGAAAGGAATGATCATCTGATTTAAATTTTATAACACTGAGAATAGATTAAATCACTTCTATCAAAATAACAATATGAAACAGGAATTAAAGTAAGTTAGGGAATGGAAAGTATGGAGTTTGTTTAAAAGCTTTAAAAATAATTTAGACATAGATATATAATTACCTCATGTTGGTAGAGACACTGATAATTTTTGAAAGAAAATAATTGAGGAAAGACTAAATTTTTCATTTATTTTTTCTTTATTCTTTTTCCAAAATAACTGGAAGTGTTCAGTTACAGGGTGCCTGGGTGGCTCAGTTGGTTGAGCCTCAGACTCTTGATTTCTGCTTGGATCATGATTGCACAGTTGGAGGGTTCAAGCCCACGCCTCAGGCTCCATGCTGATAGCACAAGGATTTCTGTCGCCCTCTATCTCTGCCACTCCCACTCTAATGCTTCTTCTCCCAAAATAAATAAACTTAAGGAAAAAAGAAAAAAGTGTTAGGTTGTCATTTTCTGAGATCAAAGAGAGTGTGTGAAGATAAGGCTGAAGTGGGGGAAATATAAGTTTAGTTTTGGAACTCTTAATTTTGCAGTGTTTATTTTATATACATACGGCTATGTGGAGTAAACAGATATTTGATCCTGAAGTTTGTTGGATAAATACTAGCCTAAAATATAAGTTAGGGAATTACCAGAATATGAAGGATTTTTAATAACCTGGGACAAATGAGATAACTAAAATAGAAAAGAAAATATACTTGAATGCAATTTTGGAACACTTTTGCACTGATAGTTTTAGATAAGGAATAGCCATCAGTGATTCACTTAGTGGAACTGAATAGGAATAATCCCAAGGCAAGAGGAGAACCAGGAGAATGTGACATCTTGTCTGACAAGTTAAAAAAAAAGGTTGCAACAGGGAAGGAGGGATCTACCTTGTTCAATATTGTAAAGTAACACTAAATCTGACAAGTGACCTTTGCATTTAACATCACGCAGTTCATTGATATCATTATTATAGCTGTATTGGTGGGAGTAAAAGCCTGGTTGGAGTAAGAACAAGAGAAAATTGAAAGAGAAAAGGCAGAAAACATGCATAGAAAATTCTTGCAAAGTAATGGTATAAAGGGGAGGTAAGAAGCTGTATATAAACTGATGGCAAAATTAGGACCAAAAGACACTCTTAATTGTTTTTGGTTTTGTTGTATATAATATAGTAGAAAGGATCACATATTTGCTTGCTTATTAAGAAATATGAAGGGAGAATGTGAAGATGCAGGAAATAGAGGGAATTACAGAGTGATGTCTTGATTAGGTAAGAAGAGATGGAATGCAGCATGTAAGTATAGAGTTTGGCTTTCTCTAATAATCATCAGCACTCAACCACAGCAACTGGGGCATAGGTAAAATATGAGTATAAAGCAAGGAGATGTGAAGGTGGGAATTTGTAGAAATTGTGTTCTTTATATATCCCATTTTCTATCTAAAATAAATAAATATTTCAGTTATAAGTGACAATGGGGGAGGATTTATAGGCATAAAGAAAAAATATGTATTGAGCAATGACCTACAAAACTAGAATAATTCACATTCCTTTCAAAATACATATGTCTTCTTGGAAGCACCCAGGGTTGTTTGAATCACTTCCTCTTCATTCTGTTGCCAAGAGGGTGATCCCTACCCTAAATCACGTGAGATGGCTGAACACACAGTATATGACATGGGTTAGATGATATTAAGAGCAGTTTTTTGAGGCACACATACTCCCAGCCTGGGAGAAGACAGGGAGCCACACAGAGGTTATACCCAGGAACAGAGTAGACAAGCAGGGACTATGGGAGACTAGCTCAATGGTAACAAGAGGGTAGATGACACCTGGTTTCTGTAGGAAGGTGTAACTGGATTCTTTGATAATTTCACAGGCTGGTAAGGAAGTGAAACCCATTAGGTTGAGGACCTATTGGAGTTTAGCCGTCTGGCTGAGAGAGGAACTAGCTGAGTGGAGAGCCTTTTCTTTTGGGGCATTTTTGGTGAAAAGTGGTAACTTGTGCTAGTTCATTGGGGTTCTGTGATGCTCTAACATGTCAAGGAGTACTTAATATTAAATCTTAATTTTAAATCTTACACCAGGCCTACTTCTGGTTGGTAGTGAAATGAATAGCATATTCATCAAAATACTTGTGTGCTTTTTATTCTATATGTATCTATATAGATATTGTCTGTATTTATTTGTTTTACAGTCTTTTTTAAATGCCTATGACTATTTCTTAAGACTTTTTAAGACAAAATTTTATCTTCAGTATCTATGAAAACTTCAGTATCTATGTATAACTGATTCATTACAGTCTTTTTGTGTTTCTATGGATAATTTTTCTCCAATTTTTTCCTAATTCTTCTAATCCTGCTTATTCTCCTAGGCCACAAGGTGCCTGTTTTGATTGATGTCCTTGAGTGAGCTCTGTATACTTCATAAATAGTGTTGTTTAAGAAGATGGAGAAAGCAGACTGTGATGGTCCATAGCCTCTGCTTTAGAATGTTGTTTCAAACACATACTCATCAAGTTTATTAGTGCTTTAGGGACATGCCTTCCCCTCAGTTTTATGATTTGCAAGTTTGTTTTACTCACAGCAATGAGTAGTATCTTATGGATCACAACCTTTTGTGTAATAATGGTTCTCAATTGCTCATTTACCACATTTTTCACGTAGGAGAGAAGATGAGATATAGATAACAGAGAACTCAATATAGTATAGTAAGTATAGGAGTGCCTGGGAGACTCATTTGATTGAGAGTCTGACTTGGATTTAAGCTCAGGGCATGATCACAGGGTCCTCAGATCGAGCCCCACATCAGGCTCCATGCTGAGTGTGGAGACTGCTTGAGATTTTCTCTTTCTCTCTCTCTCCTTAGCACTTCTCCCTTTGTCCCCTTCCCTGCCTTTCCTATCTCTTGAAAAGAAAAGAAAAAAAAAGGAAAGAAAAGAAAATATAGTAAGTATAGGTTCTCCTTCAGTTCCAACTTCTGTATTACTGTGTAGAATAGAGTTGGAATAGAGCCTCTCTGCAGCTATGGAACTCTCACGTCTGGTTGACCTAGAGGTTCTGCACAAGTAGGAAGTGAAGATGAAGGCATAGTCGTTAACTCCCTGGCTGAGCATTAAAGGCGTATCCAAGGACACGTGCACAGCCCCTTGGCAGGCCGCACTGGGAGACTTACTGGTTCTATAAATCATTAGATGACCACTGAATTATCTAACCCGAGACTTCAGGTCACACACAATAAATACTACAGACTTTGCAAAATTAATTTGGAAAAACTACGCTAATTAAACTACATGGTAGTGACATAAAAAAAGGCATAAAAATCAATGGAATAAAATCAAGAGTATAGAAATAAACCCATACATTAATGGTCAAGTGATTTTTGACAGTAGTGCCATGAACATTGGTTGAGAGAAAGTATGATCTTTCTAACGATGCTGGAAAACTGGATATTTCTATGCAAAATAAATATTTTGTACTCCTACCTGACACTATAAAAATTTAACTGAGATAAAAGACCTAAGTGTAAGAGATAAAACTAAAAAATTTTATAAGAAAATAAAATTCTGAATCTTCACAGGTATAAATCTTCATTACCTAGGAATAGACAATGGTTTCTTAGATATGACATTAAAATACCAGCAACTGAAGAAGAAATAGATAAATTGGACTTCATAAAAAAAAAAACACAACTCTGTTCTATAAGAACCTTATCAAGAAGGTAATAAAAAGACAAACAAAATGAGAGAAAATTTGCAAATCATACATCTGATGAGGAACTCGTATTTTGAAATATATAAAGAATTGTTACAACTCAACAATAAGATAATCCAATTTTTAATACATACAAAGGATTTGAATGGAAATTTTTCCAAATAAATTGTATAAATGGTTTGTAAATACATGAAAAGATGCTTAACATCAAGAAAGTGCAAATCAACAAATAATAAACCAATCATATTAACTAGCATGGCTGTGACCAAAAAGATATACAATAACAAATGTTGAAGAGGATTTGGAGAAATTTGAATCCTGATTTATTATTTGAGATAATATAAAATTATACAGTCACTTTGCAAAGAGTCTGAAAGTTCTTCAAACAGTTAAACATAGAACTATCATATGACATAGCAATTCTACAAGTAGGTATATACCCCCAAATTTAAAACATCTGTTCATAAAAAATTGTATATGAATATACATAGAAGTATTATTCATAACTAATGAATGAAAGAGACTTTTTGCATGTCTTCACTGAAGTGTTACTGAAGCAATGCCTATGCAATCACAAACAGTTCAAGGATGGCAAAAAAAAATCTGTGTTGGCATTTCAGAAATTCCTCCCATGGTCAAAACTCTAACCCAAAACTCAATCTATGATTCATTTGACAGAGAAGCCAAGAAAAAAATGTTCACTTGGCCCAATAATTCAAATCCACCAAATACTTTTGTCTAATTTCGCAGAGTTCTTTCAATTATTGTTATGTTGCCAGAGATTAAAAGGATTTAACTCTAAAGACAACAACAACTACAATAACAGATCAATGCATATACCATGATATATCCATACAATAAAATATTTGCCAGTCATAAACGTGAATGAAGTACTGATACATGTTCCAACATGCATATTATGCTAAGTGAAGAGTCAGAAAAGATTACATGTTTTATGATTCTGCTTTTATGAGACATTCAGAATAGGCAAGTTCATAGAGACAAAAACACATTAGAATAAACTGGAAGTAGAAAGTGCTGATAGTTGCTTAACCCTGTGAATATACTATAAACAATTAGACGGACTTGAGATGGTGAATTTTATGGCATGTGAATTATACCTCAAAACAAATAATGAAATAATGCTTCTAGGTAAAATCATCAGTGGCTATTAAAACTATTGGGTGAAAGGTTGATAGATGGATCTGTATGACAAGCGCTGAACGCTATTCAAAATGTTATACACATACCTTAAGTGCTTACTGATAATGTACACTAGGAAGAACACATGCTGTTTAAGAAATATTCTCTCTAAAAGAATTTAACTTGGATCTATAAAGTCTATAACCACCAGTTTGCAGGAAATATGAAGGATAGAGAGGCATGTTAAGTGATACCGTAAGAACACAAGAAATCAAATCAAGACAATGGGGAATTTATAAGAAAGTAACTCAGTTTTTTTAAAATAAATGTTTTGAAGAAAAGCTGAAGAAATGGAAATATAAATTCAAGGTCACCTAAGACATAAAAGTTATAAAAATTTAGGAGTGCCTTGGTGGCTTGGTCGGTTAGGCATCTGCTCAGGTCATGATCTTAACAGTTTTGAAATTGAGTGCCACATTGGACTCTGCACTCACAGAACAGGGCATGCTTGAGATTCTCTGTCTCCCTTTTTCTCTACCTATCTCTCTCTACTAAGTAAATAAATAAACACTTTTTCAAAGTTCCAAAAATTTAAACAAGAAAGATATTTTTTAGAAAATCTAGAATAATGTACAGAGATTGGATACTAGAAGATATTAAGAAATTAACATACTTTATAAAATTAACAATAATATCTTAATATATAATACTAAATATGGGGCACTTGGGTAGCTCAGCTTCAGCTCAAGTCATGATCTCACGGTTTGTAAGTTCGAACCCCACGTCGGGCTCTGTGCTGACAGCTCAGAGCCTGTAGCCTGTGTCAGATTCTGTGTCTCCCTCTCTGCTCTTCCACTGCTCATGCTCTGTCTCTCTCAAAAATAAATAAATGTTAAAAATGTTTTAATACTAAATCTCTGTAAATTTGCACTGTATTTTTGACAGTAGGTGATAATAGACACTTGGGATTCATAATACTATTTCTTCCCTTTTGTATATGTTTGAAAGTTTCCATAATACAAACGTTTTAAAAATAAAAACATTCATCAGCAGTGGGTCATTATTAATAAATTCATCTACTGATCTAAGGTTGTTTTCACTTGAGAAGGCATTATGGAGTCAAGGGGTAAGACCTTGGTCCTTGTAATCAGAAAGGTCTGTGTTTGAATATGACTCCGTTACTTACAAGCACTATTACTACTTTGGGCAAGTTACTTACTTTTCTAAGTCAGTTTTCCCATCTGTGATAAGGGATAATGTTACCTACTGCAGAAGATTTTTAGAGGCAAAAGTGACATGTTATAAATAAAGTGGGTGTCACTTTATGTATATTTATATATAGTGCCTGAGATAGAATAAAATAAATGTCATAGAATAAAATAAATTCTCTACAAATGTCAACTACCTAAAAACCTGCTTCTGAAAGTAGTAATTTCTATTGAATAAGATTTCTAAATAGTAAGCTATGTTTCCTTTCAGTTCTAAGTTAATTCTCACAAAGGAAAGCCAATCAATAGTGATTCCCTAACTACTCATGCATCTCCCTACTGTATTAGGGAAACCTAACTAGCCAACTCATAATATTTGAAAATAAATGAATTTATGATGGTTCCTGATTTTGTGAAGAGACTTCTTGATTAAAAGAAATTCCTATTTTGAACAAAATCATTAAAGTTAAAAACACCAAGAAGCTTATTTCTGCAGAAATAAACCACATATTTTATATTTGAGGGGAAATAACACCCAAATTATTATAGCCACTAATAGTAAATATGCCAGAGTTTTGAAACTGTCTTTTTTTCTGCATAGTCATCATTTTTAAGCTAAATTCAAGACAGTATACATAATTTTGATAAGCATTCTTATTTTACTTCAACCTTTTCATCCCCACCATTGAATCACTTATCACATTGTTTCCAAGAGCTTTTCAGATAGTTAATATTCCAAAACTATGAGTCATTTTTTTGTGTATAGATTATATTCCTCATTGTAGAGGATAAAGAGAAGCATCATAATCCCAAGACTCAAATTGTATAATCCCTTCTTCTTTATGGCATGCTGTTATCTTTCCTAAAGATTGTCACTCAGCATTCTTCATCATAAGTGATATATATAGTTTTGTGTTTCTCAGTTCTTTACAGTTCTATTTCCATTTATTTTCACCTAAATAATACATAGGTAATTAGAGTATATTCCTTGTGGGGAGAAAAAAAAAGCAGTCTTTGATAATTTCCTATGTGTTTACCTTCTTTATCTTCACATATTTGCCGGCAACTGTCAGGACTTTTGTGATTTCTCCTCGGAAAAATATTTTTCTGGTACTCTTTTACTTCTCCTATTTTGGGATCTTAACTGAATAAATCATGAGATTTCAACTCATGAACTGGGGAAACTTAATTGACTTAAGCATTCAATTAATTCTTATCCCAACCTTGAAATTACTTAGCAATTTAAATAGATTTAAATTAAATAAAGTTTTAAATCACCATTTGTATTTCATAAAATTGATAGAAGCTAATAGTAAAAAATGGAATAAAATAATGTAGACTAAAAAGAAAAAAATAGAAAAAATACTATAATTGCCTTATCAACTCACTGACATTTCAATCAGAAATTTGTGTATGTATGTATGTTAAATTTTTATTTATTTTATTTTATACTTTATTTATTTTGGGGAGGGGAGGAGCAGAGAGAGAATATCAAGCAGGCTCCACACTGTCAGCCTGGAGCCTGACCCAGGGCTCGGTCCCATGAACCGCGACATCATGACCTGAGCCAAAACCAAGGATGAAAGGTACCAGTGACTGAGCCTCCCAGGTGCTGCTGAAACAAAATACTATACATGTTGTGTCACCTGCTTTCCAATTAATGGCATATTTTATGAAATTTTTATGTCAGGACAGATAGGTGTGAATCATTTGTTTTAATGGTTTTTATGGTAATTAAACATATGCCATGGTTAATTTAACTAGTCCTATTTTGATTTATTTTTATTTACAACCTGATGATATTGGAACAATGCTTCCATAAATAGCCTTTTATTTCCATCATGGCAAAGTAGTGCCTCTTCCTAGATCGGTGGATAACTACTGTAACTTGTACGTTTATTTTCAGTCAGCTTCCAAAATGTTGCCACAATTAACATGGGTAACATAAAGAAAAGCAGTGCTTAGTTTCTGAATAAACACTTGGTTTTACCAAATGTGTGCAAAGTTTATTTATCTCTGATAGGTAAAATATTTTACTTTGTGATTCTATTTTACATATTCTTCAGATAATGAATGAGACACAGCATTTTCCTATATTTAGAAGAACTTTATTTTTATTTTGTTTAATTTTATAATTTTTCTGTGCCCTGCCTATAAATACCCTTTTCTCATTTTTCCATTTAGTTATTTTTTTCTAATGGATTTATATAAAAATAAAATAGAAGGAATTAGTCTTCAGGAGGTATTGCCCAGCTGGTTCACTCCTAGGTGCACACCCAAAAGAATTGAAAACACAAAATGTTCACACAAAAATGTACAGATATACACAGCAGCATTATTTCTCATCACAAAATGTGGAAACAATTAAAATGTCCATTAACTGATGAATGGATAGGCAAAATGTGGTATGGCCATACAATGGATTATCATTCGGCCATAAAAAGGAATTTAAAAATCTTTCAAAATGTTGTATCCCAGGGGAGCTTTGGTGGTTCAGTTGAGTGTCAGACTTTGGCTCAGGTTATGATCTCACCATTTGTGGGTTCAAGCCCCTCATCGGGCTCTGTGCTGACAGCTCACAGCCTTAGCCTGCTTTGGATTCTGTGTCTCCCTCTCTCTCTGCCTCTCCCCTGCTTGTGCTCTGTCTCTCTCTCTTTCTCTCAAAAAGTAAATATACATTAAAAAAATTTTTTTTAATGTTGTTCCTAGAAAAAAAAAATGTTATGTCTTCTTTTTATCAAGATAAGTTTTGTTTTCTCCATCCCTTAAACAAATAATGATAGGATATGGGAAGGTAGACAGATATTATGTTACTATAAGACATTTATATCATCTATCTTTATGTCTCTATCTGGTAGTATTTTTGAGATTGTGTTTGTTGGAATAATTTTGACTGCTGGTAATGAAAAACCAAACTTGAGGTGGCTTAGAATACAGAGAAATTTTACTGACTCACATTACAGAGGAATTTTAGAATGAGAAGGTGATCAGGCATATGCAGTCAAGTTTCCAGCTCCATTTCTCACAGATTCTATTTTTTTTTGTCTTTTTCTGTATGTTAACTTTACACCCAGCTTGAAAGTAAGCTGGACTCATATTTGTTGAATGGATAATATAGATCAGAATAAGATTAATTTAATAACAAATTTAAGTTAGTTTAGGCAGAGGACAGATACCATATGTTTTCACTCATAAGTCTAACAGGAGAAACTTAACCGAGGACCATGGGGAGGGCAAGGGGGGAAAAAGAGGGAGGGTGAGGGGGTTAAATTATGAGAGACTCTTGAATACTGAAAACAAACTGAGGGCTGACGGGGGGAGGGGAAAAAGGGAAGGGCATTGATTGTTATGGAGAAGAGCACTTGTGGGGAAGAGTACTAGTTGTTATATGGAAATTAACCTGACAATAAACTTTTAAAAATTTAGATTAGTTTAGTTGAAAGGTAGGAGTTTATTTTGAGAAATTTAGGCAAGCTTAAAACATCTTGTGGAGGAGCAGAAAAATAGCAAGAAAGATGCTGAAGAATACTGACACTCTTATGATATTTTTATTATTCCTATGAGGTGTTCTGAATTTGACCAATTCAGGAGAGGAAACCCAAATGAAACAGAAGTCTTTTTTCTACTCTTAGTTGCCTTGGAAATAGAATTTCTCCTTATGATAATGACAGCTATATGAAATAAAAATATAAAGCAATTAAGATGAAGCAGAAAGGGATCTAGACAGGACTAATTTGGGGGATGTTTAAGGGAAGAATTTGGGAAGAGGTGGTACAGAAAGGAAAAAGAGGATCACTGAGGACATAAAAGAAGTATTTGAAATTATTTTTAAATTGTAAGCTCAGCCCATTGAATCTCCAGCTATCTTTGATGACATTGGTGTATGTAATAATAATAAGGTAAACACAAATCTAAGCTTATTCAGTGAAACAAATCCTAGATAGAATAGGTAAGTTAGCAGCATCTCCAAATGCTGTTGTCCATATGAAAATGGAATTATTTACTGATACTCTGTATAAACACAAGAGCACTCCCAAAAATGTTTTTTAATTGTTCTTTTCCTGTGTGATCTATGTCCATTTTTCAGTCTATTTCTATAGCCGTAAAATGTGATGTGTTGGCAATCTTAGTTTTTCTAATCTCAAACTCACTGTGTCATTATGACACAGAAGGTAATTGACTTGAAGACTTAGCCATAACTTCTCAGCTCTCAAATCTGGAGTTGTTCCTCCAGGCTTTAGTATAGAATATATGTGGAAGAGATTATAAAATGCCAAATTGAATAAAATATTTATTGAGCCATTATCATATATGTAGCAATGTAACAAACATGGTAACAGTGAACTAGATGAAGCATCAAGTAGCTTACAAGCTAATGTGATAGACATAAATATTTAATTCAATATTATGTGAGAAATAATACCCCTCTGAGAGCAGAGTAACGAGCAACATACTGTATACTAGGTGACCATCATGTCCCCTGAGAATGCATAATATAATGATTTACGAAGAGAATAACAGGAAAGGGGTTGACATTCCAGGCAAGGGGAGGAGTATCTGTAAAGGAACTAAGGCTTAAAGTAGCTGTGGCTGAGTTCTAGGGAAATGAAACTGAATAGCATCTGTGGACAAATCCAATATGATTTTATTGACTAAGATCAGGATTGTAGGTATTATTGCACAAACCCCAGCCAAAATGTTAGTTAGTTACATATATAATTTTCTATCCATTCTAATAGCTATGTGAAAAATTATGTATAGGACAAGGAGAAGGGTGGAATGGAAAATAGGAGGCCTATGAAGAGGCCATTTAGATGTTAAGTTGAACATAAGTAAGGCATCTAGATGGAGAGCATGCAATACTGAAGCTTGGAGAAAAAAATATGTCTTTTTATATGTAGATTTAAAATTCAGCTGCTGGTTATTAATTATTGGCACAATTGTTGCACAATATAATTATGTTACTTCATATATATTCAGATGCACATATACACACAGTCATATATAGTATGTGGGTTTAGGATGTTCAGCTAAAATCATTTAGATTTTCAGTTTGTAGAGAGGGAATTCAGAGTCAACATATCTAATGAATACTTAAATATTCATAGAAGTTTTCCCACTGGAATATTTTAAACCAAATTGAAGTTTCAATATTATTGAAATGAAAGCATAATACCCAAGATTATAAGCATTTTGTGTTATTTAAAATATAAAGTGTTCATGTGAGTTTTACATTGGTTCTAGATTTTGCTATTTGGTTGTTAATGGCATTAGGCCCTAGAAATACTATTTGTATAGTGTCATCTCATAAAACAATGATTCCTCTGAAAATTGTAGTGAAGACCATCCTATGTTGATCTATATTTTTGTTACCCTTGGGCCTAGAATTTAAATCTGTTGAATTGCAGTTATCCTCTTTCATTGGGAATAGTTAACTATTTTGGCCAGCATTTATATACTTTAATGCCTTACCACAGTTAATTTGCATGTCTGTTTCATATTCAATATTAACTCTTTTGGATGTGTGGGATTCTTCCAAAGAATGCATTGATGTATAATTCATTAGTATTAATTTGGAAGCTCCTGCTCTTATGATTCTTGGGAAGATAATTACTAGAATTGAAAGATGACTTTTGGTATATTTTCTCTATTAGGAAATATGCTTTACATTAAAAGCTCATCAAATATGCATAATACCTTATTAAGACCATTATTATTATTTACTGAATAAATATATGGACTTGACTCCCTTTGAGTAGTACAATATACACATATTAAAGGTATAACACTTAAGTCCATTGATACCACATTACAGTTAACTGTTTCACTTTATAAAGTGGTTTTGTAAATGATTTTGCTGATTAGCATTTTAAAGAATATAGAAGGGAATTAGGGGAATAATATAAGAAAAAGACTAATGGCCTCATTAAAAACTGTTTTGCAGAAACTGCATGCACTAAAATGCACACAGTAGCAGCAATTAGTTGAGCGAATGGGCAATGAGTCCTGATTCTCTTACCTCACCAGTAAATTCTGTCAGAACATAATTTGTGAGGCATAACATTACCTGCTAATGACTCTATGATATAGTTCAGATAGATTTTTACAATGGGAATCAATAACTTCAGAAAGCATGTAGAAGGTTTTACTTAGATTGCTAATATGGTTAAGTGAAGGGGGAAAAGACATCTATAATTTCTTTAAACCTTTGTCTAACTGGAATGATGCCTTTTTTAAAACACAATTTTTTGTGTGTTTTCTACTATAAAGATTAATTAACATTTTTTAATGATTTTATTGTGATGACCGTACTTAACGGTTTTACTTCTTTGTAATAATCACAAATGTAATTTTACTAAGTATGTTGCTAAAGGAAATAGCGAGAATAAACAAGCCATGAAAAAATTGTGTCCTTTCTGAGTAGATATACTGTAGTTGGGTAATGCAATTTTAAATAGATATTACTCCCTGTGTACACAGGGTAGCACATTATGTTGCTCTGAAGCTTAGTCCCCTCTTCTGTCTGTGGTCTTGTGGAATCTTCTTTGCCTAAGTGGTGATAGAGAATCTTAGGTTTCCTCAGGCTTATTAGCTTCTAGACATGGACTTAAGATCCTCTAGAGGAATTTCAGATGGACACACGGAAAACTCAGTGGTGTGAATTATGTTTATCATTGCATTTGAATTTCTTGACTCTTGCTGGTTTGAGTCATGGCTTTACTACTATTTACATGTATATTTAAGGTTGTGTGTATGATCCCTCTCTTTATTTTTATATATGTAAGTACTTTTAACTGATGATGATCTGAGTCAAAATTTATTGTGTCCTTTAAAAAAAATCATTTGTATTTTTGTTTACACACATATCAGAAAAGTCATTTTGTACAGACTAGCCATTTTTTCTGTGTTTTTATAGACTTAATTGGCATTCAAAGATACCAGTATAAATACTATCTTACCCATAAATATTACAAAGCCTTTGTCACCACTTGGTATTTTGAAGTTCCATCCTTAAGTTTATCTTATAATGATTGGTGCTTTCTTAATTTAGTTTCCTGGAAATCATTCAGAGAAGCAGATTGCAAACTTCATAATATATTAATTTAGTGAGGTACTTTTTAGAAATACAGACATTCCCTTGATTTTATTTATCTAGCTTATATGATTTATTTACTCATTTATTTATTTTGCATTTTAAAAAATCTGACTCAATCTATGCTCACTGGGTTAATGTTCTGGACACCACAGAGAGAGGTGGGCATAATCCTCCCACTTTAGCAGCATGGAATTTTTTTGTACTCCCTTGAAAAAAAAAACTAAAGCATTTAATTATCTTTAACAAAGGCTAAATACTTTCTTTTTCTCCAAAAGTAAATTACCTGATGATGCTTTGCTAAATCTTTAGAAAATATTAATATCAGTCAGTTACTCATTCAGCATTTATTCACTAGAATGTTCTGGCATTTTTCTAAGATCAGGTACAACAATGACAAATTTACCTATATCTTCTTAGAATCAAACAAGGAAAATAGAGACAGCTAAAATGTGGTGTAGTGGGTGTAAAAGTATCATTGGAAGGCCTTCTAATCTAGGCTACACTTGGCCTAAAGTAGGCCAATATTTTGGATTCTGAGAATAAATGATATCTATTTGAGAATAAATGAAACCTAAATGATGTAATAAATGTATTACCAGCATTAGGTCATTAATGAGTTCATAGAAAGTGGAGAAGTATTCTAAAGAAAGGAAGCCAAGGTGAAACAGTGGCCGGTTTGAATAACTGATACATGTTAAATATGCACAAATGGAATCATAGTGAGAGAGGAGTGAAAAGGTAAATAGGAGCCTGGTCATGCCTTATTCAGATGTTGTAGATGAATGATGGAGAGCCGGTGAGTGGCTTTTTAAATAACGAATAATCAAAAAAATAAATAAATAAACGAAGAGTAATCCAATCGAATGTATGTTTTTGGAGACATCACTCTGTACACCGTATAGAATCTGAATTGGAGCGGGGTACATTATATTGGAGGCAGACTGATGAAGTAATTCCTAAGACGGATGACAGCTATCTAACTGGCTGAGCTGTTGAGAAATTCACAGGTTGGTTACTAAAGGGATAGGAAGAGAGATTACAGTCGAAATCACCATCCCCATTTTGTTTGTTTTCAACTTAGGTGCACGAGATTACCATCAGTCTGCTGTAGAAACACATCGGAGAAGCAGATTTGATGGAGAAAATAATGAGTTTTCTTTTAGATAAAGTTTAAGGTGGCACTAGGCATCCACGTGAAGATTTTTAATATATTTAGCTGGAAATGTGTAGTCAAAATGTACTGAAACCATAGGCTTAGGTGAATTTTGCTGAAAAGAGTCTAAATCCAAAGGGGAAACAAAGGGATGAGAGAAACAGATAGCTGTCTATCCATGAAGGATAGAATGAAGGAATGGCTAAAGAATGGTCAATAAGGTGGGAAAACTTCTTATCAAACCTGGGTAAGAGAATATTCCAAGAAGGAGAGTTGTTAATGCACTGAGATTTCAAGATGCCTAACAATTGAAGTGTACATTGGATTTAGTAAACAAAACAAAACAAAACAAAAACCCCAACAACAAAAACAAAACAAAATATTGTTACCTGGCAAGAATATTTTTGGGAGTTATAGTAGGTATAGTGGCCTAATTCTCAAGGGTGCTTCAATGAATAGGAGCTGAGCAGGTAGAAGAAGCAAATTTAAATTAACACAAATCTATAGGAAAGTTTGGCTGTTAAGATAAATAGTACTATAAGAGAAAATATATAAATAAATCACTGGGAGCTAATAGTTTTATGTAAATCTTCTTTTTACTCAGTTTCCCTTTTCCCTAGCTGTCTTCTCTGGAGAGATTATTTTTATACATCCTCTTAGTCAGTAATATCAATATTGTAGTAGATCCTCTGCCCTCAGGTAGCCTGAAATACAGATGCAGTTAGATGTGTATTAAATGATACTCAGGTAGGATCAACCCCAGCAATGTTTAGAACACTACCTCAGACACTTGTCTTCAATGGAGATAACAAAGAATCTAGATAAAATTTAGAGCATTACTTTACTTTAAAAATTGAACCAACTTTTGGTCCCAGAGCTCTATTCTGTCATAAAAAGGCACTTCTTAGCTTCTAGGCCTTTAGGCATGAAATGAGTGTTTTCTAGGCATTTGGGAGCTTGTTCCTTATGGATGCTTTTCCCTACCTCCAGTTTCTTTTCTGCTGTTCTTCTTAGATAAACAGTACTCCTCCCCCTATTTCTGATGGTCTTGGTCATTTATTCCTCCTAGGAATGCCCTAACTCTCTCAACAAAAATAATGAAGTTCACTTTTTTCAGTCTCTTTTTTTCTCTCTCTCTCTCTTTTTTTTTTTTTTACAATTCCCTTGCCTTAGGTGCCTGCTAATTCTAACCAGAAGCAGTACCTACATAACAAAGAGAATGTCTTTACCTGCAAATATTAAGTCCTGCTCTTCCAAGGGAAGGAACACATTCTGGGGAATTCCATGTCTTGGGAAGAATGTTTTTTGTTTCTCCAAAAATAAGATATAGGTTACCATCACTATGAAACATGGCTCCTCGTTCACAGGAGAAATATAGAAAATGTTTCAATATCACAACAGAAAAAAACATGAGTTAAAAGACTTACACTGTTACTTATATATAGCTTATAATCTAGGTCAGGTTATTTAAACTCTCTGAAAATCACTTCTCTTAAATAATAAAATAAAGACACTAATGTTTACCCACTAGAATAGTGGTAAATGAAGAGAGATAGTGAATGCAAAAATCACCAGAATTTGGCAAATTTTCAATAAATGCCATTCATAGTTATTGATGACTTTCATTATATAGAATCTTAGAATTTTAAAAGGACCTTTACCACGTTCTCAACTAGAATAGACTGTCAAGCTTCTTTAGTTCAAAAATTGTCAAATACTGATGATTTCATGTTGTTTACCTGATAGGTGTCACATGTTTTTACCATGAGGTGGCAGTAGGGAATGTTTTGAAGGGATATGTTCCCATTTTCCTACCATACTTAGCAACACAGGAGAACTTCTTTTATAAAAAAAGAACAGAAGATATTCGCTTGTCCGATGAAGGCAGTGGTCAGTTTCTACAAGGTTATCAGTGAGTCGTTTAAAATATGGTTTCTTTGCTATTTAAATATTGTCAGTGGTTTTATTTGGGATTGAGTTTGTTATAAAATTAAGCAACAATAAAATTCTTAGTAAGTAGTATACTTTATTTCTTATGCACATCTTTCATGATTAAAATATCATTATTAGTTAATATTAATGAGTTTCCTAAATATCAGTGTAACTTTTCTTTAGCATGTGGTCATTTTAAGTATCCTAAGCCTCATTTTAATAGTGGCCCTCATGAAGTTCCCTTTTTAAAGGTTTGGAATGCAATAAATATTAAATCGAGTAATTATACACACCAATTTCTAATTGTCCTCTCTCTGATTACAGAATACAATAAGCACTCAATTGAGCATAATGCTTAGGCATAATTGAAAGGAAAATGTAATTTTCAATACATATTTTTCTGTGGTCACAAGGAAGCTAAATGAGAAGTAAATGCTCTCTAGTAAATGATAAAAATTTTACCATGATTTCCCATAATTAATGTGAAATCTCCAGCTTATATACCTTAGTTATCAAGTACACTTATGAAACGGTCTTCTCCTATAGTCCATGAGTTTCTGTTCTGGGAAACAAAATAATCCTAAAAAAGACCAAGCAAATTTTCAGCCAGAATTTACCATTCTTGAGGTAGAAGACATAACAGAAGAAGGACCCTCGAATTAAATTAAATTCTAACTTAAGTAGAAATTGGGTGGAATTATCTAACATTATACAGAACATTCTTGCATTCCTTTGACTAAAATGGCATATTAAAGAAAAAAATGTACTTACTATTTCTCTTTTCTTGACCTTTAGCAAGTTAATTCATCTATTTGTGCCCCAGTTTTCTCAGTTAACTTTTCTTATAAAAGAATTTGTAACATCCTTCTCAATCGTGGCTCTGTAAAAGAGGGATTCTTACAATGAAAACTTATCCTGCTGTTCAATTTTGAATAAAATAATGCAGATTTACTGGTTGGCAATTAGGTAAAGGGAAATATTATGCAACATAGAGAAAAATATTATGGAAGACTGGTGGTGAAAGAATAAATGTAATATTTTTTTCTCAAACCCCAATTCAAAAGTATGTTATTTAGTTCAAGGGCATGATGACAGATCCTAGAAGAAATCTGAATCCATTACTTTTAAGGAAAAAAAAAAGTATACCTGCCTCTTCTTTAGAAACTTAAGTAAAATCAATCAATCAATCACACAATCTATGAATGTGTTGCAAACTAATGCCTCATTGAATAACAATAATAAAAATAATAGACTAAAAGTTGTAGCATTAATACAGAACTAGGAAAAACTTTATCCTTGTCTGCTGGATGCAAGGGCAGAAAGGTCTCAGATGTGTCTAACTCTCAGTGGATAAATCGACTCCAATTTTAAAACGGATTTTTTTAACCTTAAAAGGTCTATTTCTATGCCACAATAAATGGTTTGGGGATTATCTAACACTTTGGATTATCTGCACCATTAGTGAGGATAATAAAGAGCTGACTGCATTTTGCATTGAAATAGCACGGTCTGTTACGCTCATGAATAGTCTGAGAATAAAGCATTGAACAGTCTTGCTGCATTTATGCGCAACAGTTTAATTGACTGCAGCGTGGTTGATGGGGTATTTAGGTTGTTTACAATTGATGATACATCCATCACTTGTTCAATGATTAGTTTCAAAATTATCAAAATTAATTATAGTGAATAATTATAAAGATGACTTGTCAAAAAGCTTTTAATTTCTATTCTTAGAAACAATGTAGTATTATTTTGCAACAATCTTCTCTTGGGTTTGTTCATTTCTTTTCTTTCTTTCTTTCTTTCTTCCTTTTTTTTTTTTTTTGGACAAGAACTCCTTGTCATTTTTGCCCTCCTCCTTTTTTCAGGGGCATCAAAAGAAATGGTCAAAATACTAATAATTTGGGGGAAGTGTATTTCAAGTAAAGGAAAGGAAATCAATCTCAGTTGCCAGAGTTGAAAACTCTGATAGATTGCCAGAAATTCATTTTCTTTAAAAATATTTCAAGCATTTCTGTTTATGGAAATCATAAAACATTAAATGAGTTCCCTCACCCCCCATAAACATTACCACATGTCTGGGACTTAAATATTCCTATCAAACTTACGATAAAGATAAAATTCCTTTGTGGTCCTCTCTAAAGCTGTTTTTGTTATTTTTCCATGGTCCACGAATCATAGTGATGCTGGAGAAAATGGCATTCTTCAGTCAATCAGGCATGAATTTGCAATGGTATTTCATCCAGAATGTCTGGCATAGATCATATTTCTCTTTGTAATTTTAAAAATGTTTAAATAACTATATAGTTTTCTACTTTTTTTAAAAGAAAATAACTCAAGTACTAGAAAATCATGAATGATATTGGCTATATTATTTATCTTATAGTAATAATGTTTAATTAAAATAGCCTTGAGTGGTTTTTTTTTGTATTTCTTCAGTGACACAGGAAAAATAAAAACATAATTTTGATACTGCTATCACTAAAGTGATTTATATAAGTGGCTTTGTGTGAAATTTTCTCATATAACAAAGTTCATTCATTTTCAGGTTCATTATTATTATTATTATTATTATTATTAGCTCACCATATGGCAAGTTCTGTTTTAATTGATAGGGATATGTTTTAGAGAAAGGAAAAAAATTTCCTAGTCATAAAACTTACATTCTAGTGGAGGAGATAAACAAAAAACAATTAACTATTCTGCTGGCTTGAACAATATGACACAATTTAGAATAAGGATCTTGCTTAGTTAGTAGCTACCAGATGACACAACCCAGAAGGATGGGAGGAATTAACCCTCAGAAATGAACTTTATTTGGTGCACAATAAAGATGATAAAAAGGTAGGCAGATAATTGCCTCTCATTTCTCCTTTCCAAGTATTATTACCAAAGAAAGCAAAATTACCTTTAGTTTAAGGATAAAAGAAATTCAGACAAACAGAAACCGAGCTAATTGACTATTAATAAACTCTGACCAAAGAAATTTCCACTGTATGAACAAACCAAAAAATAGTACATATAAGGATTAATCTTCAAAAAATTTTTAATGTTTATTTTTGAGAGAGAGAGAAAAACGGTGTGTGAGCAGGGGAGGGGCAGAGAAAGATGGAGACACAGAATCTGAAGCAGGCTCCAGGCTCTGACCTGAGACTTGAACCTGTGAATGGTGAGATTGTGACCTGAGTTGAGATTGGACATTGAACCAACTGAGCCACCCAGGGACTCCAGGACTGATCTTTAAAAATAAAAAGCTTTTTACTATGAACAACCTCTTACATATTCCAAAATGGAAAAATATTATTAACAACCTCACATATACATCTATCATTTACTTTCAGCAGTTACCAAAGCATGGCTGATCTTGTCGGATCTGTTATCTCATCTATTAGAAATCCCCTATTAGATTAATTTGAAGTGATTCTAGGATCAATGTCATTTACTACAAAATATTATATAAGAATTCTTTAAAATAAACCATTAAAAAATAAAAAATAAAATAAACCATTATTATAATGCTTATAAATAGATTAATTATCAGTAAATAGTTAATAAATGGCCAAGTTTCCCTGATTAAGTCATCCTTTTTAACAGTTTACTTGCTTCAAGTATCAGAGAAGGTTTATACATCTGAACAGGTTTTTATATCTATTACACTTTTAAATTGTAGGTTTAAACTATGGGTTCTGTGTGTGTGTGTGTGTGTGTGTGTGTGTGTGTGTGTGTGTGTGTGTATCTTACAGTTTCCTTATTGATAGAATGGGGTCATATGTTTGATAAAATTTCTGAGAATTGGATTTTGCTACAATATCCCCAAGCTGTCATTTAACCCTTCTAACAGGTTTCTCTGTCTTGTGTAATTTCTTTCTGTACATTGGTAGAAGGGTCTCAAGACTTTAGTAATTTGACAAGTTCATTTCAAAGTGTTGTACTAGTTTCAATTTACTATCTAATTTTGTAGTGTAGCAAACACTTAATATTATTGTTTACAACCATCCTTTAACAAGGGACTGAAAAATTATGATACTCTTATTTTAAAATTCCTTTTTAAATACAAAATTACTTTCTAAAGAGAAACTATCTGGTGTAATCAGCTCTTTGGTTACTTTGAGGTGCTCTCTTTATAGGAAAGGCAGCAAAACTGGAATCAGTTTTCAAAATAAAGACGTAAACATTTAGTATCTTCCTACCATGACTGTTTTCTTTTAGTATCATCATAAACTCGGGCATTAACACACATTTCATATTGTTAATTTCATTTCAAGTGCAGTTCTTAATGATGATCAAATTGATCTTTTCTCAAAGGGAAGAGTCCCCTCACTTTGTTTCCTGAATCCTTCTGATATAATTTAATACTCTTTAAGTGTTATCTTTTTTTGTGGTATGACAAGAAATTTCAGGATTATCTTTAACCTTTCTGTACCAAATCTGGAATTGGTCTCATTGTTTTTTTCCTGTTTAGTATAAGTACTGATTTATTTTATGTTATTACTATAAACACATATATTAAATTTTTAAGTACTCACTATTAGAAAATAAGTAGAATATATGACATGCAGATTGGTAGAAATCTGTGAATTACAAAAATGTGCTCCATCAAATCTTAATATGGTGGGAATAAGAAAATAAGTGAAACAGAAAATATGAAACAAAAGGAGAAACAAAATAAGATATAGGAAACATTTAAATTTATAAGTAATGACAGACACCTTAAAAGAGATAAAATAGCTGATAACTAAGCAAATATTTTGAGAGGGACTTTTTAACCTCTAGTCTTCTGCTATTTGCTAGAGACCCATCTAAAATCTAGGAACGCTAAAAGTTTTGTATTAAAGGATTTAAAAAAGAGATAACTGAATAATACTAGCAAACTGAAACCTATTCTGAATATATTATTCTATGCGATAAAATAGATACAAAGACTAAAACACCTTATCTAGGTAAAAATTGTCATGGTATAAAGGTAAACACTTAAACTTGAGAAGAAAATGTAACATTATTAAATTATATATACCCAAAAGGATAGCATCAAAATGCAGAAATCTAAAATTAGAGATTTGTAATAAAAATTCAATAACTCATAATCATAATGGGTTTTAGCTTGCGTCTCTTAGTAAACAACATATTAAAAAAAGTCACTGACATGAGAGAAGATCAATAATTAACATAGGGAACACATGCCCAAAATGAAGGAAATACTTTTTCAGATACTATCCCTTTTATACATGTTAAACAAACATCTCCCTTTTACACATTTTATACAACCATACAAAATATTAGTTTCAAATAATATTACAGACAGTATCAACCAGATATTCAACAGAGACAATTATTTTCCATAGAATCTTCCCGAGAATATAGAAGTATTTTTATGAGATTAGAATAGCTGTGAAATGAAATAGAATCCAGTAACTTACAGTATAGGAATCTAGAGTGACATATCTAATTGTTATGTTTCGAGGGAGGCAATAGATATATCAAGCTTTTCTGTCTGTTTCCTCTACCTCTTCTGAATAAGTCAGGCATTCTGCTCTGTATTTCATACTGTTACAAGGGCAGACTCTATTTGTGAAGATTTGGGGGATAAGTTACAATCAGACAAGTGTTAGAAAGGATAGCTATTTGGAAGTGCAAAACATAAAGACTCTTTTGGAGTAGATAGTATATGGCTTTACCCTTTAAACAGTTGGCTTTTGGCAGTATTTTGTAATCAGGAGGCTCACTTAAATTGTTGTGCTGTTTGTTTTTTACTGTTAGAATCTGGACATGTGGCATTGGGCATTAAATGCCAAACAAGCAACATTTTCAAGTTGGCAAATCAGTGCATTTTATGGCATATTTGGCCATAGCCTAATAGCTATTTCAGGCAGCTATGTGCATCAGATTTTAAGTGCTGAACTTAAAAGAAAAAAGTTGAAAATCTCACATGAGTAAAATCTAACATCTCAGAGAATATAAAGAGGTTGTTTTTCTCAGCAACTACCTATAGGCCATTGCAGAATAAGTATATATACTGGTCACCTCGGCCTCTGAAAATGTGCGGTTCATAGTGGTCATCTTAGCCATGTCTGGATAATAAGTTTGGCAGAGACAGTATCATGTATTTTTACATTTGTTGAGCAGAAAGGTATTTGCCACACTAAAGGTTGACTGTGTCACATGTACTGATAGCACTAGTGCAGTTTTAGCTTAAAATTCTCATTGACTGTGACAGGCAGGGTTCACGTCTTACATTTCATTGAGTAGCTTGAATAGGAAACAAAGGCTCTTCATATAGGCCCTGACACCAGGACCATGACCACTCCATTACCAAGCATTGAACTTTTCAAATAAAATCTTTATGAAACAACTTCTCTAGAAGCCAAGGATTGATTTGTTTTCTAAAATGGCAAATGCAGGACTAATGACCTGATTTCTGATTATTTTGGGAAACTTATTAACTTTTTCTACTCTACACAAACAATGCAAGGCATAGAGATAACAGTTCTAGGTAGAGTAAAAGTTGCTTAGGAAAAACAGATGAACACAAATGTACAAATGCAAGTTGTGTGTCTGTGTATGCAATACCTTATCTATATCACAGGACATGTTCACTAGAAATCAGGCACTGAGAAATACCTGTGGGAGACTAAAAGAAACATGATTGAACAAATGAAAAAGTTGGGCTACTATGAAGTCCTCAAAGCCTCACCCAAACCCATAGAGAACTTTGGTGCTGGGATTGCTCTGCAGAGATGTCCTGAATTCTGGCAATGCTATTAGCCAAGTCTTTGTGTCTTCAGCTTTTACTACACAACTTTCATTATAGAATAGAATATTAAAATGACACCTATAATTAATTTATTATTCATATATATGAAGTGGTGTGTGTGTGTGCAAATGTGTATGTGTGTGTGTTAAAGCATCTAGAACTCTTAAATGAAGCAGGAACAAGGAAGTAAAAATTTGAGAATTCTAGAAAAAGAAAAAAACTGCAAAGACAGGTAAATAATCTGTATTTCCCCTGAAATACGTGCCACCTGTAGTTTAAGATAAGAAATCAAGACTAATAGAACATTAGGATATAGTCATGTGTACATGCCGTATATATGGTTGTTCGATTTATGGCATATATGTTACTTTAGTTCAGAAAGGAAGCCATGATCTCTTCACTAAATGGCACTGATACAAATGGACATGTATCTGGGGAGGAGTATGAATGAATATAGACTGAGCTCACTTTTATTCTCCAAAGAAACAATCTCAAGTGAATTAAAAATCTAAACAGGAAACATAAATCTATAAATCTATTAGAGGAAAATGTTGAAAATTTTCTTCATGTTTTTATGAGCTTTTGGTAGACAAAGATTTTTTAAAAGAACAGAGAATTCTGATTATAAAAAGTTAATTGGACTATAAGTTGAAGATATTCTTTCTATTTGAAAAAAAACCCTTAGTGGTGCCTGGGTAGCTCAGTCAGTAAGTGTCTGACTTCGGCTCAGGTCATGATCTCACGGTTTGTGGGTTCCAGCCCTGCTTCAGGCTCTGTGCTGACAGCTAGCTCAGAGCCTGGAGCCTGTCTTTGGATTCTGTGTCTCCCTCTCTCTCTGATCCTCCCCTGCTCATGCTGTCTCTCTCTCTCAAAAATAAATAAATACATTTTTAAAAAAAGAAAAAAAACTTTAAGGTGCTGAGAAAGGAAATCAAAATTTCAGAGATCATAATGGCAATGTACCAACAGTGGAATTGTGTCAGAATACATTTAAAAACAGCTATAAATAAATAAGAAAATGTCAGACAACCCATGGGAAAAAGACAAAAGTCTTGAACTTTACACAGGATGATTTCCAGTGGCCACTTAACATGTGAAAAGATATTTAACTTTTTTATCTATCAAATAAGTTACAGCCATAATATAATGTCTCCACACCTCAATAAGAATGAAAACAGTTAACATGAATTTTTGGAAAAAAAACCCGAACAACTGAAACTCTCATTCACTGATTATAAAGTGAAATGTGGTATGGACAGTTAGGAAAACTCTTGGCAGTATCTACTATAGCTGAACATAAAACATACTCTGTGATAAGGTAATCAGCATCTTGCATATATACGAAACTGAAATATGAATATGTAATCACCAAAAGACATATGCAAGTATATTTAGCTTTTATTAAAAATAGCCCAACTGCAGAAAAATGCCTACCAATTGGATAATGGATAAATAAATTTTAGATTGTTTATATTATGAAATTATCTGTGGTAATAAAAATCAATGAGCAAGTACTTTGTTTCAATGCAGATAAAAGGACATACTTTGAGAATGAAGCCATACACAAGAGAGCATACTCTGATTTCACTTACATGAGTTTCAAAAATAAACAAATCTAAACTATGGTATTAAATATCAGTTTGGTGGTTCTCTGGGGCTAGAGAGGAGGATATTGTGACCAAGAAGGACATGATGAGGGTTTATGGTGTGAGTGATGTCTCATTTTCTTATTCTGGCTGGGTACTGATTATATAAGATGTTAGTGTCATGAAAAAATGTGTATATATGTGTGTGCGTCTTCTTCTTTATTCCTGTTTAACTTGAATTAAATTTTTACCAAAAATGTGAGAAATATAAGAGCAATAGAGATAAAATAATTCACATTATAAAGTCTTGAAATAATTATGCTTGATCTCACACAGATATTGTTGCAGCTACAGAAAGAAAAATAGCTTTGATTAGGACTCAAGCATTTATCTGGCTAACCCAAAAATAGTAAGAATTTGGATATAAATTTAATTACTCTTAACTTTTAATTCAAAAGAAGAGGTATTTTTATGTGGTGTCGGGGCGGCTCAGTCGATTAAGAGTCCAACTGTGGCTCAGGTCATGATCTCAGGGTTAGTGAGTTCGAGCCCCCCATTGGGCTCTGTGCTGACAGCTCGGAGCCTGGAGCCTGCTTCAGATTCTGTGTCTCCCTCTCTCTCTCTGATCCTCCCCTGCTAGCAAGAAAAATTGAGAAAATATTTATAATCATGTAGCTCAGGATTGATATCTTGATTATACAAAAAGCCCTCAAAATTCTTTAAGGAAGTTAAGCTACTTAATAATGAAATGGACAAAAGAAATTAATAGTTATTCCAAAGAAAAAGAAAGATGAATGGCCAATGAAATATTAAACAATGTCCAAACATCATTTTATTAATACTGAACTACCAATTAAAATATAATACCGTTTCATTAAAATTTAAAAAGTTAAAATTCAAACAACAGTTTTACTCAGTTCCAACAATATGGAACAAAGCAAATTAGTAAATGCTACCGTGCTGAGACTATTCACTGATGCAACCATTTGGAAAATCATTAGGAATTATGCATTTGAAAAGTGGACTCCACAAATCCACCAATCTCACTCCTAGATATACATTATACAGATTCTTGTGTATGTACAACATAAGTGAAAGAATGTCCAGATGACTATAGTTAGCAGTAACAGAACCCAGAACACAATCCAAATGCCAATCAAGACCAGAGTGGATGAATGAAGTATAGTATACCATTTACAAGGACAATTATACTGCAGTAAGAATGAATACAGTATTACTTATTGCAGCAGACTTGAACTAATCTCATAAATGTAATTTTGATTGTATCAAAAAAAGTAAAAGGCTAAAAATAAATTGAAAATGGAGAAAACATTTAGAAGAATTTCTTGGTCAAAAGTGGACTTCTGTAAATGGAAAGATAAAGGATATAATGTAAGTAATAGTTAAATTTATATACTGTATTAATGTTTTAGGTATAATTCTATGGTCTTAACATATACTGATTTGTGTAATCCATCAAATAATCCCAAGATATAATATCACTATTTACAGATATGCAAAAGTATTTAACTCATAATTTGTGCCCTTAACCACACCAATATGCAAAATCTGTGACTAAAAAAAAATAAACATCATGGTTTTTTTCCTTGAGGCAGTTTCTATTCCATAAATTGTAAAATGAAGAATTAGGAATATTCAGAAAAGTTTTGAAAAAGAAGAGTAAAGGGGGTGGAATACCCTTTCCTAAACATGTTATAATTCTTCCATAATTAAAATTTAAATTTGGCACATAAACAGACAATAAAAATTTAACAGACTAGAAATTCCAGAAATGGACTCAATAGACATAGTGTTTCTTTGTTGAAGTAAAGGTCTGTCTCAATTCATATGGTAAAATTAGACTTCCTGAAGAAGTGTGTTTAGACATGTGGAAAAGGTAAATTTTATCTTATACTTCACCACATCACACATCAGAATAAACTCCAAATAGATCAAAACAAATTAAAAATACAAAATAATGGAAGAAGCAGACGTAAATATAGGTACATATTTTAGGAAGGAAAAAAATACTGGCACAGTACAAGTATTTTTAAAGTACAAAACACAATCAGGAGGTCATAAATTAAAGATTGATGAAGTTACTATATTTAAAATCTAAAACACAAAATTATATAGGCAAATGAGAAGATAAATGCTATATTGGAAAAATATTGGCAGCTCTTCACAGACAAAAGCACTAATGTTTTAATATACATAGGACTCCAAAAATCTAAGAATATAAACTCAAAATTCAATAGGAAAAAATAAAGGACATACATGAACATTAATGGTCATTACACAGAAAAATAAAAATAAATGGTTTAAAACATATAAAAGATATTCTCATTTATAATCGGATAATTGCAAATTAAACTACATTGAGAGGGAATTTTGTATCTAAAACATTGAGAGAAATACAAACTTATAACAATATACTTATTGGTAAGATTGTAGGGATAGCCTTTTCTCTAATTTGGGGGGGTGAGTGTAAATATACTACAATGTCTATGCAACATATTTAGGGAAAATGTGTCAAAATTAAAAAGGCATTTATTTCTTCACTCAACCCAATAGTCTGACTTCTTGTAATTTATTGTCCATATATATCTGCCAGTTTATAAAGTAACATTCAAAACCATTTGTTGCAAGATTATTTATGATAATAAATAATAAACAGAGTATTGGAAATAGTCTATCATTTTTATCATTTCTATCATTCCACCAATAGAGAATAATTTCTAGAAAACATGTATCTTGTACAAAATAAAATACCATAAAGCTACCTACATACTGACATGGAAAGATTCCCCAGGATAACACTGGAGACATACATAAGAAATTATTAAAATCTTTACAATTATGCAAATGAGACAATTAAAACTTTAGTTTTGTATCATAAAATATGGCCTGTTGAATAATAATTATAAACAAAAGATAATTTTAAATAGGTTTTATATTAATGAAAACATTTAGTTGAAGTTGGTTTGCTACCAGGGAATTTCTACTATAATGATACTTGCAGTTTTATGATTTTATATTTTATATGTCCACAGTGAGCACAGTTGCATTTTATTTTGTGATTGTTAAGCCATATGTGCTAATAAATTAGTTCACAGATTCTTTATTACTTTATACTGTATATTAATGTTGGTTTTGATTCATGGTTCATATGATTATCTAACAATTTTCTATAATGCTCCAACAGATTTCTTAGTTCTAATCCAAATCTCACTAAGATTAAAACATAATAATACTTAGCAATGAGCTTAGTGGCAGTCTATTCTAAGAGCAGGTGGGAAATGTAATTTGAAATAAATATCCCTGAACTGGAATAATTATTGAGATACCAACTAAGTCATTCCTTAGGCATAAAACAATTATAGAGACTAACTGTTCTTTAAATCAGTGGCAAGCCATGAGTATTTTGCTGCTTTGATTGGCTAAGGTACTTCTACTAAGTTATTTTACCTAATCTTGAAGATAAGCTCTAATTTTATTTCAGAATTGAGAAAGATTTTGTATTCATCACCTCAGTTAACTTTAATGAAATATAGGTATTTTCTTCTTTGGCATGACCATGTAAGACGGGTATTTTCTTGTGTTATGGTTAACATTTGATTATGAATTGATTATTCACATTTTTTATGTTACATGTAATACTGGCCTAACTGAAATCTGGAAAATACATATTTTTATTTTCATGTTTTCCATAACATAATATGTTGTTTTATTGGGGGATTTATTTTCCAGGTATTTTTGCTAACATCAATCAAGCGAATTTACATGAGAACTTAAATTAGCAATGGCTAATGCCTGTTCCTACCAGGATTTTGTAGGAAAATTATCAGATCCTGCCTTATGTTAAAGAAGTTCAGTGCAGTTCCACTAGTTTGTATTTTTGTATGTTAAAGAAGTTCAGTATTTTTTATTTTGTATTTTTGTATGTTAAAGAAGTTCAGTGCAGTTCCATTATTTTGTGTTTTTAATTTGTTTTGATCTATTTGGAATATTCTGATGTACGATGTGGTGAAGTATAAGATAAAATTTCAATGATAATGTAACTAAGCACTCCAGTTGGGACTTTGACTTGATAGTCACATTTTATACCTAAACGTGAACCTAGTATCTTCTTATTTTGTTGATAAAATGTAAAGTTTGTCCATTACTTGTGGCTGTTAAAAGGGATGCATTTAGTCTGTCTTATTACTGTCACAGTTGCAATGCTGAGAGTAGTCAGCACCTGTTTTTTGGTAATCACATCAGTTCTTTCTTTCTTACTATACAGATTCAAATGGTAATCACTTTTAAGTTCTAGAATAAAATCCTTCTAGATAGGGGACCTTGTCATCATCCTGGAAAATCATCTGCCTCTTAGTATTTGCCACTTAATTAAAATAGCATCTACAGTAATGGAAGGAGGGTACTGAATATACTCTAAGAAACAAATGCTGCAGAGCAGCCTTGGCGCCTGTGGTTAGACAAGCACTATTATTTATTAAGTTATGGTCACAGAGCCGATGCATTAGAGTAGTTTATGACAGTAGAATCAACAGTATAGCCTTGAAAACAATAAAAGTCCAAGAAGGTATATTCTCCTTTAACAAAGAATAGCAGTAATGCCCTTTTGATTTCATAGAAAACTCTAGAAGCTTAGAGCTTCTTGACAAATACCACATCCAGAATTTTAATTCTCAGGGAAATTAAATTGCCTTAGATGACTTTCAATCAATTTTAAAAGAGGAAAAGTTGTAAAGCTTTAAGCCACAGTCCATTTTGGATTAGCATAGTTTATTCTAAGCCTTACGTGTATATTTCCTATATCAGCTTTATAAATATATCTGAAATTTCTATCAGATTTCTGTAAATGTACCCATCATTCTTGTACATATTATATATATACATATATATAATTCAATTTTTATATTTATATATAATTCAATTATTTTTTCAACTCAGGGTAAATTTAATTATTATTAAAATATGAGATAAGTATTTGGGTTTTCTTTTAAAACATGTTGGTGTATTGAGAGCCTAGGGAAAAATGGAAAAGAAAAGAAAATTATTATATTTCAAAAATGTTAATGAAATCACTGAAAAGTAAATAAATTTAATATGAAGATAGTTAACTCTGTATAGTAGCTGTATATGAAAACATTCCGTTCTTGTTAAATATTGGGGCTATAATATTTGTTGTCTCTCCAAAGGCTATTTATGATATCATGGTACATCTTTACTCATAGGACTTCAAAAAAATATCAGTCCAGAAAATAATTTAATAACTCAAATGGAAGGAGGAAAAAAACAGCTTTGGTTTTTTTGCCACTGGAAATAAAGTTACTATTTCACAGATTAAAATAAAATGAATTTTTTTTCAAATTTTATTTCAATACTTCCTTAGTGAAATTATTAAGCTTGGCATGAAAATTACTATAGATTAAAAGTGAGAGAGGATCCAATGTCAAGAAAAAGGTAGGGAGATGAGAAAATTAAAAAGAAAAGAACATGTAATTGGATATATTGAAAAAACAATACCTGGAAAAATATTGATATTAATTAATAAGTATACGTTTTCGAAAGTTGATTCAAGGTAGTTTTTGAGCATTTTCTTTTTGAAAAAGCTTGTTTACTGAAAATATGTCATCTTCTTAAGCATTAAAGTCAAAGTTTCTTCAAATGGACAGATAAACTATATGCCTGTGTCTAACCTTCTAATTTCTGCACCCTGAAAAGTGGTATTTTATGAACAAATTGGGTGTAGAACTTGAAAATTTGCGAACAAAATTGTTTTAAATTTAATTGTCATTTTCTTTAGTCTGATTTTTAAGATGGGTTAGAATATAAAAACACTTGATTTGTGTTTTAATTTTACTTTGAATTTGGTAATAAAATCCTCCTCAAAATCAATATAATTTCCTTTAACAAATGTTTCTTGTTTTTCTCCAGTGTTTAAAGGCACACTGCTAGAATGGGGAGAAAGTGAAATATCAGTCAGGTTGACCGTGACCCCTGAAGCTCACTAGAAATGTAAAATAATGGCTATAAAATGATATGATAAGCCAATCTTTAGTTTATCTGCTTACATTGGCATGATCCATAGTGATAATTGGACATTCATTACTTCTGGATGATGATACATATCTTTAAAGGAGGAAATTCTCATAGCAAGGAGATAAATCAAGTGTAACCAAGTCTTCAGAATGGATTGGAAAACAGACCATTAAGGCAGGTCCATTTAAAATATAAAATTATAAATTTTACATGAGACTGAAGAAGGGAAAAGTATATCTTCCTGAATTAAAACTTAAACAAAAGATTTTATCTAATATCAAATTTAGTAAAGTATAAAGGCCATATATTCACTTAAATAACTCTGAAATATTCTTTTTTTAATAGTTTACTGTCAAGTTCTTTTCTATGTAACACCCAGTGCTCTTCCCCACAAGTGCCCTTCTCCATCACCACCACCTCTTTTCCCCCCTCCCCCTTCCCCTTCAACCCTCAGTTCATTTTCAGTATTCAATAGTCTCTCAAGTTTTGCATCCCTCTCTCTCCCCAACTCTTTCCCTCTTCCCCTCCCCCTGGTCCTCCATTAGGTTTCTCCTATTCTCCTGTTAGACCTATGAGTGCAAACATATGGTATCTGTCCTTCTCTGCCTGACTTATTTCGCTTAGCATGACACCCTCAAGGTCCATCCACTTTCCTACAAATGGCCAGATTTCATTCTTTCTCATTGCCATGTAGTATTCCATTGTGTATATAGACCACATCTTCTTGATCCATTCATCAGGTGATGGACTTTTAGGCTTTTTCCATGTTTTGGCTATTGTGGACATTGCTGCTATGAACATTGGGGTACATGTGCTCCTATGCATCAGCATTTCTGTATCCCTTGGGTAAATCCCTAGCAGTGCTATTGCTGGGTCTAGGGGAGTTCTACTGATAGTTTTTTGAGGAACCTCCACACTCTATTTTCCAGAGCAGCTGCACCAGTTTACATTCCCACCAACAGTGTAGGAGGGTGCCCATTTCTCCACATCCTCGCCAGCATGGATAGTCTCTTGATTTGTTCATTTTAGCCACTCTGACCAGTGTGAGGTGGTATCTCAGTGTGGTTTTGATTGGTATTTCTCTGATGATGAGTGATGCTGAGCATTGTTTTCTGTGACTAGTTGGCCATCTGGATGTCCTCTTTGGAGAAGTGTCTGTTCATATCTTCTGCCCATTTCTTCACTGGATTATTTATTGTTCAGGTGTTGAGTGAATTCCTTGTAGATTTTGGATACTAGTCCTTTATCTGATATGTCATTTGCAACTATCTTTTCCCATTCCCTCCATTGCCTTTTAGTTTTCTTGATTTTTAACTTTGCAGTGCAGAAGCTTTTTATCTTGATGAGGTCCTAATAGTTCATTTTTGCTCTTGATTTCCTTGCCTTTGGGGATGTGTTGAGTAGGAAATTGCTGCGGTTGAGGTCAAGGAGGCTGTTTCCTAATTTCTCCTCTAGGGTTTCAATGTTTTCCTGTCTCACATTCAGGTCCTTCATCCATTTTGAGTTTATTTTTGTGTATGGTGTAAGAAAGTGGTCTAGTTTCATTCTTCTGCATGTTGCTGTCCAGTTCTCCCAACACCACCTGTTGAAGAGTCTGTCTTTTTTCCACTGGATACTGTTTCCTGCCTTGTCAAAGATCTATTGGCCATCCATTTGTGGGTCCAGTACTGGGTTCTTTATTCTATTCCATTGGTCTACATGTCTGTTTTTGTGCCAATACAATACTGTCTTGATGATGACAGTTTTTTAGTAGAGGCTAAAGTCTGGGATTGTGATGCCTCCCATTTTGGTTTTCTTTTTCAGTATCACTTTGGCTATTTGGGGTCTTTTGTGGTCACATAAGAATTTTAGGATAGTTTGTTCTAGCTTTGCAAAGAATGCTGGTGCAATTTTGATTGGGATTATGTTGAATGTGTAGATTGCTTTGGGTAACAAGACATTTTAACAATGTTTATTCTTCTGATCCATAAGCATGGAATGTTTTTCCATTTCTTTGTGTCTTCTTCAATCTCTTTCATAATCTTTCTGTAGTTTTCATTGTACAGGTCTTTTACATCTTTGGTTAGGTTTATTCCTAGGTAATTTAAGATTTTTATGCAATTGTGAATGGGATCTGTTTCGTGTTTCCTCTTTCTGTTGCTTCATTATTGGTGTATAAAAATGCAACCAATATCTGTACATTGATTTTGTACCCTGCAACTTTGCTGAATTCATGGATCAGTTATGGTAGGCTTTGGGTGGAGTTGGTCGGGTTTTCTATATAGAGAATCATGTCATCTGCGAAAAGTGAAAGTTTGACTTCATCTCTGCCAATCCTGATGCCTTTTATTTCCTTTTGTTGTCTGGTTGTTGATTCTAGGACTTCCAGCACTATGATAAATAACAGTGGTGAGAGAGGACATCCTTGTCATGTTCCTGATCTCAGGGGGAAAGCACTCAGTTTTTCCCCCTTGAGGATGATATTAGGTGTGGGCTTTTCATTAATGACTTTTATGATGTTTAAGTAAGTTCCTTTTATCCAGAATTTCTCAAGGGTTTTTATTAAGAAAGGATGCTGTATTTTGTCAAATGCTTTTTTGCTTCTATTGACAGGATCATAAAGTTTTTATCTTTTTTTTGTTATAGTGATGTATCACATTAATGGGTTTGTGAATATTGAACCTACCCTGTAACCCAGGAATGAATCCCACTTGATCGTGGTAAATAATTTTTTATATGCTATTGAATTCTGTTTGCTACTGTCTTGTTCAGGATTTTTGCATCCATATTCATCAGGGATATTGCCCTGTAATTCTCTTTTTGTTGTTGTTGGGTCTCTGGTTTGGGAACCAAAGTGATGCTGGCTTGGTAGAATGAGTTCAGAAGTTTTCCTTCTATTTCTATTTTTTGAAATAGCTTGACAAGAATGGGTATTAACTCTGCTTTAAATGTCTGGTAGAATTCCTTAGGATCTGGACCCTGGCTCTTCTCTTATTCATTGGGAGATTTTTGATAACTGATTTGATTTCCTCACTGTTTATAGGTCTGTTCAGATTTTCTATCTCTTCTCATTTGAATATTGGTAGTGCATGTGTGTTTAGGATTTCAACCATTTCTTCTAGGTTTGTCCAGTTTGTTGGAATATAATTTTTCATAGTATTCCATGATCATTGCTTGGGTGTCTGAGGGATTGGTTGTAACATCCATTTTCATTTGTGATTTTGTCTATTTGCGTGTTCTCTCTTTTCTTTCTGAGGAGCCTGGCTAGAGGCTTATCAATTTTGTTTATTTTTTCAAAAAACCAACTCTTGGTTTCATTGATCTTTTCAAGTGTTTCCTTTTTATTCTATATTGTTTATTTCTGCTCTGATCTTTATTATTTCTCTTTTTCTGTTTGGTTTAGGGTGCTCTTGCTGCTCCCCTTCTAGTTCCTTTAGGAGCTCTGTCAGATTCTGAATTTGCGCTTTTTCTAGTTTGTTGAAATAGGCCTGGAATGCAATATACTTTCCTCTTAGGACTGCCTTTGCTGTGTTCCAGAGAGTTTGGATTGTTGTATTTTCATTTTCGTTTATTTCCATGTATTTTTTAATAACTTCTCTAATTGCCTTATTGGCCCATTCATTCTTTAGTAGAATGTTCTTTAACCTCCATGTTTTTGGAGGTTTTCAATACTTTTTCCTGTGGTTGATTTCAAGTTATATAACATTGTGATCTGAAAGTGTGCATGGTATGGTCTCAATTCATTTATATTTATGGAGGGCTGCTTTATGACCAGGTATTTGATCTATCTTGGAGAATGTGCCATGTGCACTCGAGAAGAAAGTGAAATCCCTAGCCTCAGGATGTAGAGTTCTAATGTATCTGTTAATTCCATCTGTTCTAATGTGTCATTCATGTCCATTATTTCTTTAGTGATTTTCTGTTTGATTGCTCTATCCATTGCTATAAGTGGAGTATTAAAATCCCCCACAATTAACACATTCTTATCAATAAAATTGTTCTGTTTGTGATTTTTTTATGTATTTGGGTGCTCCTGAATTTGGCGCTTAGATGTTTATAAATGTTGGCTCTTCCTGATGGAGAGAACCTGTAATTATTATATAATGTCCTTCTTCATCTTTTATTACTGCCTTTACTGCCAGTTTGTCTGATATAAGTATGGCTACTCCAGCTTCCTTTTAACTTCCAGTCACATCATAGATATTTCTCCATCCCCTTACTGCCAATCTGAAGGTGTCTTCAGGTCTAAAATGAGTCTCTTATAGACAGCAAATAGATGAATTTTGTTCTTTTAATCTATTCTGCTGTCCTGTGTCCTTTGATTGGAGCACTCAGCCATTTACATTCTGTGTTATTATTGAAAAATATGGGTTTAGATTCATTGTGTTTTCTTTTTTTTTTTTTTAATTATTTTTGAGAAACAGAGAGAGACAGCTTGAGCAGGGGAAGGTCAGAGAGAGAGGGAGACACAGAATCCGAAGCAGGCTCCAGGCTCTGAGCTAGCCTCCAGCACAGAGCCTGTTGCAGGGCTCTAACCCACGATTTGTGAGATCATGACCTGAGCCGAAGCCGGAAACTGGACGCTTAACACAGGCGACTTCTTCCTGGAATTTCTTTAGAGGAGAATTCTTCCATTTCATCATTTTGGCTAGCTGCCTTACTCTTGTCAGTTTTAAAAGCTCGTTATGCACTCTGAACCTGTTAGTATTGGTATATTAAGGAGGCTCATTGACTGTCCAGGGCCTGTCCATTCAGGAAGTGTTCTTTTAATGGTGCCTCTCAGTTTCTCTTGTTGTGCTTTGGTTATTTTGTTTCCTACTCAGTGATATTTGGGATTCTCCACCATATGTACGTTGGTTTGTTTCTTGAGGTAGCTGCGCAAGGCTGTCTTCTGTACGGACTCTGTGTCTTTTCCTCCCACTCTTGTAGATCAGAGTATTGTGGCTTCAGTCCTTCTTAGTTTCATAGATGCAGGCGGGTGAAAATTACAGAGCTTTCTACTTCTCCGCCATTTTGCCTCCAACTCTGAAATATTTTTGAAGAATATTGTGCAGGGGCTGTCCTGGTATTCAGACTTCAATATGAATTACATACTTGTTACTGTAACCCTGAGGAAGCCTCTTAGATGTCTGATCATCAGTTACCTTAACTATAAAATCATAGTTTCACAATAAATGACATTGACAAATATATTTTTCAATAATATATAGATACATGGTAAATTTTTATGGTGTAATGTTTGATCAAATGTATATTTATAATTTTTGTTAATACTATTTGATCTCAATTTAAATAACTATATAAACATATAGTTATAACCCTAGCTAGATATATGCACACATAGGAATGGATGCAGTAAAAATATACATAGCTAAACACATAGATCGCTTCCCTCAAATAAGCCTAAGATTGAAACATTAAAAAATGTTATGTTTATCTCTGAGGAAATCATAGATACTTATTCTTCATTGCATATTTTTGTATTGTTAATTTCTCTACAATAAGTACATACCTCAAGTATTTTAGATAAAATTATGATTATTTAATATTTTATTCAATATTTAATGTTTTGAGCTTTTACTCTGTGCAGATATTATGCAAGTGGTATTATATCACAATTTTACAACTAACTCTGTGGTATATAAATTATTTTTATCAGCTTTTATAACAGAGGCTTAGGAGATTGTTGAACTTCACATGACATAATATCTACCCTTAAGAATGTTGGGTGAAGTTTCAATGCAAAGTATTTGGTATATAACAAAAAGTGGAGAAAATTTTATGTAAAATATTAGTCAAGGCTCAAGTTATTGTTATAACAGGAAGAAGCTTTTCAGGAATCAACTGCAAGAGCATAAAAATAATTGGTTTTCAATATAGTATAGAGAGCATTAGAGGGAAAATGATCATATGTATAAGAAAGAATAGTAATTGAGGTCCAGTTTCTGTTACTGTATATGATGGATGAGTTAATTCCTCAGACTAATGAACCAAGTCTTTCTTTTGGCTAGAACTAATGAACTATGATATTTTGCCAACGTAATATTGTAAGGTAACCATTCTTCTGAAATAGACATGGGCCTTGATGACAGCAGTCATATGTTAAATAATGATCATGGTGAAACCTTACATGAAGTCACTAATTTATGTTTTCGCCTTAAAGGAGTTTGAAAGATCATGGAGGAAGGGGTTAATGGACCACAGCTAGGGAAAAAAATAGGGAATTACCTAGTTTGAAACCAGGAGAGATTTCTTTATTGTTGAGGAGGATCATAATTATAACCAAGAATGCAGCTTGACAATACTATTTATTAATTTGAATATACATTCATCAGCTTTTGCTCATTCTTTATATCATCTCAAGTACATAGACTAACCCAATGAGGGTAATGTCATATGGGATCCTTTTCTATATGAAGAAGAAAGTACAATGGAGTAATAATGAATGATAAAGAAGTCCCTAAGAAATATGGAATAGGAAGAGACATCAAGACATCTGATGAATGAGACATTATATTGGTACTTAAACATATTCACAAACTTAGCACTCTTAGAGGATATTTCAACATCAAAGACATTAGGACAATGAATATTGTTACTATTGTGTTCCATTATCCATGCATAATCAATCAACTACAGAACATACAAAAATAGGAATAGCCAAAAGAGGATGAACAATGTGATCATGCTATAAAACATTTCTTGACCATTGATTATTTATACTGTCCAAGGTTTCCAGAAAAATGGTACCATTTTAAATTGTGCCTGGGACTCATGTCAGATTACAAAAGACCTCTTGTATTTACATGTGAAACCATATGGCAGCTGGTCAACAAAAAGAAAAAAAAATCAAATAGAATTTAGTACAGACAGTACAGCTAGTGAAGTATATAGAGCAAGCATTTTCAGTCTTGCTTTTCAACATTTGCAGGTATCACTTTTGCAGCTAAAAAGATAACAAATTACTTAACAAACATACAGAACCAGCTATATGCCAGACATTCTTCTTAGTTTTTATAAATGATAACTCAGAGTAATCCTCATAAAAATCCTTATGGTAACAGAATTATTGTTCCCGTTTTCCAGATGACACCTGCCATTTTCTTTTTCATTGAGATTATCAAATATTTGCCTTAAGTGGATAACTCTCAATATGATGTCCTTGTGAATTTTTCAGTTTCTAGGAAAGCATTATTGTTGTTACTGTGAAATGGAGTTACAGAAATTAATAAGCATCTGTGCAGAAAACTATTACTCTGGGATCATGACATAAGAATGGTGTGACCCGGTGGGATTTAGGTGACTTTACTTACATAGAGGTTCAAACTCTGGCACCTGATTCCTACCTGCCTGGGACTGATGTTTGAGTTTTTTTGGATGTCCTTCTGGAAAAACTGAGGAGGGGGGGCAGCCTACAGTTTTCAATAGACAATCTCTGTTGCATTCTTATTTTATTTTATTTTTAATTTATTTTTAAAATTTATATCCAAGTTAGTTAGCATATAGTGTAGTGACACTTACCCATTTAGTCCATTCCCCCTCCCACAAGCCCTTCAATAACCCTTTTTTTGTTCTCCATATTTAAGAGTCTTTAATGTTTTGTCCCTCCCTAATTTTATATTATTTTTACTTCCCTTCCCTTATGTTCATCTGTTCTGTGCCTTAAAGTACTCATATGACAGAAGTCATATGATATTTGTTTTTTTCTGATTGACTAATTTTGTTTAGCATAATACCCTCTAGTTCTATCCATGTAGTTGCAAATGGCAAGATTTCATTCCTTTTGATTGCCAAGTAATACTCCATTGTGTGTGTGTGTGTGTGTGTGTGTGTGTGTGTGTGTGTGTGCCACATCTTTTTTATCCATTCATCCATTGATGGACATTTGGGCTCTTTCCATCCTTGGCTATTGATGATAGAGCTATGATAAACATTGGAGTGCATATACCTCTTTGAAACAGCATACCTCTGTCCCTTGGATAAATAACTAGTAGTGCAATTGCTGGGTTATAGGGTAGTTCTATTTTTAATTTTTTGAGCAACCTCTATATTATTTTCCAGAGTGGCTGCACGAGTTTGCATTCCTACCAGTAGTGCAAAAGAGATCCTCTTTTTCTGCATCTGTTGTTGCCTGAGTAGTTAATGTTAGCCATTCTGATAGATGTGAGGTGGTACCTCATTGTGCTTTTGATTTGTATTTCCCTGATGGTGAGTGATGTTGAGCATTTTTTCATGTGTTGGTTGGCCATCTGGATGTCTTTGGAGAACTGTATATTCATGTCTTTTGCCCATTTCATCATTGGATTATTTGTTTTTTGGTTGTTGAGTGTGATAAGTTTTTTACAGGTTTTGGATACTAACCCTTTATCTAATATGACTTTTGCAAATATCTTCTCCCATTCCATCGGTTGCCGTTTAGTTTTGCTGATTGTTTCCTTCACTGTGCAGAAGCTTTTTATTTTGATGAGGTCCCAATAGTTCATTTTTGCTTTTATTGCCTTTCCTATGGAGACATCTTGAGTAAGAAGTTGCTGCAGCCAAGGTCAAATAGATTTTTGCCTGCTTTCTCCTTGAGGATTTTGATGGCTTCCTGTCTTACATGTAGGTCTTTCATCCATTTTGAGTTTATTTTTGTGTATGGTGTAAGAAACTGGTCCAGGTTTATTTTTTTGTGGGTCACTGTCCAGTTTTCCCAGCACTGCTTGCTGAAGAGACTATCTTTATTCCATTGGATATTCTTTCATGGTTTGCCAAAGATTAGTTGGTTATATGTTTGTGGGTCCATTTCTGTGTTCTCTGTTCTCTATTCTGGGTCCACTTCTGAGTGTCTGTTCTTATGCTAGTACTATACTATATGGGTATTTCCTGATGATGAGTGATGTTGAGCATTGTAATACAACTTGAAATCTGGGAGTGTGATGCCTCCTGCTTTGGTTTTCTTTTTCAAGATTGCTTTGGCCATTCGGGGTCTTTTCTGGTTCCATACCAGAAATTTTAGGATTGTTTATTCTAGCTCTGTGAGGAATGCTGGTGTTATTTTGATAGGAATTGCATTGAATATGTAGATTGCTTTGTGTAGTATTGACATTTTAACAATATTTGTTCTTCTTATCCATGAGCATGGAATATTTTTCCTTTTTTGTGCGTGTCTTCTTCACTTTCTTCCATAAGCTTTCTATAATTTCAGTGTATAGATTTTTTCACCTCTTTGGTTAGATTTATTTCTAGGTATTTTATGGGTTGTGGTGCAACTGCAAATGGGCTCAATTCCTTGATTTCTCTTTCTGTTGCTTTATTGTTGGTGTATAGGAATGCCGATTTATGTGCACAGATTTTATATCATGCCACTTTCCTGAATTCATGGATCAGTTCTAGCAGCTTTTTGGTGCAATCTTTTGGGTTTTCCAAATATTTCATGTTATCTGTGAACAGTGAAAACTTTATGTCTTTCTGGCCAATTTTGGATGCCTTTTATTTCTTTGTGTTGTCTGATGGCTGAGGCTGAGACTTCCAATACTATGTCAAATAACAGTGGTGAAAGTGGACATTCTGTCTTGTTCTGGACCTTAGGAGGAAATTTCTTTTTCCTTGTTGAGGATGATATTCATGTTGGGTCATTCTTATATGGCTTTAATGATCTTCAGGTATGATTTTGCTTTCCCTACTTTCTTAAGGGTTTTTATCAAGAAAGGGTGCTGTAGTTTGTCAAATTTTTTCTCTGCATCGATTGAGAGGATCATGTGGTTTTTGTCCTTTGTTTTATTGATATGATGAATCACACTGATAGTTTTGCAGATATTGAACCAGCCCTGCATCCCAGGTATAAATCCCACTGGGTTGTGGTGAATAATATTTTTAATGTATTGTTGGATCTGGTTGGCTAATGTCTTGTTGAGGATTTTTGCATTTGTGTTCATCAAGGAAATTGGTCTATAGTTCTCCTTTTTAGTGCAGTCCTTGTCTGATTTTGCCAGCATCATAGAAAGAGTTTGGAAGTTTTCCTTCCATTTTAATTTTTGGAACAGCTTCAAGAGAATAGGTGTTTACTCTTCTTTAAATGTTTGGCAGAATTCCCCTAGAAAGCCATCTGGCTCTGGACTCTTGTGTTTTGGGGAGGTATTTGATTACTAATTTGGTATCTTTAATGGTTTGGGTCTTTTGAAATTTTTTATCTCTTCCTGGTTCAGTTTTGGTAGTTTATGTTTCTAGTAACTTATCCATTTCTTCCAGATTTCCCATTTTATTGGCATATAATTGCTCATATATTCTCTTATGATTGTTTTAATTTCTGCTGTGTTGGTTGTGATCTCTCCTCTTTCATTCTTGATTTTATTTATTTGTGTCCTTTCCTTTTTTGGTCAAACTGGCTAGTGGTTTATCAATTTTGTTAATTCTTTCAAAGAACTGCTTCTGGTTTCATTGATCTGTTCTACTATTTTTGTTTGTTTGTTTTGATTGCATTGATTTCTGCTCTATTCTTTATTATTTCCTGACTTCTTCAGATTTGGGGTTTTATTTGCTGTTATTTTTCCAGCTCTTTAAGGTGTAAGGTTAGATTGTTAGTCTGAGACCTTTCTTCCTTCTTTAGAAAGGTCTGGATTGCTATATACTTCCCTCTTATGACCACCTTTGCTTCATCCCAGAGATTTATGGCTGTGAGGTTATCATTTTCATTGGCTTCCATGTACTTTTTCTTTCCTCCTTAACTTCTTGGTTAGTCCATTCATTCTTTAGCAGGATGTTTTTTAGTTTCCAAGTATTTGTTACATTTCCAATTTTTTTTCTTGTGGTTGATGTCACGTTTCATAGTATTGTGACCTGGAAATATGCATGTTATGATCTTGATCATTTTATACTTGTTGAGGGCTGATTTATACCCCAGTGTGTGATCTCTTCTGGAGAACGTTCCATGTGAACCAGAGAAGAATGTATGTTCTGCTGGTTTAGGATGAAATGTTTTGAATAACTGTTATGTCCATCTGGTTCAGTCATTCAAATCTACTGTTTCCTTGTTGATTTTCTGTTCATATGATCTGTCCATTGCTGTGAGTGAGGTGTTGAAGTCCCCTACTATTATGGTATTATTATCATGAGTTTCTTCAGATTTGTGATTAATTGATTTCTATATTTGAGTGCCCTCACATTTGGAGCATAAATGTTTACAGGTGTTAGGTTTTCTTGGTGGATAAACCTCTTAATTATGATATAATGCCCTTCTTCCTCTCTTGTTTTAGTCTTTATTTTAAATTCAGGATTTTCTTATATAAGTGTGGTGTTCTGGTTTTCTTTTGGTGACCATTAGCATGATAGATTGTTCTCCATCTCCTACTTTCAATCTGAAGGTGCCTTTAGGTCTAAAGTGGGTCTCTTGCTAACAGCATATAGATGGATCTTGTTTTCTTATCCATTCTGTTACCCTATGTCTTTTGATTGAGCATTCAGTCCATTGACATTTAGAGTGAGTACTGAAAGATATGGATTTCTTACCATTATGTTTCTTGTAGAGTTGAAGTGTTCGGTGGTGTTCTCTGGGCCTTTCTAGTCTTTGTTACTTTTGGTCTTTACTTATTTGTTTCTTTATTTTGTCTTGACTTCCCTCAGAGAGCCCTCCTTAAAACTTCTTGCAGGGCTGGTTTAGTGTTCATGAACTCCTTTAATTTTTTTTTTTTGTCTGGGAAATTTTTAATCTCTCCTTCTATTTTGAATGACAGTCTTGCTGGATTAGGAATTCTTGTCTGCATTTTTTTTTTTATTATTCAGCACATTGACTAAATCATTTCATCCCTTTCTGGCCTGTCAAGTTTCTGTGGATAGTTCTGCTGCAAATCTGACCTGTATTCCCTTATAGGTTAAGGACTTTTTTTTTTCTCTGCTGCTTTCATGATTCTTTCCTTGCCTGAGTATTTTGTGAATTTGACTATGGTGTATGCCTATTGATGGTCGGGTCTTGTTGAATTTAGAATCACGATAGTAAGAATAGTAGGTGGGGATGAAAATGATTAGAATCCCTTTCTGTGGAGATAAAAGATGTAAAAGCTAGTCAGGATCAAATTAAAAAACGCCATTACTGAGCTGCAATCTCGAATGGTTGCCACAGCGGCAAGGATGGATGAGGCAGAGCACCAAATCATCGATATAGAGGACAAACTTATGGAGAATAATAAAACAGAAAAAAAGAGGGAAACTAAGGCAAAAGAGCACGATTTAAGAATTATAAAATTCAAAGACTCATTAAAAAAGAACAACATCAGAATCATTGGGGTCCCAGAAGATGAGGAAAGAGAAAAAGGGATAAAAGTGTTACGTGAGCAAATCATAGAAGAAAACTTTCCTAACCCGGATAAAGACACAGATATCAAAATCCAGGAAGCACAGAGGACTCCCATTAGATTCTCCCCCCATCTCTGTCCTGTCTCTGCAAGCAAAAATAGCTCCCTGCCCTCTGTGGCTTCACTCTCCCTCAGTTCACCTCTCCATGCTGCATACTTGCCAAGTTCTGTGGTTTAGGTAGTGCAGATTGTAGTACAAATCCTCAAATCAGTTTTCTAGGTGTTCATGATTGTTTAGTGTTGATCTGGCTATATTTCATGGATGCAGACACAAGAAAAACTTCCATGCTGTTTTGTCATCTTGGCTCCTTTCTCCTGCCTTCTATATAAGAGAATTATTAAGGTGATCAAGGCACTAGTTTCCTAACTCTCCCAGATTTGTCAAGAAGTCTTCCACTGAGGCATTCTTGGACAAATAATGGGAGAGAATCTTTGAATTTCTACATCTTTGGCAATTGTCTTTCACTTTTTAATTTCATCTCAAGACTGCCTGTTTTCTTAGTGATTAATGAATTCTGTCTCATTACTAAATCAAGTCTAGAGATTACTGTTAGTTTCATCTTTTATCTATCTTAAATGGGCTTTCTGAACCAATTTTCACTTAATTGATTATACATTCTCTACTGTTGATTTAACATTGTGGCTTTTCTTTTAATAAACTAGTTCCTTCAAAAAGTGTTTTTTCTAATAAAAAATATGTTGCACTAACTTATCTCAATTGTAACCTGGAATTTCAATAATTTATCTCTTGCTTACATGAAAGATAGTCTGTTGTATATGTTCTCTCTCCAACTTGTTATGTTTCCTATCACTATTTATCTATTTTATTCATGCATTTTCTTCATTATTTCTTAAAAAGAATGTATTCTTGGTCTGTAACTGATGACATATTTAGGAAATTTATGCTGTTGTTTGCTTTATTGACTTGTGCATTTCTTCTTTCATGCTCAATTGAGTAGTTTTAAAAAATTATATTCTTACATTTTTCAGTTCTACAGTGTAATATCCTGTTTCAAGAAGCACTAACTCAGCTGATTTATGTATTTCATAAGTTCTGTCCTTTTCCTGATTATTCTCTACTTTTCAGGTGAATAAACCACATCAGTATACAGACTGCTTGAACACTCTCTTTCTTGCATCTCATCTCTTTGTCACTCTCACTTATAACAATGTCATGTATATACCATTTTTACAGTAATTGTATATATTTCAAATATATATTAATTATTTTTAATATTATAATTTACATTTGATTACCACTGTGATTCTTACAATAAATAGCTTGAAGTGACTAAACCCTCCCTCATTTTTTATTATGCCTGATTTGCATGTTTTATAGCATTTTTTACTACCTTCATGTGAAATATTTACATATATAATTTCACAAGGTAAAATTCAAAAATAGCATGACAAAAAATATAATGCATATGGCAATTGGGACCTGACATCTGAATCTCTAGCTGGCTAGATGTATGCACTCATTCTGGTCACTTATTACTTAGCAATTTTATAGTTATTGAGTTTATACTTAGTTATTATATAGACAAAGTTGCTTCAAACATCAGAACTATTGGGAGACTCTGTCCACCTTTCTGTTATCCATCTGCATAGTCATTGTCTTCTACTCAAGTATGAAAAAAATCTTTGTAATAACTAGAGGACATTTTATTTGTTATTCACCTTCTTGGTGCAAGAAGTGTCTCTCAGGAGGATGTATATATGTGGTTTTCCACAATTATTTAACCACAATTATGTAAATAATAATGTTTTGCACTTGTGTTAACATATCAATGCCCTATCTTTGAAAAAATATAGCATTGGGAACAATAATCATTCAAAATTTAAATACTTTGTTTTACTTTTATACTTTATGACACTCTTTGGTGACTTCATAATTTATTCATTTAAGGAGATAGCACAGCTGTAAAAGTAGTCCCTCTGGAAACACTGTGAAGTTTCTGTTCAAATGGAGGAAATTAGTGGGTTTAATTGATCAATGAATTATGACCACCCATTTCCTGAAAAATAAAATGTCTCTGGCAAGGAGAAAAGCAAAAGACAACTGGCACAAAAAACATTTGTGGAGATTTTGACTCTATTAAACTTACTGTAATGCAAGATATTTTTTTTCCTAGACACTAAGATTATATTAGTTACTATAGCATCTTAAGTATGCTTTGTTCTTTTGCTGAGTAGTTGTGTTATATAAAATCCTTATTTATTCTAGAATAAACAAAACTTAAACTAGAGAAGCTCAGTCATACCTTTGTTTTTCTGAAAAATTTATACTTTCTATTAAAATACTTTCATTTTCTTTGCATCAGAGTCTTTAAGAGACAGATAGATATTTGTCAGGTAGTTTTTCCTATCCAGCCTTAAATTAAGAAGCACTGTAGTAAATTTCATTCTTAACATGTCTCTTCTTTCCTATTCTGGAATTTGGAGATGTAAATTACAAAAACAAACTCAGCATCAAATTGACTATGACAGTAAATATTTTGATCATTTGCTTTATGTCAAAACTCTTAAGTGCAGATGATACATGTGTGATCAAAGAAAACAGTATCTGTTCTTCCAGATTGGATGTTTTTGAATATGAACTTTTGCAGTTGTCTCAATCCTCAATGACTTCCTCTTTTCCTTAGTGATTCGAATAAAAAAGAATCCACTTATAATGCTACTTTTTTTTGAAGTTGTTAGGGGAAGGATAATCTGAGTTAATTATTATTTTATATTTCCTACTTTTCTAGTGTCTCTACATCGTTGCAAGCTTGGTACAGTAAATTCTGAAATAAGAAATTCTCTGAAAACATTAAACAGATTAGAGGAAAGTAAAACCAATAGGATTATAACTTGGAATATAGAGTGAGAGAAAAGGTGAAATAAAAGGGTGGTAAACAAAGTACATAGAAAGAAAGAAAATTGGAATAAATAATTTATAGAAATAGTAGTAATTTCTATTTCTGGATATAGCTTTTAATCCTAGAGGATGAATCAACTATTTTAAATACATAAAATCATCTGAATAATTTTTTGAAGCTTATGAAATTAGAGAATGGTCAAACTAGCCCATCATATATGGTTGTACAGACTGTAATTGAGAATGATATTTGCATTATAAATAGTTTAAAAGAACTAGAATAATACTTTGTCACATGTGAAAATTATATGAAATTTAAATCAATTGATCATATATGTTTGGGTTTATTTCTGGATTCTCAGTTCTATTCCATTGGTCTCCATGTGTATGCTTACACTTTGATTAGTAGCTTAATAGTGAGTTTTGAAATTGAGCATTTGAGTATTCCAACATGTTTTTTTTCCTTTTATGTTCTGTTGGCTGTCTGGTGCCAGTTGGAATTCTTTATGTATGAAGGGATCAACTTTTCCATTCTTGGTACAGTTTGCTGGTGCTTGAGTGGTCAATAGGGGCACTCTAGGTACAAAATTGTGTGTTTTGATTGAAGTATTCTATTGCCACCTCTTTAACCCCCTCAAGATCTGGGTGTAAATAGGAGCACTCATAAATTGCTTCTCTGAACCTAATTTTGTACCTTTAGTTGTTAAAATATGCAATATCCAACAGTTTTATTGACATTGTTTCCAGAAAGCATATATTCCCCTGCTACAACTACTTACTTAGGCAATACAATGGAGTTTGAAGTTGTTTTCTGAACAACAGTGTTCAAAAGATTACCCCTCTCCCCTGTATTTCACTCTAAAAGAACTTTAGAGTATCTGTCTCTCTCTACTCACTTAGTATTATACCTTCTGAATGCTTGGAATGAGGAATAGCAATGTTTTTTTCTCACTTAAACAAAAATTTCCATAACTGAGAAGTGGTCTTTAAAATTGTTTATCTTGTGTTTAAATACTGGCAGTGAATATGATATAAAAAATTCCTTCCTTTGAGGTAGTTTGCTCAATTTTGTTTCAGGGAGAGAATGTGATAGACTGCTTAAAAATGGGTTTCTGCCTTGATAATGCATTTCCGAAGAGTCTCCACACGTCAGCTATGGTTTCCACTTGCTTTTCCTTTGCAAATGTAGGTGATAGTATTTTATTTTTATAAAAAAATTTAAGATTATTTCATGGAAAAGTTGAAGATGATGTACCTTGTAAGCTTTGATTGGTTGCATACTGAATAAAGTGTTCATAAATATTTTGTTATTTTTTTTCTCAAAGACAGAAAACAACACATGAGACACAACTATTCCTGTTTACCTAGTTATTAGACATTATAGGAATGTCAAAATAGTAGAATAAAACATGGATTAATATAATTAATTTGGACTATATATATGTAAGGAAATCTCCAAGTATTATGATTCTATAATCAATTTGTTAGCAATATTTTTCATGTTGAATTATAACATTTCAGTCTGTTAAAAATCAAACTTACCGACATTTTTAAAAAGGACATCAGTGGGCTTTAGAAATCTTTTTACTTGAGGAAATTATGAGGAAATATGAAGATTATTTCTTTTATTTAATTCAAGTAATTAGCACTTTAAGAAGCTGAAATGAAGATAGGTAAGAAGAAAGGCAGAGGTTGGCCTACATATTACTGAGAAAAAAGATCTGACTTAAAAAAGAAATCAGAGAAGTAACAATCTAATGGTTTAGAGGATTATTCTTGTTTTTCGTATTGACAATAAGAAAAAATGTGATCAAAGATAAAGTTATCATATTCAAACAATTAGATAAGATTTTTCCATCACTCAAAATACTGATTTTTATCTATAGCTCAAATTATAAATAACTCTCTTCTTAAATTACATTGATAAAAAAGATTTTATTCAGATGTTACAAATTTGTCTTATTCCATTTTAATTTTAAATATTTCAATTCATCCTTGTAGTGATTGCTTATCATTCAAATGTACAATCCTAGCTTTTGATCTGAAAGCGGTGTGAAGCGCTATGTCCTCCTGTCCCCTGTGTGAGCAGAGTTACACAATAGAAAAAATGTGGGCAAGAGACTCTTATCCCTTGAAGCACATTCCCCACCACACACATGGACATTGTCTCTTGCATACATTCATTTTAATCAGACAATTTATTATATTTTGCAATGAAAGGAAGATTTGGCAAACAAACAATGGCTAAGGATAAATTCTAAATTTTACTCTATCTGTTAGATTAAGATACAATTGTTTGGAGAATTATAATGTTTTTATTTCACACACACACACACACACACACACACACACACCCTGAGCAGAGAAAGGTGAGAGGCACTTGGAAAAGAGTCAGACATATAGAATTCTAAGTGGCAACTGCTTACCAGGGAGTTGGTAAATCCACAAACAAAATAACTAATATTTCCTATAACTAACAGCCAGATATACATTCCTACATTTGTATTTGTAACACTATCCATCTGATAATTTCAAGAATTTGCTTAATTAATTTTGATAAACTCTATAATCATAGATGTAGTGACAACTCCAGATGAGAATAAATAAAGGAAGGGAATGGAGGGGGACCAATTAAGATTGGTCCTAATCTTAATGACAAACTTGCTTGTTATCGTACATGTGGAAATACAAATTTAGGAGATGAAATCATACCCAATAAGCATATATATATATATATATATATATATATATATATATATATATATATATAAAGTCTGCAAATTTTACTAGCAAAAACTCTTACCAAGATTAGTCTTCTTCACCTGGTCTGCTGTTTAGTTCTTTAAAAATTGAAATGTTATATAAAGTAAAGAGCCTGTTGTGTTTTGGCGGTGTAGGAGAGGTATTTTCAAGATATTAGAATAATTGAGGAATCATGTCATATACTCATTCTTAGAATTTCCTAGGACACAGGTCATTCTAGTCACATTGTTTTCTCTCTGATCTGAATACTTCTTTCTACTGCAGAGGTATCAATCAGAAGTGCACTTTAACAAACATTTTTATCACCTAAGAAAAAAATCCCTTATATCAGAGAAATTTGGGTTGTTTTAGAAAATTGTGCTTTATCATTTTTTTTCATTGGCCAAAGGGAGTCTTCCTCTGAGGCATTTAAATGGCTTCTGTCTCATTTCTGCATGCTTGTCCTTTCCCTAGGGTACATCTATCTCTTGCAGCCATTCTATGAACTTTAGGTTGCTCTGCCAAATTAGGTTTCTGAAAACACATGATTTTTTATAGTACTTGCATATAATCTATAGGCTAATACAGGATTGTTATATTTTCCTATTAATTATAATTCTCTATCTTTGAATATAGTATATGTTTCCATTTTCAATATTTTCTTGTGTATTTTTGATGAAAGTTTTATAATTTTCTCAATAAATATTATGTATACATATTTACAGGTACCTCCTAAGTACCTTTAATTTATATTTCTATTTTAATTGGAATTTTGAAAACTTCCTTTGCTACTTTGTGTTGCTAATATATGTAATGCTATTGACTTGTCTAAAAATCATATTCTTCAATTGCTTGACATATTTTGGATTTTTTGTTATTTAGATATTTGACCCCTGAATAATGTAAATTAGGTATTTTTTCTTTCAGACTTTAAATTTTTTGAAAGTGTGTATTCACCTTTCAGAGAAAAATGGAGTGTGAGTGGGGCAGGGGCAGAGAGAGAGACACACACACAGAATCTGAAGCAGGCTCCAGGGTCTCAGCTGGAGAGCCTGACCTGGGTCTTGGACTCCCGAGCCACAAGATCATGATCTGAGCCGAAGCCTAATGCTTAATCAACTGAGCCACCCAGGTGCCCTTTTTTTTCACCTTTAAAAACCTCTTTTGTTTATCCTATTTTATCTTACTACCTATTATTTTTATGAATAGAAATATCAGTAAATATGGATTTCTGTCTTTTTAATTTCTTTAATGGAACTCACTATTTAATATGAAACTTGGATAGATTTTAGAAAGCCACCATTATCTTTGTAAGGAAGTTCTCAGGTAGTTTTAGTGTATTAATTCATATTGTCCTACCATAATATTTGTATCAACAAATTTTTACCTTTTGAAAGCTTATTACTACTACTTCTTTAAATCTTTCTTTTCCCACCTCCCTTTATTTTTTTTCTCACCAACTTGCTCTCATTGATAACATGACCAGGTAAAATGACTATATTTCTGCACTTGAAATTGTCTCCCATACAACCAAGAGCATGTCCTTATGTTAAATATTTGAACTTTTCCATCTTCCATCCCAAATATATAAGTCAAAAGAAATAATTCAGTGAAAATTTCTATGTTAATTTTTGTCTTTTGGGGGGGTCTTCCATTCTTTTCCAGTAAACTTGTTCACTAAAGTCCCAGATAGAAAATATTTAAACTTGGAGGGTCATATGATCCCTGTCTCAACTATTCAAGTGGATTGTTGTAGTACAGAAGCAGTGTACTGTATTAAATGAGTATGACTGTGTTCTAATAAAACCTTATTAGGGACACTGAGACAACCGTTGACAGAACTGAAAGGAGAAACAGATCATTCTACAATAATAGTTGTAGATTTCATTACTGTGCTTTCAATAATTCATCGAAAATTTTGACAGAACTTCAAAAGGAAATAGAGGATTTAATCAACAGTATGAACCAACTATATCTAACAAACATACTGAACATTCCATACAGCAACAGAAAAATATGTACTCATCTCAAATGCACATATAATATTTTTCAGAATAGACCATATGTTAGCCCATAAAATACTTCTCGATTCATTTGAAAAGATTGAAATAATACAAAATATGTTTTATGTTTTGTTTTATGACTACAATAGAATAAAAGTAGAAATCAACAACAGAGGGAAACTAGAAAATATGTGAAAATTAAGCAGACTCTTAACATAGCCTTTAAAAACAAAAAATCAAGGGAAAATCACTAGATATATTATAAAATACTTTGAGATGAGTGAAAATAAAATAAAAACATACCAGAACATATAGGATACAACAAAATTAGTGCTCAGAGAGAAATGTGTAGCAATAAATGCCTACATTACAAAAAAAGAAATATCTCAAATCAAAAACCTAATTTTATATACCTTAAGGAATTAGTAAAAGAAGAGCAAACTAAATCAAAACAGAAGAAGGGAGATAATAAAGATTAGGGGGTGCCTGGGTGGCTCAGTCGGTTAAGCCTCCGACTTCGGCTCAGGTCAGATCTCACATTCGTGGGTTCGAGCCCCGCGTCAGGTTCTGTGCTGGCAGTTAGCTCAGAGCCTGGAGCCTGTTTCTGGTTCTGTGTCTCCTCCTCTCTCTGCCCCTCCCCCTCTCAAGCTCTGTCTCTCTCTGTATCAAAAATAAATAAAACATTAAAAAAAAAGATTAGAATAAAGATAAAATAGAAATTAGAAAAGCAATAGAAATAATTAATAAAACCAAATGTTGGTTTTTTGAAAAGATAAAAAAATTGATAAGTCCTTAGTGAGACTGAAGAAAAAAAAGCATACACAGTAAATAAAAATTTTAAAAACTGAATAGAGGGGCATTTCTACTGGCTTTACAAAAGCTTAAAGATAATGTGATGACAAGTTGTCTGTCAGAAAAAATAGATATCTAGATAAAGTAGAAAAAAAATCCTAGAAACACACAAATTACCAAATCTGATTCAAATAGAAAATCTAAACATATCTATAACAAATAAAGAGATTAAGTAATTAAACTCTCCCAACAAAGAGAAGTCCAGGACTAAATGGCCTCACTGAGCCATGTATTCTGCCAAACTTTAAGGCCAAACCTACTTAAACTCTTCAAAAAAAATAAAAGAGTAGGGAACACTCCTGACACATTCTCTGAAGCCTCTGATACACAAGATGCCACAAGAAAATTAAACAACAGTCAACAGTCGTGATTAATATAGATATGACAGTCCTCAACAAAATAACAACAAATCAAATTCAACAGTACACTGCAAGAATGATACGTCCTGAAGAAGCATGATTTATCCCACAAACACAGAAGTGATTCAACACAAGAATCCCAATTAATGTAACATCACATTAATAGAACAAAGGGAAAATCACATGATCATCTCAACAGATGGAGAAAAATGATTTGATAAAATCCAACCCTCTTTCATTATAAAAACTCTTCACCAAACTAGGAATAGAGGGAGCTTCCTTAAAAATGATAAAGTGCATTTTCAAAAACTCACAGCTAACATCACTTCAATTTTTGTAGTTTTTTATTAAGTGTTAATACTTTATTATGTTTTAATTTTTTTTAAATTCGTTAGCTAACAGTGCAATACTATTTTCAGGCGTAAGATAGAGTGACTGAGCCCTTCCATCTGACATAGGTGCTGCTCACAAGTGCACTCCTTTCCCCATCATTTTTTTTTCATAGTATTTTATTGTCAAATTGTTTTCCATACAACACCCAGTGCTCTTCCCCATAACCCTTACCCCATAGACCTCCTCTCTGATAACCATCTGTTAAAGAGCAAAGGGGAAAAAAAAAGAGAGAGAGGCATGTCGGGAGCTGCCAAGTTTTCTGTCTGCCTCAGGCAAGGATTATCACTCTCCGGAGAGTGAACCAGCAAACAAGATTTGCATCTAGAGGCTGGAGACTGCCATTTCCTGGTCACAATAACTTTGGCGTCTGTCATGCTGGGCAAGATGTGGAGTGGCCAAGGTGCACAAAAGATCAAAACCATATTTTGGATTATTCAGTGCTAACTCCCCCCTTCCCAGCATTGCTGAGGCAAATCTGGGTGTTTCTTTTGATATTCATTTGACTCTGTTTACCTGGTAACTGACCTTGGTCAGCTGCTTTGTTTTCCCGCCTTGAAACCTTCATAAGAGACAGTTTTCTGAATAAAGCTCTCTCTTTCGCCTGATCGGAAACCGTGAGTGCTATCTTCACTCTCTGCATCTCTCCCTCCTGCCCTGTTTTTCTCTCCATCCCTCAGGAAAAGGACCCACAACAATTCTCCGCCCTGCCAGTCGGGGCGGACGAAACAGGTACCACCAAACGCCAGGTACGAGCGCGCCTGGACCTGGCGAGCTAGCGCACCGCGGGCACCTGCAAGTGCCGCCCCAACCCGGGGTGGAAGCAGCGGATGGGGCGGCGAGCAAGACCCAGCAGCCGGGTTAAGACTATTGGCGCTTCAACGCGGGGCTCAGTGAAGGAACGCGACCCTGTGTCCAGGATACACAGAGGCAAACCAGGAAACAGCATCACACTGTTGTGAAAGACTGAGAACCGTTCTCCTAAGATCAGCAACAAGAAAATGGTGACCATTTTCACAATTGCTATTTCGTATTATACTAAAAGTCCGAACAAGAGCAAATAGTCAAGTAAAAGAAATAAAAGGGGTGCACGTTGAGAAGAGAGAAGTAAAGCTATTTTTATTCTCAGATGACGTTCTAAGGAAGTCCTATTGAACCTCCTAATTCTCCTCCAGTACACACCCAGATTACACACAAACTAATTTAGCTTATGATAATATTGAATACAGTTGCACGGTCCGTTGTTTTTCTGTATACTATCAATGAAAACATGAAAAGGAAATAAAAATTTTTAATTCTATTTATAATGGCCTTCAAAGAATATAACACTTAGGAATAAAGTTAACCAAGGAGGTATAATGCATGTATGTTGAAAACTACAAATCATTGCTGTAAGCAGTTAAAGACCTAAATAAATGAAAAGCTATCCTATGTTTATTGAATATAAGTCAATATGATTAAGATGGCAATATAACCCAAACTATCTACAAATTCAGTTCAATCTCTATCAAAATTCTAGTGGTGTATTTTGCAGAAATAAAAAAGCTGATCCTTGTGTTCCTATGAAACTGTAAGGGGCCTTGGGTAGCCAAAATAATATTGACATAAAAACATATAACTCACACTTCCTGGTTTAAAAGCTTACTGCAAAGCTAGTGTTATCAAAGTGGTGTGGATTTGGTATGAGCATGCATTAAGACTAGTTGAATAAAATTGGCAGTCCAGAAATTAATTTCAATGTTTACAGTCAATGGATTTGATAGGAGAGGAAAGACCATTTATTAGGTAAGATATAGTCTCTTAAAAAATGGTTTTGATGGTTTTAGAACAACTGAATCATTACATTGAAAACAAAAAAAAAATTGGAGCTCTATCTCACTCCATTAAAAAAATGAATCAATAGCATAATATAAGAACTAAAATTGTGAAATTATTTGAAGAAAATATAGGGATAAGTCTTTATGACCTAGGATTTGGTAATGGGTGTTTAAAAAAATTACATTTATTTGTTATTGAGAGAGAGGGAGAGAGAGAGTACATAAATGGGGTAGGAGCATAGAGAAAAGGAGACCCGGAATCCGAATCAGGCTGCAGGCTCTGAGCAAGCTGTCAGCACAGAGCCCGACGCAGGGCCCAGACCCCACAAACCGTGAGATCATGACTTGAGCCAAAGTTGGTGGCTCAACCGACTGAGCCACACAGGCACCCCCGCAATGGATTCTTAAATATGACTTCAAAATTACAAACAGCCAAAGAAAAAAGATAAATTGGACTTCATAAAAACTAAAATTTTTAGTGGTGCCTGGGGTCTCGGCGTGTTGTGTCATGACAGGTGAATTTGAGCCCCATCAAGTGCTCTGCTATTAGCACAGAGCCCACTTTGGATTCTGCCTCCCCTCTCTCTGCTCTCCCCTGCTTGTATGGATAAAGAAGACGTAGTAGTGTGTGTGCGTGTGTGTGTGTGTGTGTGTGTATAACATATTAATATTGTATATTGTGGAATATTATATGAAATATATTATGGAATAATTCTCAGCCATAAAAAATAATGAAGTCTTGCCATTTGCAACTGTGTTTGGAGTTAGAAGGTATTATGCTAAGCAAAATAAGTCAGTCTGAGAATAACAAATACCAATGAGTTCACTTGTGGAATTTAAGAAATGAAGCAGATGAACATAGGGCAAGGGTGGGGAGAGAGAGAAAGGGAAGCCAATCATAAGAAACTCTTAACTATCAAGAGCAAACCAAGGGTTGATGGAAGGAGAGGGGTGGTGAGCATTATTAAGGAGAGCATTTGTTATGAGCACTCGATGTTGTATTTAAATAATGAATAACTAAATTCTACACTTGAAACCAATTTTACTATATATGTTAACTAACTAGAATTTAAATTAAAACTTGAAATAAAATGACATTTCAAGGAAAACTAAAAGATAACTGACAGAATGGGAAAAACTATTTTCAAATTGAATATCTGATAAAGCTTAATATCCAGAATATGTAAAGAGCTCTTACAACTTGTCAACAAAATAACAACCTATTAAAAAAATGTACAATGGGCTTGGGCAGGTATTTCTCCAAATAAGACATGCAAATGACCAATAAGCACATGAAAAATGTGTAAGATCATTGATTTATGGAAATGAAATTCAAAACTATAATGAGATCATCACTTTATACCCTCTGGGATGGCTTTTATCAAAAAGCACAAAATAATAAGCATTAAATAGTAATTCCAGTACACTGCTGGTAAGAATGAAAAATGGAACAGCCACTGTGGAAAATATTTTGGTGGTTTCTCAAAAAGTTAAACAGAAATAACATATGACACAGCAGTCCCATTCCTATATTTATACCCAGAAGAAATGAAAACATATGTTCATGCTGCTGAAACTTGTACAGAAAGATTTATAGTACCATTGTTGAGAGTAGCCAAAATTGGAAACAATGTTCACCAATTGATGACTGGATAAACAAATTGTGTTATACATTTATGATATTCAGACAATGGAATATTATTCAGGCATAATAGGGAACAAAGTATGGATACATGCTACTACAAGGATGAAACCTGAAAATATTTTGTTAACTAAAAGAATAGACACAAAAGGTCACATATTATATTATTCTTTTATATGATATATCTGGAATAGGCAAATCCATAAAGATGGATTACAAAGGGATGGATGAAGGGGGAAAATGACTGATTATATAATGGGTTCAGGATGTTTTTCTGAGATGATAAAGTTTTGAAACTTGAAAGAGATGGAGGCTGAACAACATTGTAAATACACTAAATGCCACTGATTTGTGTGCTTTGAAATTGTTTATTGTTTGATTTGTGAATTTCACTTCAATAAAATTATGAATGAAAACAATAATAAATATTGAAAATAAAAAGTAAAACAATGTTAAAACAAGTCATAATTTAAAAATATTAATATTTCATGTAAAATCAAATGGAAAAGTAAGTAGTATTGGTAAGATTAAAATTTGTGGAAATGAATAATTAAAGTGACCAGATTCAATAGTCGTCATAGTTTTGGGGCGCCTGGGTGGCTTAGTCAGTTAAGTGTCCAATTTCGGCTCTGGTCTTGATCTCTCGGTTCATAGGTTCTAGCCCCGGTTTGGGCTCTGTGCTGACGGCTCAGAGCCTGGAGTCTGTCTTGGGATTCTGTGTCTCCCTCTCTCTCTGACCCTCCCCTGCTCACACTGTCTCTCTCTGTCTCTTAAAATATAAATAAAAAGCATTAAAAAATTTTAATAAAAATAGTCATCATAGTTTTAAACTTACTATATCTCAAATGTTCTATTACCAGAATAAATCATCAGTTTTAAAGAGAACAATAAGTATACAAGTCAATGCAAGAATATACAAGAATATTATAAGAATATGAGAATATTACATTCATATAATCTAATAGGTAATATTATAAAATGGTGCCATCTTTAAAATGTAAATGAAACATGCTAACTTGTTGATAGCTAATTATTTAATGAAAATAATAAAAATTATCTCAAAGAACTTCTAGACACATATAAATTAGTCAATTATTTTACTTTAAATGATATTTTTATTATGTTATTTTAAATTATATATAATTAGGGATAATCTATAGTCTTTATTTTTTGAGGAACACTTAATGCTAATAGTAAAACCTTACAGTTTAACACAAAAAATAAATCTATAAGCACCTCTTACCAATAGATGCAAGAAATTTTTATCTAAAAAATATCACATAATTTATATAAAGATTATCATATGTATACAAGAAATAGTAATTCATAAATTGAATTGAATTTATAATTAAAGTATAGCAAACATATATATTATGCTATACACACCATTGGATATTTTCATTCTTTCTTTCAAGTTTTGTGTCTTCAATGTGAGCTTATGATTTTCAGATATTTTACAGAAAATTAAGCATAATTTACAGACTGATAACTAACAAAGACATTGAGTCAGTAATCAAAAAAAATTCCCAGTAAACAAGAGTCTAGGTGGTTTCACACGTAAATTCTGCCAAACATTTGAGGAGGAAAGAAAACTCCCAAATTTATTTCAGGTGCCCAGCATTATCCTGACCAGATAGAGACACCATTAAAGAAAAAAAAGGAACTAAAGTCCTATTTCCCTGAATGAACATAAATGCAAATATTCTCAATAGAATGCTAGCAAACTGAATTCAACAATACATCTTAGAAAATCATTCACAATGATAAATAGGATTTATTCCTGGGTTGCAAAGGTGGTTCAGTATTCACAAATCAATGTGATACATCACACAAAAAGAGAGGGATAAGAACCATGTGATCTTTCAATAGATGTAGAAAAAACATTTGGCAAAGTATAACATCGATTCACGATAAAACCCCTCAACAAGAGGTAACATACTTTTACATAATAAAGGCCATCTATGGAAAAGTCAGAGCTAACATCATTCTGATTGGGGTACAACTGAGATCTTTTCCCTTAAGGCCAGGAACAAGACAAGGATGTCCACCTTCACAACTTTTGTTCAACATAGTCCTGTAAGTTCTATCCTCAGCAGTCAGAAAGCAAAAATAGATAAAAGGCATCCAAATTTGTAAGGAAGAAGTAAAACTTTTACTATTTACATGTGACATGATACTATATATAGAAAACCCTAAAGAATCCACACTGACCCACATAAATACTATCTGAACAGACACAAAAATTCAGTAAAGTCACAGGATACAAATTCACTGTACAGCAACCTGTTGCATTTATGTATATCAATAATGAAGCAGCAGCAAAAAAAAAAACTAAGGTATCAATCCCATATACAATTGTATACAAAATAATAAGATACCTAGGAATAAGCCTAACCAAGAGGGGAAAGACTTTTACTCTGAAAACTATAAAACACTGATTAAAGAAATTGATGAAGACACAAAGAAATAGATATTCCATGATCATGGGTTGGAAGGATAAATATTAAAATGCCTATACTACCCAAAGCAATCTGTACATTCAGTGCAATCCCTATCAAAACACCAACAACATTTTTTCACAGAACTAGATCAAAGAATCCTAAAATTTGCATGGAACCACAAACACCCTGTGAATAGCCAAAACAATCTTAAAAGAAAGGCAAAGATGGAGACATCACTATTCTGGACTTCAAGCTATATAATAAGGGTATAGTAATGAAAGCAGTATGGTACCAGAAAAAACAATAAATACATAGAGCAATAGAACAGAATATAAAATCCAGAAATAAACTCACAAATATAAGGTCAATTAATCTTCAACAAAACAGGGAACAAAGAATTTCTCTTCAACAAATTGTGTTGGGAAAACTCTACAGCAATGTGAAAAGAATGAAACTGGACCACTTTCTTATACATACACAAAAACAAATTCAAAATACATAAAAGTCCTTAAATGTGAGACGGAAAATGATCAGAATTCTAGAAAAGAACACAGGTAATAATCTCTTTGATACTAGTGATAGCAACATTTTTCTAGATTGGTCTCCTGAGGCAAGGAAAATAAAAGCAGAAACAAACTATTGGGACTACATCAACATAAAAGGCTTCTGCACGGCAAAGGAAAAAATCAACAAACTGAAAGGCAGTATACAGAATGAGAGAAGATAGTTGCAAATGACATACTAGTAAAGGGTTGGCATCCAAAATATGTAAAGAACTGATACAATTCAACACCCAAAGACAAATAATCCAATTGAAAGTGGACAGAGACATCAACAGTCTTTTTCCCAAAGAAGACATGTGGCAAATAGACATATGAAAAGATGCTCATCATCACTAATCATTAGAGAAATGCAAATCAAAACTGCAATGATATATCACTTTACATCCGTCAGAATGGCTAGAATCAAAAACACAAGAAACAACAGGTGTTGGCAAGAATGTGAAGAAAGGGGAATCTTCTTGCTCTATTGCTGAGAATGTAAACTGGTAAAACCACTGCGGAGAACAGTGTGGAGTTTCCTCAAAAAGTTCAAAACAGAACCACCCACCCTATGATCCATCAATTGCACTACTGAGTATTTAGCCCCAAAATACAAAAACACTAATTCAAAAACTACATGCACCCTATGGGGTGCCTAGGTGGCTCCATAGGTTAGGCTGTCCAACTCTTGGTTTGGCCCAGGTCATGATTTGGCAGTTTTGTGGGTTTGAGCCCCGCATCAGGATCTGCACTTACAGTGTGAAGCCTGCTTGGGATTCTCTCTCTCTCCCTCTCTCTGCCCCTCCACATTCATGCTGTCTGTCTCTCTCAGAATAAATAAACTTAAAAAAAAAAATCAAAACATTCACCACTATGTTTAGAGCAGCATTGTTTATAATAGATAATATATGTAAGTAGCTCAAATATCCTTAGATTGATGAATGGATACAGAAGATTTGGGATAATATATGTAAATTTTATTGATTTATTCTTCAGCCACAAAACTAATGAAATCTTGCCCTTTGCAAGGATATGGATGGAGCTAGAGAGTATAATGCTAAGTGAAATAAGTTAAAGCAAGACAAATACCATATTTCAGTCATATGTAGAATTTAAGGAACAAACAAGCAAGCAAAGGGAGAGAAAGAGAGAAACAGGATCTTAATTATAGAAAACAAACTGAGGGGAGGGGAGTGGAGAACGGGTTAAGTACGTAAGGAGAATAAGATGTGCCCCTGTCTTCATGAGCACAGGGGGATGTGTGACACTGCTGAATCACTGTATTGTACACCTGAAACTAATACAACACTGTTAACTGACTGGAATTAAAATAAAAACTTAAAAAAACACTGAAAAAATTTGAATTAATTTTATGATTATTTTTACATAACTCCTCTACATTTATTAATAGTATTCTATAAAACAGTATTGATTTTATTTTCATTGTTTCATTTATTATTGCATTAATATTAATACTATTAACTTTGTAATATTTGTTTCATCTGGTCAATTTGCTGAACATTAAAACATCCTATTTTCTTTGTAATTTAATCATTTATTATTATTATTATTATTTAATTATATCATCAATGTTGAATATATTGGTCTCCTTATAATGATTAAATGCCAGAATTCTATTTCCTTATTACCAAATTGTCTGTATTTTCAGAATAATGTCATGTAATATTGAGGTAATATAAATTACAATGCTTGGTGATTATGTGAATGCCTCTAATGTTTCACTATTTAGTTGTAATTTATTATGGACATACTTCTTTTCTTAGTTTATCAGTGCTCTGTGCAGGACTTTATTCAATAACTTTTGAGAATGTTCTAAATTAATTTTGTGCTTTATTGAATTTTATGGAAATTGCAGTGGTGTAAGTATGTATGTGATTTTTTTAAAATATGCTAGCTGGTGCATGAAACAAAGCCTGGCATTTCAATTGATTTATGCAATACAGGCTTTTATTTTACTTTTGCAGTAATCCACTGTAGCTTTTTAGCAAACAGTTTTTCTCCACGTGTGAATCAGGGATACAGTGTCCTTGTCCATATGCTTTTACCATTCATTAGGACCTCCTTTAACTGGAAGAGTGCCGTTTTCTACAGGTCACCTCAACTCCCATTCTTTTCAAGAGAACTATTGTGTAGTCCTACATTCAAAGAAGATGGGAATGAGGTAGAACTTTAAAATGCAGTCCTTGGATGGTCAGTATTTTTTCAGCAGCAACTCTTTATAGAGAAGTTAGAACATGAATAATTAAGAGTTTACTGCTATCATAGTAACTACCTATAATTGCTGAGAAAATGTACTTAAGCATCACACTCATTCCTACCGTAAACATTTTTTTCTTTTTTTAATGCTTACTTTTGAGAGAGAGAGGGAGAGAGAGAGAGAGAGAGAGCGAGAGAGAGAGAGAGAGAGAGAGAGAGAGAGCGCGAGCAAGCAGGGGAGGGGCAGAGAAAGAGGGAGACAGAATCCTAAGCAGACTCCAGGCTCTGAGCTGTCAGCACAGAGCCCAGAGTGAGGCTCGAACTAATGGATTATGAGATTGTGACCTGACCTGAAGTCAGGTGCTTAACTGACTGAACCATCCAGGCACCCCCTTAATCCATTTTTCAAAGAGAACATTAACACAGTGGTCCTCAGATCCAGTATTTATAACACAATTTGTCTGCTTTTTTTGTATTGATAATATTTTGCGAGGTTTTTAGTGTCAGAGCAAGGACAAAACTGTTAAATATACAATAAATATTTTTACCTTATATTAAATGCAGTTGATCTTTATAAAACATAACATACTTGGTTATTGACTGAGTAACATAATGCACTTATTTATTTTATATAAACTATTAGTTCACTGTTTATGAATCTCCATGAGATTCAAATTCAAAATCTATTAATATTTATATAAAAAATCAATACCTATTTCTTATAAAACAAAGTTTTGAATAAGTAAAATCACTTTGTATCATTTCAGTAGCCTTCTTTATTGTAATAGACTAGGAAGATAACCCATGTGTATTTGCATATAGATGAACTAAATAATTTCAGACACCTCTGTTGAGTCATTTGGGAAGACAGAATTGAAAGTGATCCAGTTAGACTGGCAGATTTACCTTTGAGAACTCAAGACCCACCACTACGTTACTTAAAATACCAGTCTTCAAACTTGTGACACAATCACCTGATAGGGCTGTTGACAACAGATAATCTGAATAATATAGACTTAATTGAGATTTATAAATATAAGGTTTCCTTTTTTTTTTTTTTAAATCCCAAAGGACAGATTTGCCTTGGGTATTACATGCCTACAGTGGTGACCAAAGTAAGATATGGGTCTTAAATTACTGCTTCTACCTGGTTGTAAGATCAAATTACTTACATAAAAGGAAGCATGAGAATTGAAGAAAACTCAGTATGGCAGTTTTGTTAATACATGTGGCCCCAAGTATCTTGATAGTCAATTATTAGTATTTAAACCATTGTATGTAAGAGGGACCCAGATGATTTGATTCTCAAGAAAGTAGGAATATGAAATAGCTCTTTAGTTATATATTTAAGTGACCACTCTGCATTAGAGAAAACTGAAACAAATATGTACTCCAATCTCTTACTTGGATTAAAGTAATTAGAGAGGTTTAGGAATTTCATAGAGTCTAATATCAATATTGAAAGACAAGAGGATAGAGAAATGAAGAAAGGCTAGTAGTCAATGAAGTCATCATAACATCATAGAATAGAAAAGTGGGTAAAATTTGCAAAGAAATGGGGAATTGTATGGATTTTACTTCTCCAAAGATCTAGATGAAAGAATAATCATTGCATGTTGCCAGATTACTTTCAGTCTGTATTATTGCTGTTAGGAAAGAAGTCTTGAGGGAATGGAAGATAAATTCAGATATGTAGAAAATTGTCAGATTTTAAAATCTCCTTTTTCTTTGGGGATGAATTTTTAATGTGAAAATAACTCATTTATTTACATATTTTTTTAAATGTAAGGAATACAAGTAGTAATAAAATCATCCATATTCACATCAGAAATAAATTGCCAGTATTCACATTAATAGATATCATTTCCTAATAGCCCTTTATTCTTACCTAAATTTATAAAATTCAAATCACCTGTGTGTGTGTGTGTGTGTGTGTGTGTATGTGTGAATTATAGAGTAACAATCCTTTTGAAAGAACTGATCAATTGCCTGATAGCATCATACATTACAATATATACATTAAACCAACTTTGGTCAAGTTATCCAGAATTAAAAACTTAATAAATCACAATTTTTTTTACCTTCTCTTTATTAACCTTTCTCCTTCCCTCAGTTCTTTTCTCTCTCCTTTTTTCATTTTTTCCTCCCTTCCCCCCTGTTTTCCTTCTTTTTGTTTAAATATATCAATTAGTTGTTTATTTGGCTTTTTAGTATGACCATTCCCCAATTTAATTTGAAGATAAGCTTAAAAGCTTAAATAACATGAAAGGAAAGTCACCCAATACTGCTCTCCACCCCAACCTCTTTGCTTCCTTTCCTTCTTCCAGGTCCTCCCTCTTCCAGCCCTCCCCCTCCTTCCTTCCTTCCCTCCTTTCATTTCCTCCCTCCTTTCCTTCCTCCTTCTCCCTCTTACCTCTTTTCATTCATTTCAGCTATTAGATATAATATTAAAAGGATTATTTTCCAATGTATTTGTTTTTCATTTATTTTTATAGCCTATGGAAAATAATTATTCAAAACAGATTTCAATACAGAGGAGCTTAAGAAACAGAATGACAAACGCATATGAGATGAATTGAAGTAAGCAAGGGTTCAAAGTTAGGGACATAAATTGAGGTCTGAGTAGCCAAAGCTAGAAATAAATTTTGTCCTTGTTCTCCTTCCTCTTTCCCCTAAATTTTCTCTCCCATTTTTCTCTCCTCATTTGATTTCATTCTTTAGTACTTTTTTGAGGATAAGCAGACTTATTTAGAGGAAAGGATCCACTCAAAAGAATGATAAATGCCTTTTTGTATTTTTAAGATGAATGCAGATACATCTACATAAAGAAAAGTAATATGATAAACTGAAAAAAAAAAAGGACTGGAGTTCTAAATGTGCTAGGGCAATTTGGGGGGGGGGGGAGGATCAGAGTATTCTTTTTATCCCAATATGTGGTCAAAATATAGAACCAAATCAACTTCCATTATTTCCTGCTTTTTAAAAAAAGGTACCATCTTCTGTCACAATGAAACTTAGATCACTTCTAAGAACACTTAAAATGAATCATAAAGTTCTCCAACAGAAAATGAATGTGAAAAAATATCTTAAAATTATGATAATAATAGTACTGTCATGAATAGAAGCATAAAACATCTATTACCTAGACTCTGTGTCTCTAATTAGCTTTATGCTTGTAACTGCATGGAAACCTTTTTTAAAAGTAGAATACAAAATATTATTTGTGATGCCCAGAGTCCTGTGATTTTTATCAAGCTTAACAAGCATCATAGGCTTGAAGGAATCTATATGTAGAAATTCCACACTAAGATATGTCATATTTGTTGGTCAGTTATCTGCATCACTTTCATGCTATACCAATAATTAGTCCTAAAATTTGAGTAGTTTAATACAATTCTTTAACCAAGATTATTACTGAAAAATGTTTTATACAGCCATTCTCAATTCATTGTCTAGCCTAACTTAATTTCCTGTTTCTTTAGTTTCTATATGAAAGTATCAGTCCAGGGAACCAAAACGAATATTTCATTTTGATCAAAAGACTTACAGATAGACAGGAGATAAGACAAATTGTTAGTGTTTCTTTCTATCTAGGGAATTGACATTTGGAAATATGAATAAGTAATCCTTCTCTTTGTTTACGTGTTGGATAGTGATTTTATAGTGTCATTTTCCTGAGGCCTTGACATATTTATTTGCATTTGTAACTCTTGCTTTCACACACTTTCATTGTTTACCTTTTTCATACTACATACTACAGGTAATACTAAGCTGTCTGGACACAAAAGACACTTTCTTCATAGAACTTCATCTTTCATCACTCCAGTATTTGATTCTGATACAATCTGCCATTATTTGAAAATCTATAATGTAAAAAAAATTAATATCTGAAAGCAGTTTTGTTACCTTATGACAGATCTTCAAGGTGAAATCAGGACTTGGGGCAAGTACATTTAAAATGTTCAAGTACAGAGGTACCTGGGTGGCTCAGTCAGTTAAAAACACCTGACTCGATTTTAGCTCAGATCATGATCTCAGAGTTTGTGGGTTTGAACCCCACATCGGGCTCTGTGCTGGCAGTGTGGGGCCTGTTTGGGATTCTCTGTCTCTCCCCTTCTCTCTTTTTTTAAATAAAACAAAATAATAAAATAAATAAAATAAAATAAATAAAACAAGATGTTCCAGTACTGGGGTACCTGGGTGGCTCACTTGGTTAAGCATCAAACTTCAGCTCAGGTCATGATTTTGTGGTTTGTGAGTTCTAGAACTGTGTTGGGCTCCTTGCTGACAGCTCAGAGCCTAGAGCCTGCTTCAGATACTATGTCTCCCTCTCTTTCTGCCCCTCCTTCCTTGCTCTGTGTGTGTGTGTGTGTGTGTGTGTGTGTGTGTATCTCCTTCAAAAATAAGTAAACATCAAATAATTAAAAAATTACAAACAAAATGTTTAAGTGCAATAAATTAGTTTTCAGTTAGGAGAGGTCCTTGTTTTTCTTTCTTATAAATTTAATTTCTAAAAAAAGAAAAACAAGGAGCTCTCCAAAGTGAAAAACTAATTTATTGCACTTGAACGTTTTATTTTTTAATATTTTATGTCGGTATACAACATACTGATTTAAGATATATTATGTAGTGAAAATATTACCATGGTCAAGATAGGTAACATTTTATCTCATTCTAGTCACCAGTTTTTTGTGTGGTGAGTGCACCTGAAATGTACCTTCTGAGCATATTTCCAGTATTCAATACAATATTACTAAGTATAGTCTTCAAACCTATACATTAGCTCTCTAGATTTATTTATCCTCCATAACTGCTAATCTGTGCACTTTGACCAAGATACCCCTATTGCTTTTCTACTGTCAGCTCCTGGTATCTCTCTATTTCTATGAATTTGATTTTTTTGGGGGGTTCCACAGATAGTTGCGATCATACAGAATTTTTTTTCTCCATGTGGCATTTTTCATTTAATTCACAGCATAATGTCCTAGATGCTTGTTGTAAATGGCAGAGTTCTCTTCTTTCTCATGGCTGAACAATATTCCATTGACATATATGTATCTTTAAGCAAGAAAAAGAAATAAAAGGCATACAAATAAAAAAGGAAGAAGTAAAATTGCCTCTACTTGAGGAGCCATAATATTCTATATAGAAAACCCTAAGTATTCCATCAAAAAGCTGTTAGAACTAACAAATGCAATAAATTTGTAGTATACAGTATCGACATGCAATAATCAGTAGCATTTCTATACACTAATAGCAAAATATGAAAAAGAAAACAATGCATTTATAATAGCATTAAAAATAAATAAAATACTTAGAAATAAATCTCATTAAGTGTGTAAAAAATCTGTTCTTTTGAAAACTATAAAACATTGATGAAAGAAAGATGACAGAATAAATGGAAAGATATGTTCATGGATTGGAAGAATTAATATTTTTTAAAATGGCCATACTATCCAAAAAATCTACAGATTCTCTGTAATCCTAACCAAAATTCCCATGGCATTTTACACAGAAATAGAAAAAAAAATCCTAAAATTCATATGGAACTAGAGAAGACCTCAAATACCCAGAGCAACTCTGAGAAACACACACAGTTGGATATATCATACCACTTGATTTCAAAATATGCTACAAAGCTATAGTAATCAAAACAGGCAGCATAAAAACAGACGTATAAACCAATGGAACCGAAATAATAAATCCATACATTTATGGTCAATTGATCTTTGACAAAATAACAAAAGCACACAATGGAGAAAGGACAGTCCCCTCAAATGATACTGAATAACACTGCTTTTTTTTTTCTTTTCATTATATTTGTTTTATGTCAAATATACATCTTTTAAGGATATGATGTTATTTTAAATGATTCTTCCTTACAATTCAATTTGTTTCACTAAATACTAAGAAGTAGGATTCAGATATTTAGAGTAGCTAAATGAATTCACATTCCTGGTTTCCACTTCTAAGTGTGACTTGGTAAAACGAACAAACAAAACAAAACAAAACAAAACAAAAAAAACCTCACTTCATGTTATAGCAATATTTCCTATTATAACTTTGGAGAATAATAAACTTTTTAATGGGAGCATAACAATTATCACATTATATTTCAGACTCTGGTGGGAAAGTACAAGTAATCACATAGCCACTGTTTTACCAAGAATGATACTCAAAAGTTGAACTTGCTTTTTTCTGACATTCAGAGTGCCACTTTATTTCTTCAATTTGTACTACTTTTTAAACTTTTTAAAACTACTTTTCTCGGTGCTTCCTGTTTACATAGTATCTAATCTTGTGTCTTTATCAATCCAATTAAGCAAAAAGTATTGTGTTTCTAATTTGTGCAATGTAGTGTTGGGTGTTTGGGAATAAGGAGGTGAAAAAGAAGATAGTAAGAAACAAAATTTAGCCATAAACTCTCAAACTTTCACAGTTCCTTTCTCTATCTCTTAACTTGACTATGCACCCTCTTAAAAAATAGTAAGAAGAATAATTTACTCTGCAGACAAATTTTTGTCAAATTCTTTACTGGTTCATGTTACTTTCAGGATAAATTTCAAGTTTCTAGGCATAACAATATAGGGCTCTAGAGGGGCACAGCCCTGGTTTCTCTCTCCATCTTCATCTCATATTTGACACTTCACAATTTCCAAGCAAAACCAACAAAGGCTTATAATTTCTCTCTCAGTCTGTTCTGTTTATGCCTCCTTGCTCATGTTCTCTCTCCCCAAGATACTCACTTTCCGCCACTCCTAGTATTATTATTTTCCTGTTAGGTCAATAGACTTCTGTACCAGGCATCCTTTGTTAAATCCCAGATTGAGATAGTACTTTTTGCCTATGTTTTTATAGCATTCATGTATATATATCCATCTTAGTATCTTAGCATAGCTAACCATATCGCAATTGTTTGCCGGTGTTTCTGCCTCCCACTCTATAAATTCCTTGAGGACTGGAATAATTCCTTCTACATTCCCCCCCCGCCCCACTCTGGTCCTGTAGCTCATTGGTTGGCAAACTGTTTCTAAAGGAACAGACAGTAGCACCTGGATGGCTCAGCTGGTTAAATGTCCGACTTAGACTCAAGTCATGACATCACATTTTGTGAGCTCGACCCCCACGTCAGACTCTGTGCTGACAGCTCAGAGCCTGGAGTCTGCTTCGGATTCTGTGTTGCCCTCCCTCGCTGCTCCTTCCCTGCTTATGTTCTCTCTCTCTCTCTCCCTCTCTCTTTCAAAAACTAACATTAAAAAAAAAAACATAAAAGAAACAGATAGTACACAGCATTTTAGGCTGTGTGGGCCACAAGATCTCTATTACAACTACTCAGACCTGCTGTTGTAGATTTGAAACAACCATAAGCAATAAGTAAAGAAATGAACATAGTTATGTTCCAATAAAACTTTACTTACTGAAACAAGTTTCATGGTCTTTGGTTGTTGACCCTTGCTGTAGCATGGTGCTAATAATATAATGCTAAATAAATGTTGAATGATTTATACTTCCTGATTTATTTCTGTTTAAAGTCTCATTAGGCAAAAGGCTTGGTTTTCTGTTCCCCTGGAAGAGCCCTGTATTATAGTATTCTGTTCCACTAGTAACCGGTGTGTTGTTTGGAGTCGCAGAGAAGTATTTGGTTCACTTGATAACAGGTTTCCTAATGGATGCTTCCTGACTGACAGTTTTCTCCTCCAATTACCCTGGGTTTTTTTTGTTGTTGTCGATCCTCTGTCCATATGCTCTGAAATCCCATCGCCATTCTGTGGCCAACATCCTCACTGCCAGTCATTTAGCAGTGCCCGCATGGCTTCTCTCTGCCCATGACTGTGAAACAGATGAATCAGACATTTCCCTCACCCAAAGCCATATTCACCAGGGAGAGTTACAATCAGGTGTAAGGGATGGGAAAATACATTCGGTTGACTTAATCAAAGGATTTTTTTCTCACAAATATCAGTAATGTCACAGTCTAGGGTTCATGGCAACATAATGATGCTTTTAAAGACTAAACTAGGGGCACCTGGGTGGCTCAGTCGGTTAAGCCTCCGACTTCGGCTCAAGTCAGATCTCACGTTCCTGGGTTCGAGCCCCGCGTCAGACTCTGTGCTGACAGCTGGCTCAGAGCCTGGAGCCTGCTTCCAGTTCTGTGTCTCCTTCTCTCTCTGCCCCTCCCCCTCTCATGCTCTGTCTCTCTCTGTATTAAAAATAAATAAAATATTTAAAAAAATAATTTAAAAAAAAGACTAAACTAGTTTCTGTATTCTGTTGTATTCTATTTATATTATGGTTTTGTCCTCACGTTCACAAGATAGCTGCTGAATATGTAGTCATCACACTCACTTCTCAGATAAGAGGGAGAAGACTAGAACACCAGCTTATTTTCACTTATGTCATGAACGATATTGCATAATCATTCCTAACTGAAATGTTAATTGGGAAATACTTGTAGCACCATTTCCAACTTCTATGGTAGAAACCATCAGGACATAGCATTAAATGGATATTGAATGACATTTCCTGAAGTAGGTAGCACATCATGGGAATGATGGAAAATCTACCCTCCCCCACCATCTTTGGCCAAATAATTTTCAGAATTTTCTTAAGCATCATGAAATTTAAGGTAAATTTAATACCAAATTAGGCTATTGTGTCCTACTGTAATTTTAACATTAAGTTAGGATTATTTTGTGTGCAGGTTATCATTTGAATATCCAGTTCCCTCCTTCAGCATCTTCACTGTAAGATCTCTTAACATTGAAACAGTTTTCTTGTTTTCTATCTAAATATTGGTGTAATTTTGTTATAAATTTTACATGGATAAAAGTACAATATATGTCCTAATATTTGATATTTGAAGAGCTATTTATATTTTCAAAGTATTTTTAAATCACCAAGCCATTAATCTTATTTGAGTACTATATTGACCCAGTTTTTCTTTCATTATGAATAAAAGGCATTTAGTAGAGAACTACAGTAGTTGAATGTTATAGTTATGGGGATGAAATATTTCACATTCATTTCTCCATAGTGAAATCTCTGTGCCTTCATATCTAAAAATACATACATTAAGAAAATAATTTGGTTGTAATTCCACACTTCATAGACATATTGCATTAGAATCATCACTAAAGAATTGTCTGCTTTGTGGTAATAATTATTATTAATTATCAATACTTCAAAATAATGGGAATACAGTAATGAAATATATGTCACCACATAACTCTATATAGAAAAATAACATGATAGGGAGTAAATAGGAGAAGCTAAAAAGCAAACTGAAATTTTCTTCTCTTTTAGAACTAGAATACCATCGTTTCTGTGACTACTGATATTTTAAGATTTCTGCCTTAGTGGGTTTTTTTTTTTGCTCTTTAGGAGTGTATATATAAATGATTTAATGTTAATCATTTAATGTTTAGAAAAGATTTACATGAAGAATGATCTATAAATGCTAAGTAATATTACTTTACTTTCAAGAAAGCTATCAAAGATATTTGAGATTTGCTGTACAAATCTGTCGCAATTTATAAAAATTCACTTAACTAGTAAAATGAAATTATATATTCAAGAGAGATAGCAAATTTCCAGTTTGTTTCTGATAGCAGCAAAGTAGCATTATTGGTTATACTTTGCTTAATAAGCTCCTAAACTTACAAATAATATATGTTTATATGTGACATATTCAGCATTCCTTTGTTTTGGGTGGTAGGCTATTTAAAAAAACAAAAACAAAAAAATCCTCTCCTTTTGAATTTCTTCTTTTTTTTTCTTCCCAGTTTACCTTTTAGTATAGGGTTAACCTGTGATATCCCAAAATTGAACTCTTGCCTAAACAAAAATTAATCACTGCAAATGAGGTCTCAGATTATTCTTTTTAGTTATTACAGCCAACTTTGATAGCAATAAGAGAATAAATATTGAAGTAAGACTTATTGGACTTGAAATCAGCCTCCACTATTTTTATCTCCATTCTTATTTTATCTATTTTATCTTTTTTCCTTTTTTTTTTTTTGATGTTTTATTTTATTTTCTGAGAGACAGAGAGAGACAGCGTGAGTGGGGTGTGGCAGAGAAAGAGAGAGACACAGAATCTGAAGCAGGCTTCAGGCTGTGAACTGTCAGCACAGAGCCGATGTGGGGCCAGAACCCACAGATGTGAGATCATGACCTGAGCCAAAGTTGGATCCTCAACCGACTGAGCCACCCAGCTTTGGATAAGTATAATTTTATACTTATCAAAAAATGCACAAATAGCACAGAGTATTCCCATATTCACTTCACCAGATTTCTCTTTTGTTAGCATAGGGAAAAACCATGATACCATTATTCAAACTAAGAAATCAATATTCAGATAATTCTATTATCTAAATAAAAGATGTAATTAGGATTTTTCCAGATGTATTATTAATGTCCTTTTGTTTTTGTTCCAAGAACCATTCCATGAACCTGCATTACATTTAGTTGCTGTCCTTAATGTCTAATCTGTGACAGTTTGGGGATCTTTCCTTCTCTTTAATAGCCTTGACACTTGTGATAAGTATTGGTCAATTCAGTTTTAGAATATCCCTTATTCTGCATTGTCTAATATTTTTAAATTTTTATTGAGATACAACTGGCACATAATGTTGTGTACATTTAAAGTGTACAACTTGTTGATTTGGTACAGTTCTAGATTGCAACAATATTACCATCATAGCAATAGCTAACAGATCTATCACATCACATCATTTATGATGGCTCATTTTTTTCTTTTAAAGTTTATTTATTTACTTTTGATAGAGAAGCACCCATGTAAGCAGGGGAGGAGCAGAGAGAGAGGGAGAGAGAGAAAACCCTAAGCAGGCTCCAGGCTCAACTCATAGACTGATAAGGGGCTGGATCTCACAACTGTGAGATTATGTCCTGAGCCAAAATCAAGAGTCAGATGCTTAACTGACTGAGCCATCCAGGTGCCTCTATAATGTCTCTTTGGTAGTGAGAACACTTAATATCTAGTTGTGTAGCAACTTTGAGGTGTAAAATACAGTATTGTTGACTATAATCAAAATTCTATGCATTAGAACTTAATCATATTTTAATAGATAAAGACAAATACTACAAGATAATTACTTATATGTAGAATCCAAAAAAGGTGTACTTGTGAAAACAGAGAATAGAATGGTGGTTATGATGTGCTGGAAGTGGAAGAATTGTGGAGTTGTCTCATTTTTTTATGATTAGAATAAGATTATGCATTATTGGACAAAACTGCCACAGAAGTGATGTGCCTTTCTCATTGGATCATTTCTGGGGATACATGATGTTAATGTATCTTATTACTGATAATGTTAGCCTTCCTCACTTGATAAAAGGGGTACTGCTTGAAACTCCATTGAAAAATTAGTATTTTCCTTCTTTGTCATTAATAAATGTATTGGGGGAGATACTTTGAGACTATACTAATATCCTCTTTTGCTTTTACTCAATAATTTTAGTGTCTATCACTTGGTTTTCCCTACAATAATTATTACCAAGGAAGAGCTTTTTTTCTTCTCCCCATTTTTTTTATTCGTTCAGTAATTTATTTACATGAGTATGGACTCATGAATTTATATTTTATTCTATGGGTTATATTCCAATACTGTTGTTATTTGGTTGTTACAGTTTTTCTACTTTGGCTATTATTTATAGACCCTCTCAGCAACAGGGCTTTGAAGTATATGTATGTATACTAACTCTTGGTACACATGCATATCTATTTCTGAATCTATCTGGATATATATTTTAAAACCATAAGTTCACATGATACCTCCATTAAAGCCTACATTATTGCATTCATCTAGCCTTTTTCCTTTCCTGGTCACTTCTTTCTTTATGAAACCTGACTCTCATGATCTAAGATGTATTTATTTGTTCAGCTCTGGTATATTCTTAACAGTTTTGCAATTTAATCCTTACTCCAATAAGAAACAAACATACACATCCTTTAACCACTTTTTTTTAAATGTTTTATGTATTTTTGATACAGAGAGAGACAGAGCATGAGAGGGGGAGGGGCAGAGAGAGAAGGAGACACAGAACCAGAAGCAGGCCCCCGGCTCTGAGCTAGCTGTCAGCACAGAGCCCGATATGGGGCTCGAATCCACGAACATGAGATCTGACCTGAGCTGAAGCTGGAGACTTAACCGACTGAGCCACCCAGGCGTCCCTAACCACTCTTAATAGAACATTTTATCAGGTAGGTGCAGCTAATTTGCTTTTTGTATTATGACTTCAAAACAATCAGAAAACTCTCATTAAATGTGTGGAATAATAAAAGTGGTTTTTTTTTCCTGTTATTTGTTCTGCTCTCTTCAAATAGTGCAGTCTATTTTCAGGGCTACAGTCATTTAAAGCTAATTGTATTCTTATGTTTTACATATCTTGATGTAAGTGCAATCCCTTCCCTATAGATTTTCCAGTAGCAAGAGGAAAATGTACCTCAAGTATCTCGTTGTATGATTCCTCTGCACATGCTGAATTAACTACCAAGCTAGAGCAGATATGCCCCTGAAGAATTTAAGTGAACTGCCATGCTCATTCCATGGGAAAAGTCTGGACAAATGAGCATACCTCTAGACTCTCAAGGACAATGGAGAATAGATGTACAAATTACTGCCATTATTATAATTGTACTACTAAGCCATATTGAAGGCACTGAATTAGCATTACATTATAAAGGCTATCTTAGAAAATGTGTGAATAATCTATTACATTTTTACAGAGTGAATGAAAATGGAAGGAATGGACAATATTAAATTTCAAATGCAGTACATGCATATATTTCAGTATTATATACTAATATCCAGATAGATGCTGACATGTTTTATTGATTTTTGGTGCATTTTGTTATGAAAGGTCAATTTTATACCAGCTCCTAAAAAAGAATAGTTGTGGGGACTTTTCTAGGCAAGACAGAGATTAGTGAAAATTCCCCACATGGACAGTACCTTTAGAGCACATTTATTTTACTTGCTGATAAGATGCTAGCTTGAAAACCTAATTTTCAGCCATATTTGTATTTGGTTGAAATTGCAGTTTTCTCACAAAGAAGGGTATATAACAAGAAAATTAATGTATTGGGAGAAAGACATAGATTCTCAGGTATGTAGATGAGAAGGCAGGAAATAGTGTCTGTTGTAAGAATAAAGATTTGCTGTTTTGACTGATAATATTTTCCTCCATTATTTTTGTACTCAAATATGGGTTGGTTCGTTGGTTTTGTGTTTGTTTTGTTGTTTTTTTGTTGTTTTTTGGAGAGAGGGGGGGGGGGAGAGGGACAGAAGAGAGAGAATCTCAAGCAGGTTCCATGCTCAGTGCAGAGCCCATCTAGGGCTCGATCCAATAACCCTGGGATCATGACCTGACCTGAAATCAGCTCAAACTACTGAACCATCTAGGCACCCCTGTACTCCATTTTAAGCACCATTGCTAATTCTCTCAAAACTGGTAAAATAACAAGGGATACTGCCCTGATCATTCAACTCTGATACAAAAATAGTTCCTGAGAGTCTCAAGAATGGGAAAGAAAATGTTATAAAAATCAGTTTATTTAGGTTCAGTCACATGTAGAGAAACACAAAAATCATTACCTTTCTAAGTCAGAACAATGATAATATGATTTGTAATATTAACCTAGTATATTTGGTTATTAAAACCCTTAAAAATTATTTAGAAAGCCAATTTTCCAAATTAAGACACATTTTTTATTTAAGCTGTTATTGATTATTTTTATTATTTTGAATTAAAATCCTCTTAATAGTCTTATCTAAATTTTTAGGATTCAAAGATAGAATCTAAAATATTATCTTCATAGTATCCCTCCTAATTTTTTTTCTCTTAAAGAAGGTTTCTTTTTTATTCCATAATATTTTATTGTCAAATTGTTTTCCATACAACATCCAGTGCTCTTCCCCTTAAGTGCCCTCCACCATCACCACCACCTCTTTTGCCCCCTCCGCCTTCCCCTTCAACCCTCAGTTCATTCTCAGCATTCAATAGTCTCTCAAGTTTTGCATCCCTCTCTCTCCCCAACTCCCTCTCCCTCCTCCGCTCCCCCTGGTTCTCCATTAGGTCTCTCTTGTTTTCCTGCTAGACCTATGAGTGCAAACATATGGTTTCTGTCCTTCTCTGCCTGGCTTACTTCACTCAGCATGACACCTTCAAGGTCCATCCACTTTCCTACAAAGGGCCATATGTCATTCCCTCTCATTGCCATGTAGTACTCCATCGTGAATATATACCACATCTTCTTGATCCATTCATCAGGTGATGGACATTTAGGCTCCTTCCATGTTTTGGCTATTGTTGACATT
>NC_043705.1:77680994-77770085 GCF_006229205.1 Suricata suricatta | reverse complement strand
GTCTTGGAGTCTTTTCTCAGAGGCTCCGCCCCTGCTTGAGGGGAAATGAGCAGCAGGAGGTGAAGTGCACACCTTCACAGACTCAATTGCGGAGTCCCCACCCCCAGTCAGGATCCCGATTGCAATGGGGGAAAGGAAAAAAGCAAAAAGCAAAAAACCGTGTCTCTCTTAGTTTCCGATAGCTTTGCTCAAGACGCTGTACGCTGCTGGAAATGAGCTGGGAGCTCCTACATTCTAAGCGCGCACCCGGGCCTCAACCCGCCACCGACTCTTTGTTGGGGGTCCCATCAGTGTGCGCCCTATTTTTTCCCCTGTGGGGACCCGGGATTCACACAGTCCGTGCAGGGGGCGAGGTGTGCCATGGAAATGCGGTCCGTGGTCCTGTTCCCAAAACCAAGTTCAAGTTGCTGGCACCTGACGCAGTCACCGCTCCGGCCGCTTCCCGCAGGGGAGTGCGCCTCCCCAGCGCAGCCGCTTCTCACAGCCACAGACGCCTCTGATTCCCCGCTGAGATGGCTTAGGGCTGGAAGCTGTTCCTTCTCTTGCGCCACCCCGGTTCGGGATTCTGGCTACCCAGCAGTTATCTATGGAGTGGGATTCTGTCTCCAAGCGCAGCCAAGCGTTCTATACCTCTTCCCCAGAGACAGCTCCATGAGCGCGTTCTGACTCTGTCTCTTCCCTTTGTCTCTCGGGCGCTCCGCACTTGTGCCACGTTGGGCTGGGGATCTTACCTCCCCTGCCCGTCCGGGCTGGCCCATTTTCGGATCTCCCCCGTTCACCCCCACTCACTCAGGTATCCTTGAGGTTCTATTCCTTCTGGAGTTCGTATTTTCTCCTTCCACTCTCGCAGATGAGCGTAATGTCCTTCTCAGTTCGATAAGTGGTGCGGACAAGTGGTGCGGACGGAGTTTACAGAGCTCCCTTCCTCTCCGCCATCTTGGCTCCACCCCCCCCCTAATTTTTTTAAAAGTTTATTAAGGACTTACTCTGTGGCAGATACTGTTTTTGGAAGGGTTGGGGGTAAGCTCGGGGGCTTTCCTGGCCCCAAATGTGGAATCCAGACACATGCCTCTAAAGTGACCTTAAGCTGGGGCGCCGGGGCATCTCAGTCGGTTGAGCGTCTGACATGGGCTCAGGTCACGATCTCACAGTTGGTGGCTTTGAGCCCCGCCTTGGGCTCTGTGCTGCAAGCTCAGAGCGTGGAGCCTGTTCAGATTCTGTGTCTTCCTCTTCCTCACTGTCCCTCCCCAACTCGTGCTCTGTCTCTGTCTCAGAAATAAATACTATAAAAATTAAAAAATATAAATAAATAAAATAAAATGACTTTAAGCAGCGCCCTCTGCCAAGAAGCATAGTGCAGCTGGAGGGAACGCCTTTGCCGGCGGCATTTGATGCAGGTAGTGAACACTGAGTTCAGTAAAGGCCATCTCAGGTGAGACTACCAGCTTAAGCAGACAGTGCCAAAGGGCCTGATGGACAGAAACCAGCAGACCCCACGCATGCCATGATGTACACTGAGGCCCTTTGGAGATAAAGCTTTTGTGACAAGGGACAGTAAGCTCAGAAGTGGCCAAAACCAAGAGGAGGGTTATTGGCAGGTTTGGGGAAGGCTCAAGAGGTAGAAGCAGTACATATGAGAATGAAGGCACACACAGGTTTGCTTGTGTCTCAGAATCTGAGGGAAGAAAAATTCTTCAAGCGGACAATACCTAGTTTATAGAGTTTCCATTTGAGTTATTATTTCATTAAAATAATGAAAACAATTGCTAATACTTATATAGGCTGTGCTCTGTAGCAATGCTGTTCTGAGACAGCTACAATTCAGCACTCACAGCAATTACGTATAAATTAATAATATTATTCCTATTTTGTGGTAAGGGGAGTTTACCCATAAGGTTTGAGTAACTTGTAAAATTCATGTGATTAGCGAGTGTTTCAATTGGGCTTCGATTCTAGTCTTTTCTGTTTTCCACTGTGAATAATACTTCTCAAATAAATGTTTAATAAATAAATGTTTAAATAAAATCTTCTCAATAAAATGTTACCCCTTTTTCCTCTTAAGGAAAAATGCCCTAAACTTAATGACATTCTTTTTATCAAAAGTGCTAAAATGGTTAGTTTAAGGTTAACTGTGCTGATTCTGAAGGATTTGTTCAGTAAGTACAATCTTTGTTAGGGAAAATTTCCCAAGAAACTATTTTCATTAGATAAATAAGGATATGTATTTATGCAATTGTCTCTTTTTTCCATTCTTTACCCCTTTCTTTCTTCCTTTTTCTTTCTTCTTCAGATAAGCTTTGCTTTTAAACTATTCTTTTGATAATGTGCAAATAATATTAACAAAGGAGAGATAAAAATGAGCCAATGATATAATCATGCATTCATTACTACTGGATGCCTCCAAAAAGGCTTTTGTGTGTGTGACAGGTCTATAATTCTGAGTGGTTTACCAATGAGTTCTCAATGCCAGGGAAGCTGAGATCTGAAACTACTTCAGTTTGCTTGAAAAATGACACTTAGTTTTTTCAGTTCTGGATCAAGCCCCTTTGATGATCCTTTTCACAGTATTTGCCATAATTCCTACTTTTCTTCTGATCTATTTAAAGATCAGGCTCAATTTGTTTCTCTTCTGAGTTATCCTCATTTTGCTGTCCTTATATGTGTGTATATGTGTGTCTGTGTTAGCATTTAAAATTGATGGATTAAATCTCTCCTAAAGATTAGTGTACAAAATGTGATTATCCAAATACTAAGTCACTTCAGAATTTATGATATTTGATTCATCGAATTCCTGATTTTTAATTAAGAGACCACATATATATTTTCATCTCAGTTCATTCATTTTTATTTTCAGCCAAGCTCATGCCTAACTCTTTGTCAATATTATTTACTAATGATATATGCAATTGAAGTAAAAAGAATTATAATACAATTGTATATAAGAATTCATTCTTAAGGTGAAATCTCTTCTCTCCGGTTGGTGTAAACTAAATATTACCAAGATCCTTTCTACCAGAATGATTCTTCCCTGCATAGGTGCCACAAAGACAAGGAGTAAAAGTCCTTGTAACAGGGCTGAGACATTTTGATCCACTTCAGCTGTATTCACCTCACCTCATGGTTTAGAAAATCAATGACATATCAGCTTAGTAGTCACTGATCCATGAGGTAATAGCACCTTCTAATATCTTCAGCATAAAGCTTCTGGAATGAGCAGAGCCAATGATCAGGGAGGATAAAACACATTTTATTTTCATTTTTGTGATCAAATTGAGAAATAATCATCAAAGCCTATATTTCTGAAAGAAAAATAATATTGCCTCAGAGGTGTAAAACTACTGTTGAACATATTTTTATCATATTAAGATTATTATTCTTCTAAACAACTGGCTTTACTGTGCCACAGATTATATTTACCTGCAAAATTTGTGTGTAGGCTTCCAACCTAATTTATTAAAAAAGCACTATGGATTTCAGGATGGAGAACTAGGCACTTCATTTTGTGGTTAAATATGACGGGAAGTTATCCCCATTGCTTTTGGTCTGCTGCTTAGAGACATCTTAACTAACTAGATAAGAATTCTTTAGGAAAGAGATATGGGCTTAAGTAAATACTAACAAACTGAGTATTAGCACACAGGGAGAAAGTAAGATTGATGATCTGACAAAACATTAATTAAAAGAAGGAGCAATGCCAAGATTTTCTTGTATAATTCAATTCCACATAATTCAAAGGCAAAATTAATTTACTCTTTCTTATTTGACAATGAAGAAAGACTTTTCTATTGATTATTTTTAATGTATGTACACATGATATAAGAAAGCTCTATAATCAGAAACATAGCTGTTTAACCACAGAGGTTTGCACTTAAATTCCAGAATTCTACAGACAGAAGAACATTTCTTTGAAATGAAATGAGTTTGCACTTATTTCTGCAGGTTTGTAGGCATACACAAACATCAATATCAATATTGGTATTAATTAAAGGAAATAACCTAAAACATTTGGCAACTTTTACTTTGAGAAGTTGCCAGTTTGCATAGTCCAACATATGCTGAATATTTTATATACAAGTGATTTATTACAAAATTTACTAATGATGACTAACACTAGTTTTCAAAATTTACTTGCCCAAGTATTAGCAGTTTTAAAGATTAAATGTCATTATGTATTATAATGCTGAATGTACTTACTAATTTAATCCCGAGAAGCTTCTTTAAACTTATTTCATGTCACTGTTATTTCAAAAATATGATTTCCAAATAATTTTATTTTCTGTTGAAGACTTCATGCAATTATTGTGCTGAAAATATTTAAGTCATCTCTTTAATGAAGTAGAAGGATGATTTTTTTGCTCCAAATATACATATAATGTCTAGCATTAAAATGATACCAAAGTGAATACTCTTCAAAATTCTAAATATATAGAAACAGACCTGTTTGCAATTGAAGTCATAATTGTCAGCAGTAATTGATGCTAAGATAATGGTTCTATTAGTTATATAGTTTTTATGTTGCTTAGATGTTCCATGGCAAGCCTTGGAAATTTAAATTTTGTACCCTGGGAATACTGTTCCTAGAAAGACAATGTTTGAATAGAAAAAAAAAACATAGTTTTTTGGCTTCACTGGAAATCAGAACTGAAGCATAAGCTTACGTGCTATTACTTTATTAGAAGATACAATACCAGGAAGGCAGAAATAAGAAAGAAAGAGTGAAGCAATGGGAGGAGTCAATAAAAGGGTGTGGTACTAAGTTACTACCACTGGAAACCAAATGCAAATGATTGTGTGTTCTCAGTAGACTCTTCCGAAAGGCTACAGAATTCCTGGTCCCAAGGAGTCCATGGTAAGGCCGAGGAGGATGGAGGAGAAGGCATTCATCCACCAACCATACTGATCTAAACAGAAGAATGTCCGCCCTCATAGGGTGCTAACTCCATAGCACATTTTTTTTTTCCTCCACAAGCACAGACTCTCACCAGGTCCTGAGAAGTCACAACCTTCTGGGGCAAAAATAAAGCTTTGGGACAAGACTCAGCAGAGGAGCAACACCCTGGCACCCAGACAAGGAGTGATTCTGTTGTGCCTGCCTCAAGTTAGGAGAAGCCTATGCATAGTTGGTCCTTACAGTGGTCTAAAGCAGAAAAAGTGGTCCAAACTGGAGACAGATGAGGCCAAGAGAAACTGAGTGCTGTGCAAGTGTTTGAAACAAAAGCAAACTTCTTTTTTCACGCTTGAATTAAAATTTACAATATAGGATTGGTTCACTAACCTGTATTATATACCTGTGCAAAAGCGTAGCACTAGCCATACATGTAACAATTTCTGAGTGAACCTTAAAGTCAAGTATGAACATTTACTTTATTTTTTACAGTGCCAATGTTTATTTAGCTATCAGAGATAATGGTCTACCTTGAAGAATAATCGTATACTTGACTAATATGATATTTCTGAGCTACTTGACATATTAAGATTAGAGGAACATTAGATTTCATAATAAGCCTAATGTTATAGGCCATTCAGAATTTAATTTTGAATGAAGATAATTTCTCCATGTTACTTTTATGAAAAGTAAATTAGTTTTCTTTATTAAAATTCTTTATTAAAAAATCACTTTTATTCAAAATGATGTATCTATGGATAAGAGATAGTTCTAAAATCTAAAGTAAGGTTTATTTTTAAGATAATTGTCATTTTATATAGAAAATGAGAGTAAAGAAAGTAGTAGAAAAATTAATTTGCTTCTTAGTTTTTATGTTGCATGCCAACTAATCATTCATATACATGGCAGAAATGGTAAAGCCATATCATTGACTTTATGATAATTAATATTTCTATTTTATTTTGACTTCCTCCAAAACTTTTTATTTAAATTTCTCCATAATGATAACATATAGCCTTACTCATTTTTGTATGCATATATTTTATGTATTTGTTATTTGTGTTTTATATAATATTTATATTTAAGTTTGGGATCCTAACTCAGCTTCCTTCCTCTGCTTCATAGAATTTGGAACTTAAAAATAAAGAGGACAATTGAAAAACAAGTAAGAGAATTGTATGAGAATTATGTGATAGTCTTCTAGTATTTTAAATCAATTTTTTCTAGATGGAGTCATCTTTTCTAAGATCTTAGTGAGGACCAATTTTTTTTTTCCCTTTAAAAGAATATCTCTGGCCATAAGGATTTCTGCTAAATAATTTCAAAGCTCAAGAGGTCAAGATAAAACACACTATTAAGCAAAGCACTAATTTTAAAGCTACTTCTAGAGCAAAGAAATTCTAAAAATTAAAAAAAAGGAACTTAAACTTGTTAAATTTCTTATTAGTAAGTACTTTAGATTGTTTGAAAGTCTTCAAATCAATTGGGTAAAAAGAGATGACAAATTCAGGTCAAATCTCTATATGACAGAACAAATAAATGGCTTTCTGGATGTTAATTGACATTACTAGTTTGTTTATATTTTTGGAGAATCTTCAAGTTAAACCATGACTGCACTAACATGTAGTTGAATACCCTACTTATGTAAGAAAACTACAAAAATAAGTTTATTGACTCTAAAAAGTACTAAATCTAATAATTTGTCTACATTGAATTTCAAATGGTTTTCAAATATTATTTTAGATTATATTATTTTTAAATGTTTATGAGAGAAATAGAGCATGCAAACAGGGGTGGACCAGAGAGAGAGGGAGAGAGAATCCCAAGCAGGCCCCATGCCGACAGCATAAATCATGATTCCGGGCTTGACCTCACCAACTGTGAGATCGTGAGCTGAGCCAAAATTAAGATCTGGATGCTTTATCACCTGAGCCACCCAGTGTCTCAATTTTAGATTATTTTAGATTATTTCAACCCAACATCAACACTATGTAAGAATTTTTCAAGCTTAAAGTCATTTGATAACCTTAAAATATTCAATATCAATAAAATGTTATTATTCTTAAAAACTGTGAAAATTGTTAGGATGCCTGGGTAGCTAGTCAATTAGGCATTAAGCATCTTTCTTAATTTCCACTCAGGTTATAATCTCACAGTTTGTGAGTCTGAGCCCCATGTCAGGCTCTGCACTGACAGTGTGGAACCTGCTTGGGATTTGGTCTCCCTCTCTCTCTGCCCTGCTCCCACTTGTGCACATGCACCCATGTGTGTGGAAACTCTCTCTCTCTCTCTCTCAAAACTGCATAAACATTTTTAAAAACCTTATAAAATTCTATTTATTAAATTGCTTTTAATTTTATTTGATTTCCCTTCACTTAAGACATGTTTAATGCACTTTCCTAACATTCCTTGAAGTGTCTTATTGCCTCAATATTATATGAAATAGACTAATGCTGTATGAAGATAATTAGGACAAAATGTCTATCTGTACATTTTATAGAGCAAAAGACTCCAAAGTAAACTCTTCAAAGAGAACTGATTAAAGAAAATGATATTGTCTATTTGATACTCCCCTTAATTTGGTTAAAGTTTTATTTCATTTTTTTATGTTTATTTATTTTTGAGAGAAGGAGAGAGAGTGAAAGCAGGGGAGGGACAGAGAGAGAGGGAGACATAGAATCTGAAGCAGGCTCCAGGTTCTGAGAAGTCAGCATAGAGCCCAACGCGGGGCTCAAACCCACACAATGTGAGATCATGACCTGAGCCGAGGTATGACATAGGATGCTTTAACAGACTGAGCTACCCAGGCACCCCTAAAGTTTTATTTTAAACCGAAGATTTCAAATTGTCTTTGTTGAAAAAGAACAACAAATACAAGCAGATGTATGCTATTGTATTAGCAAGTTGCCAAATGCTTAGTTTTCTACATACTAAAGGAATAAAAAATAATCATTGATATAGCCCAAATGAATCATACTATTGGCTTAATCTGGCAGTATGGCTATTTAGAACTGGTGTGATGTAGATACTTTAGATTGGGTATTATCTGAGAAAACCATCTTTTCTAAACACAACCCTATTATACTGACAATAATAATACAAATTCTGATGACAAATTTTCTAAATTTGAGAAAGCTATTTAAAGGCTACAGGCTTATTTGTTTTCAGAAAACAAGTATAAACAAATGAAATGTCTTTCTGGATCTGTTGAAAGTCAAATTGAAAGCATTTAAAATATGTTAAGCAATCTGAATTATAACTCATTTTATAAAGCTTATAGTGCTTAGGGGAAAAAATGTACCTGAATTCACAGCTAACATGAGATTTGCAATACAAAATAAGTTAACAAGGAAGCCAGTGACATAAGCCCTAGGGTAATGGTACTTGCTGGAACAAAAGAATACTATATAATAATTCTAGGGAAGAACTCTGCAATTAGTCAGAAAGTATATTTCTTTGAAAATGTTAACTTACAGTAATCCTGTCACTTCCCACAAATATTTTTCATCAGATTTGGCATATTTCACCTGTCATAACATATATAAAAAACAAAGATTTTCATAATTTAATTTACTGCTCTTCAATTTGAATAAAAAGAGCTTGAGAATTTTATACTATGTCTATGATTTCTCACACCTAACATGTAACCATTGGGCATTTGTATTTAATTACTAGGTCTAGCACAAGTACATTTCTCATCAGTGAGAAATGAATCCTATCAAATCAGTATTAGAATAATGACATGATACTTTTCTAGAAATCAGGCTTTTTGAATTTGTTTTCAAAACATGATGATCTCCTTAAATATGTGCTTAAGTTTACATTTGCACGATGTCATGATAAACCATTTTGCACTGGGTATATTGCTAAGGAGTATGTTTGATTGATTAAAGATTTTATTGAGTACTCAACGGTACAGTTATAGACTAGTAAATGATCCATACAAATATAAACTGTATGATCACGTTATATTGTATCCCTACCACTTCCTCAACAACAGATGAAAATAATAATAGTTATTTCATCCTTTTTTCTCAGTAATTGCTCAATGACCTTGTTTAGCAGTTTTAAGAGTAATACATTGATATATTAACATTTTTACTTACTTTTAAAATGTTTATTTATTATTTTTGAGACAGAGAGCTTGTGCATGAGCAGGGGAAATGTAGAAAGAGAGGGAGACAGAGAATGAACTCACATAAACTGTGAGTCCTGACTGAGCCACCCAGCTGCCCCTATATATATATATATATATATATATATGTATATATATATATATAACTTTTCTAAACTTACTTATCTTATTGCTGTGAGTTTGATCCTCTTAATTCATCGCTCTTATTTCACCCATCCCTGCAGCCAATATATTGTCAATTTTAATAATATTTATTTGTATCTTTGAATATGTTTTGGTTATAAACATCATTTTTATTTGTGCCTATGATCAAATTCATTTTTCATCAACATCCTGAATAACAGTGGTAAAATATGATATATTAAGAATACAAAATATATTAGCTTATTTAAATAAAACATTTAATACTGTTTTGTGTAGCATTTATTTTGCTTAAGAATTTAAAGTTCTGATTTTATGTAAATTTAAATTAAGCATTATTAAGCCATATTATCATTAAGAGGTTTGTTACCAATACTTCGATAAAAAATATTTGTACCAGTTTTATAGTGGTCAATAGCACAGTGAACCCAGCTGAAAGTGACAATAAAACTTTAATCCCTGGGATGCCAGCACGTTTCAATAGGTTAAGCATACGACTCTTGATTTCAGCTCACGTTATGATCTCAAGTTTATTGGGTTCAAGCCCTGCATGGGGTTCTGCACTGACAACACAGAGCCTATTTGGGATTCTCTCTCTGCTTCTCTCTCTCTACCCCACTCTGAATTGTGTGTGTACATGCAATCTCTTTCTTTCCCTCTCTCTCTCAAAATAAATAAACTTAATAAAAAAGACTCAGTTTACTGTGACACAGGCAAGAGTCAAGTTAGGAAACTGCCAGCTTTCCAGTGATCGGATAACATGCAGTACAGATAGGGTAAAAATGTTTCAGTAAACACCCCCCCAAAAAAGAGGTCTCTGCAAAGACTAACCAATTTTGCCTAAGGAGAGTGACTGGGATAGAAATTCATATGAGTAGGGCTAGCCTAGCATGACTAAGTCTTTGGCTACAGCTCCATCTGGAAAAGCACATACACTGACTGTATCCCAAGGCAAATGAGGTCAAGTCAACTTCCCTTCTTGAGGCCTGAGTTGTGTTGCCTATAGCTCAGCCTGAAAGATTGCATATAAGATTTTGGCCTAGAAATGGGCTTAAAAATGGTTTTAAATAACAAAGCATGATCCAGTTTACCTATAATATGAACAATTAAAAGCTAAAGTAACAAGGATTTATGTTAATATTAAGCTGTATTTTTAATGACTTGGCAATTTATAGTCAATCTAAAATTTCTGGATTAGAAGGAACATTATTTTTTAACATTATTTATTATTGTTACTATTATTGCCATTCTATTGTTTAGAAAAATCTCACCTTATAAGTAGCAAATTCAAAAGGAAAAAACAGAAACTCACTTACCACACTTTTTTTTGCCGTTATCATACAAGCAAATGGCCAACACTCCTCCAAATTCAATTTCATATTTTACTGAAATGAGAAATAAAACTCCACCTGTTGGATAAAAAATAATAAAAACATAAATTTAAATGAATTGTTGATTCAAAAGTCAAAAGTCAATTAATAGTTGAAAAGTTAAAAGATAGGTCTGTATTGGGGCACCTGGGTGACTCAGTCGTTAAGCGTCCAATTCTTGATTTTTGGCTCAGGTCATGATCTCAGAATTGGTGAGATTTGTCAGTGTGAAGGCTGTTTGGAATCCTCTGTCTCCCTCACTCTCTACCCCACCCCCCTGGTGATTTCTCTCTCTCTTTCTCAAATAAATAAATAAACATTAAAAAATGAAAAGAGATAGGCCTGTGTTGCTGCTATATACGTCTCCCTTAAGACCTGTTTTGTTACATACCAAAAGTTCTAGACTATTGTGTTTTCATTTTCATTTGTTGCCATGTATTTTTATTTCTTCTTTGATTTTCTGGTTGACCCATTCATTTTTTAGCAACATGTTGTTTTCTGTTTTGTTTTTTAAAAATACTTACTTATTTTGAGAGAGAGAGAGCAAGGAAAAGTAGGGGAGTAGCAGAAAGAGGGAGAGGGACAGAATCCCAACCAGCTTCACACTATCAGCGAGGAGTCTGACACAGGGCTCAGACTCACGATCCATGAGATCATGACCTGAGCCAAAACCAAGGGTCTGACGCTTCACTGACTGAGCCACCCAGGCACCCCCTAGTTGCATATTATTTAACCTCCATGTATTCCTGATCTTCCCAATCCTTTGCTGTGGTTGATTTCTAGTTCAATAGCATTGATGAGAAGAGTGATGAGTGATGAGAAAAGTTGCACGGTGTGATTTCAGTCTTTTTGCATTTGTTGAGGTTTGTTTTGTGACCTTACATGTAGTCTGTTCTAGAGAATGTTCCATGTAACCTAGAAAAGAATGTGTATTCTGCTGTTTTATGATGGAATGTTCTGAATATATCTATTAAGTCCATCTGGTCCAGTATGTTGTTCAAAGGCATTGTTTCCTTATTGATTTTCTGTTTAGATGATCTGTCTATTGATATAAGTGGAGTGTTAAAATCCCCTACTATCATTGTACTATTATCAATTAGTTCCTTTATGTTTGTTATTAATTGTTTTATATATTTGAGTGCTTTAATGGTGGGTATATAAATATTTACAATTATATTATCTTCTTGGATTGTCCCCTTTACGATTGTATAATGTCCTCTTTGTCTCTTTTCACAATCTTTGTTTTAAAGTCTAGTTTGTCTGATATAAGTATTGCTGCTCTAGGCTCTTTGGCATCCATTTGTGTGATAAATGTTTCTCCACCCCCTCACTTTCAATCTGCAGGTCTCTTTCAGTCTGAAATGAGTCTCTTATAGGTAGTATATACATGAGTCTTTTTTTTTTTATCCATTCTTACACCCTACCCTATATCTTTCGATTGGAGTGTTTAGTGCATTTAATTTCAATGGAACTCTCTTTTTTACTTTTTTGTTTCAATTTTTACTTAAATTCTAGTTAATTAATAGTGCAAAGGAACCCTCTTGCACTTTTGGTGGAAATGCAAACTGGTGCAACCATTTAGGAAAACAGTATGAAGTTTCCTCAGAATCTTAAAAATAGAATTACTGTACAGTTCAGCAATGGTACTAGTAGGTATTTAGTCCAAGAATACAAAATACTAATTCAAAGGTGTATGTCCACCCTGATGTTTATAGCAGCATTATTTACAATAGCCAAATTATGGAAACATCCCAAGTGTCCATTGACAGCCCAAGTATTCAGTGTTGTGTGTGTGTGTGTGTGTGTGTGTGTGTGTGTGTGTAATGGAATATTAACTGAGCCATCAAAAAAATGAAATCTTGCCATTTGCAACAATGTGGATTGAGTTAGAGAGTATTATGCTAAGTAAAATTAGTCATTCAAAGAAAGATGATACTATATTATTTCACTCATATGTGGAGTTTAAGAGACAAACCAGTGAGCAAAAGGCAAGAAAAACAGAGAGAGGCAAATCAAGAAACAGACTCTTAAGTATAGAGAACAAACTGGTGGTGACCAGAGGGGTGGGGGATGAGGGGAAAGGTGAAATAGGTGGTGAGGACTAAGGAATGCCCTTGTGATGAGCACTCGTTGTTGTATGGAAATGTTGTATCCCTGTATTACACTCCTGAAAGTAATATTACACTATACATTAACTATTAATTTAAATAAAAAGTTTCAGGGCGCCTGGGTGGTTCAGTTGGTTAGGCGTCCGACTTGGGCTCAGGTCTTGATCTAATGAAAGGTTCGAGGGAGGGTTCGGGCCCCGAGTTAGTCTCTGTGCTGACAGCTCAGAGCCTGGATCCTGCTTCAGATTCTGTGTGTGTCTCTCTCTCTCTTCCCCTCCTAATATCATGCTTGCTCTCTCGCTCTGCCTCTCAGAAACAAACATAAAAAAAACTTTAATAAATGTTTCACAAAAAAAGAAAGAAAAGTTAAGAGAGAAAAAGAGAGAGTGAGAGGAAGAGAAGGAATGAAGGAGAAAGCGTGAAAGAAAGGAAAGAACAAAGAAAGAAAAGAAAGAATCATAGCAGTTTTAGGTCTTTGGATAACCACTGAAGTCAAATAAACACTAGTTTCTCTCTCTCTGTCTCTCCCCGCTCCCTTTCCCTCTCTCTTCTTCAATGATTAATTACTTAGGCATATGTTAAGTGTTCACAACTTTAGGATTTGTATAGAGTACTCTGATTTTATCATTGTATTACTATCAAATGTCTTTCATTATAATAATGCTTCTAGACTTAAAGTCTACTTTGTCTGATATTAATATATCTACACTAACTCTTTTTTGTTACTGGTAGCCTAATAGATCAATATCATTTAATATTGTATTGGCAAATATCAAATTTCTTGGAATTAATCTATCATAAAAACGGTAAAACCTCCACACAAAAGCTTAAAGAAGCATTGACAGGGAAATTTAAAAAAAACCTAAACAAATGGATAAATCTATTATGTTAATGAATTATCAGACTCCGTATTATAAAGATAATAATTCTCCTCAATTAATATGTTATATATACTATATAATTTCAACATAATCTTTCTTTTTCTTTTGCAGTAATTGTTTATCAGATCACAAAGTTCACATCGCCATGAAAAGACTTCAGAATAGTCAAGAGAATCTTTAAGAAAAAAGCTGGACGACTTACACCACCATATAGTAAGATTTATTATAAAAACAGTAAATTCTAATCTGGCATTTACTTTATTTATATAATCAAAAGAAAGTATATTAATATCCCATAAGTAAGAACATGTAAATTAGACTGGCACAAAATGCAAAGGACATTGAATAACTTACTCTTTTACCAAAAAGTTTGTGCATAATATTCTTAACAATGAGAAAATATTTAGTTTGGTGGTATGCTTTAACTATTTTAAATATTGGTTGGGACAGTTGCAAAAACTACATGTATTTTGTTTCACCAGGCATTCCCCTTAGAAAATAAAAACAATCATTAATCAAATGCTGTGAAACAAATTAGTAACATAATAAATACATAGTGAGCAAATAATATACTGTAAATAAGGAATATCCATCAGAGTGTAATGATGTATAATAATTTAATACAGTTAAAACATAAACTGAGAATATATAGTATACATAAATATATAACTTAATATAGTTAAAACTTAATATAATAAAAACAATATAATTCATCAGTTAAGTTGATTAATGGAAAGTAGCATGAAGCATCAGTTTATGTTCTAGAAAGCATTCTTAAAATTCCATAGCCAGTTATGTTAGAAAAAAAGATTTTCGATCCATTCATCACTTGATGGTCATTTAGGCTCTTTCCATGATTTGGTTATTGTTGAAAGAGTCACTTTGATCATTGGGGTACATGTGCCAATATGCATCAGGACTTCTGTATCTCTTCGGTTAATCCCTAGCAGTGCTATTGCTGGGTCATAGGAGAGTTCTACTGATAGTTTTTTGAGGAACCTCCACACTGTTTTCCAGAGTGGCTATACCAGTTTACATTCCCACCAACAGTGTAGGAGGGTGCCCGTCTCTCCACATCCTCGCCAGCATCTATAGTCTCTTGATTGTTTCATTTTAGTTACTCTGACTGGAGTGAGGTGGTATCTCAGTGTGGTTTTGATTTGTATTTCCCTCTTGATGAGTGATGCTGAGCATCGTTTCATGTGTCTCTTGGCCATCTGGATGTCCTCTTTGGAGAAGTGTCAATCCATGTCTTTTGCTCATTTCTTCACTGGATTATTCATTTCTCATCTGTGGAGTTTGGTGAGTTCCTTGTAGATTTTGGATACTAGCCCTTTATCCTAATGTCCATCACCTGATGAATGGATCAAGAAGATGTGGTATATATATACAATGGAGTATTACATGGCAATGAGAAAGAATGAAATCTGGCCATTCGTAGCAAAGTGGATGGACCTCGAGGGTATCATGCTAAGTGAAATAAGTCAGGCAGAGAAGGAGAGATACCATATGTTTTCACTCATAGGTCTAACAGGAGAAACCTAACAGAGGACCGTGGGGAGGGGAAAAGAAGGGGAAAGAAGAGGCAGGGAGAGGGAGGGAGGCAAATCCATGAGAGACTCTTGAATACTGAAAACAAACTGAGGGCTGAAGGGGGAGAGGGAAAGGAAAGGGGTGTGATGGTCATGGAGGGGGCACTTGTGGGGAAGAGCACTGGATGTTATATGGAAGCCAACTTGACAATAAACTATAAATTAAAAAAAAGAATAAAAACTTCAACAATATTAAAGTATAAGTACAGTTTCTCAACCTCATAAAAAAGTACATCTTAGAAACCTAGAGTTCAAAAGGACCTAATCTGTATTTTACAGTCTTAATTGGGTATTCCTCTCTCAAAAGAGGGTGTTCCACATATGCTGGACTAGAAGAATCAGTGAGAGATATGAGTCTAGCACAGAAGATTCTCTGACAACATTATCCTTATAATTGCCCAGTTATTTCATTAATTCTTTTACTAATTTATTCTCATTAGCTCAATGAATACTTGTTGAGAAATTACTTTTTACAATAGATTGCATTAAGCATGGGTGCAGATAAAAAAACACATCAGATATAGAACTTGCTTTCTAATATCTTTTTAAAAGTATATCACCTATATATTTGTGTTCCAGATTTATATCAAATGTATTCATATGAATTTTTATCGGGAGAATTGTCTAATAATTTTGATACTTTGCATGCGTGTATATTGGTAGATGGAGGCAATGTAAATAACTGAATTGACATCCAAATCTAAAATAATTTAAAATGTCCATCTAAAGTCATAAAGGTAGAAGTTTATCTTTAAAAAGTTTACTGAAGAATTATCCTCATATATTTTAACTAATGAAATTTATTAAGTGGATAATGAAAACATGTTGTAAAACACAGTGTGTCAACTAGTTTTGATAATTTTTATTTGAAACAAACATGTGGCTTCTAAAATTGAATAAAATAATTCAATATTTTCTCATCAAGACAATAAATAATATGTATGTTAAGTTTAATGATTCTTTTAGAATCAACAAAGTACACAATTTCCTAGGATATATGTTTATAATTATTATTTTACCAATCTGTCCCTTTGGGTAAATATTTTAAGTTAATTTTGACCAAATTAAATGCCAGAAACAATATATTATATTTCATATGTTACTACCTCCTAAAATCATAATGCTGATTTATTGCTGTGATCTTCTATTTAAAGCACGAACAAGAACTATTAAACTCTCATTCCAGAAGGGAAACTTTTATTATTAACAGATGCCTTCTAACTGGGGAGTCTCATGCAGCTATGAAATACGAGTCTTACTTCAAGATGCATTTATTCATTACGTGTGTATAGGGACCAAGAGGTGGTTTAGCTCGGGTCCTGGGCTGTATTCTTGGCTCCTGTGTCATCGGCTCCCTAAGTGATTCTGCTCCCTAGTCCCCAGTGACCTGCCCATTGTTATATTTCTTCCTGTGTAAACACTATTTTACCAGTACAGATGAGTACTCTCTCCTCCTTCCTCCTTTGCTCTAATAAAATACCCATTTTTCACAAACAGGAGGACATCCATTTTTCCCACATCATTTTTCAAGTACCAAATCATGGCATTTCAAATTTTAAGTAAACAAAAAGTTCAATTTTTCATAGTGACAGCAACTGCATTGATGTATGAACCTGAAACACCAAATGACTTATTCCTGATGATATTTGAAGAAGCCCCTTGTATTTCTAAAACATGTCAAAATGATTTGTTTTGGCATTGCATTACAGGCCTTGTTTATGTAAGCTCTTAGTAGCCTATGTTTCATTATCCGGTGTATCGGTCCTTGTTATAAATTAGATTCCATCTGCTAAAATACCCTCATTATAGGTTTGAAGGACTGATAATGCCACATACTCCTTACTTAAATAAATCTCATAAGTGTGTAGTCTGCCTAATTGACTTACTAAAATCTTGGAAGCAGTAGAAACCATGATAAACATGAAGCTTCTATTTTTTTTTTTTAACCTCTGGAGTGAGCTGCAGTACAAGTGTCTAGGTAATCTCCAAAATGGACAGAACCTGTTTTCTTGTCTGTATATCCTGAGAGAGAGAAATAAGTGCCACAGCAATTGCCTTTTCGTTTTTGTCTAGGCGTACAACCATAAGGATGTGTTTTAAGAAGGTACTTGTAGCCGTCAACATAATGCTATGCCCATCCCCGCACTGCCCTGTGTGAGTGTACAGTGATAAATGAAAAGGGCTGTAAAAAGCAAGTGTTCACTTCAGATCTGAGGTTTCTACATTTCAAGAGTGATTTGCTAGGACCCAATGGCTTAAAGAGTGCCGAAAAGTACTCATTATTGTTCTTTCCCATGACTCTAGCGAAGTATAATGATATAGTTCAGTGATAAAAGGTTAAGATCTAGAATAGGAATACAAAATTTTGAAATCCTTATTTACTTTTATTTTTAATACTTGTGAGACTTGTGGGAGGGCCAACTCAAGCCCTGATTTAATGTGTGTGTTGATGTAATTGACATAGAATAACTTCACATACTTAAAGCATATAATTTCTCATGCTTTGACATATTTAGATACCAGGGATCCATCACAACCAATATAGTAAACACATTCATCACCCCCAAAGTGTTCCTGATGCTGCTTTGTACTTCCTCCTCCCTCCCCTCCCTGCTGCTCTCCCATTGTCATAGGCAGCTACTGATCTGCTTTCTGTTAATATAGATTAGTTTTCATTTCCTAAATTTTATATAAATGGAGTTATGCAAAAACCAAAAGAAATACAAAAGAGACAAATGTATATATTTGGGGGGGATTTGGGTTTCTTTTACTAAACATAATTGTTTCAAGAATTACAGGTATGAAGTGGTATCTCATTATGGTTTTGACTACATATTTCCTTGATGAGTGTGTTAAGCATCTTTTCACATGCCTGTTAGCCATCTGGATGTCTTGCATATGGATATTTGATTATTTAAGTGCAATTTGTTGAAAGATTATTCATCCTCTATGGAATTACCTTAGCAACTTGGTTGAAAATCATATTGTAACCATTAGCAGTATGTGTCCTATGTGTGTGGGTTTTTTGAGAATTCTACATCCAAAGACACTGATATGATTTGACTCTTTATGAAATATAATACTTTAAATTATAGTGTATAGTAAATAAAGCTTATAATGTAGCTTCATACTAAGTAATTAAAAAAAATTTTTTAACCTTTATCATTTTTGAAAGAGATAGGCTGCAGGTGGGGGATGGTCAGAGAGAGAGGGAGACACAGAATCAGAAGCAGGCTCCAGGCTCTGAGCTGTCAGCACAGAGCCTGACGTGGCCTCAATCCCAGGAGTGATGAGATCATGACAAGCCGAAGTCAGATGCTCAACCAACTGAGCCACCCAGGTGCCCCTTAGTTTTAAAGTTAGTTATTATTTGTCATCCCCATTTGTTCTTATTTTAAAGTTGTTTTGACTTTTTAGATCTTTTGGTTTTCTATATAAATTTCCTTTTAAAAATGCTGAACATATGTTTGAGATTGTATGGAATCTATGAATCAGTTTTCGGAGAATTAATATCTTAACAATACTGATCTTCAGACTCATAAACTGAATATATTTCTCCATTCATTTAGGTCTCTGATTCCTCAGCAATGATGTACAGTTTTATATGAATAGGTTTATATACCCTTTGTCAGATCATTCCCTTAGTATTTTGACTTTTGTTGCTATTAAAAATAATGTTGATTTTTTAAAAATATATATATATGCTTTTTCTTGCTAGTATGCAGAAATAAAATTTTGAATTCATATATCTTCTTGGACTCACTTATTAGTCCTGTTAGATTTTTATGGAGACTCTATCAGCTTCCTACATAAATGATCATATCATCTGTGCATAATTGCACTTTTTCCTTTCCAATGCATATGGCTTTTATTTAGTTTTTTTAATTTAAAAATAATTTACACTGTTTTGAATTTCTAGGTCATTGTTAAATAGAAGTGGTGAGAGTGGGCATTCATGCCATATTCCTGATTTAGAGAGAAAGTATTCATTTTTCTACAATTAAGTACAATATTAGTTGTTCTTTTTAAATATCTTTATCAGATTACAAAGTTGCCTTCTATTCGTAGTTTGCTGAGAGTTTTATCAGGAATGATTATTGAATTTTTTAAATGATTTTTGTAGGTATATTAATAAGATCATCTGGATTTTTATATTTTAGTCTGTTAATATGGTGAATTTATTGTCCTAATGTTAAAGTAACTTTTAAATTCTGGAATAAATTACATTAGGTCATGATACTTCACCCTTTTTATATACTGTTGGATTTAAGATACTAACATTTATTTAGGCTTTTTGCATCTAAGTTAATGAAGGATATTGGTTTGTAATATTTTTTTTACCTGCAGTGTGTTTGCATGATTTTAATATCAGGATAATGTTGGCTAATAAAATTCTTTAATTTTCTCAAATGGCTAGGGTGGAAGTAGTATTTTTTTTCTTAAATATTTGTTAGCAATTACCAGTGAATCTATTGGAACCTGGGATTCTTTTTGTAGGGTAGTTTCTAACTACAAATTTAATTACTTTAAATTAAATAATGCTATGCAGGTTGTCTGTGTATTGTTGAATGAGCTTTGGTAATTATGAAATGGCATTTGACCATTTCATCTAAGTTGTCCATTTCACTAGCATTGAACTGCTCATAATATTCTCTTATTGTTCTTTAGTATTCATATTGCTATAATGATTTCAACAATCTCATTCCTGGTTTTGTTAGATTTTGTTTTCTATGACTTTTTCCTGATGAGTCAGATTAGAGTCAATCAAGGATTGACAAATGTTTTTCTATATAAAATCAGATACTAAATCTATTAGGCTGAGGCCTGCATCAAATCTGTTATATGTTTTCTTTTCTTTCCTTTTTTTTTTTTTAATTATAGTAAAAAGTGCCTAACATAAAATTTGCCCTTTTAGGGGCGCCTGGGTGGCTCATTCAGTTGAGCGTCCACTTTCAGCTCAGGTCATGATCTCTAGGCTAGTGAGTCAAGCCCCACATCAGGTCCCCTGCTGTCAGGGCGGAGCCGCTTCAGATCCTCTGTCTCCCTCTCTCTCTCTGTACTTCCCCGTTCATGCTCACTCTCTCTGAAAAACAAATTTTTCTTAAAATCTCCCTTTTAAATAACTTTTAAGTGTACAATACAGTATTATTAATATATGCACAATTTTATTCAGCAGATATCTAGTACTTTTTTTCCTTTCATAACTAAAATTTTATATTCATTAAATGGCAGCTATTTGTTTCCCCTCCCCCAAGCCCCTGGAAACCACTATTTTATTTTCTGCTTCTTTAAGTTTGACTAAATTAGCTATTTCATATATGTGGAATCATTGAGTGTTAGTCTTTCTGTGATGGTTTATTTTGCTTAGCATAATGTTCTCATGACATCCTTGTTGTAGTAGATAGCAGGACCTGATTAACAAAGAAAACAAAAACTCAACTAAAAATGGGCACAGAACTTGAATAGACATTTCAGCAAAGAAGACATACAAATGCTGAATAAGTATAAGAAAAGAAACTTAGCATCACTAATTATCTGAGAAATACAAATCAAAATCATGATACCACTTACTCCTGTTTAGATGACCATTATCAAAAAAGAAAGAAAGAAAGAAAGAAAGAAAGAAAGAAAGAAAGAAAGAAAGGAAATGAAAGAACGAAAGACAGAAAATAACAGATGCTGTCCAGAGTATGGAGAAATTGAAACACTTAATTTTGGTACATTCATACAAGGGAATATTATTCAGCCTTAGAAAGAAAGAATCCTTGTTTTTGTTTTCTAATAACCATTATTATTATTTTTTTTTCAAAGCACACAGGCCATTCAAAAATGGGCTGAGGGCACAATTTGGCCCCTAGCCAGTATTTGTTAATTGGTGGACTAATTTTATTAATATGTTGATTTTCTCAAAGCACCTTTTAGTTCATTGATTTCCCTTGATTTTTCTCTCTTTCATAGTCCATTGATAATTGATTCTGGGCTTTCATGTTTTCCTTCTACAATTATTTTCAATTTAATATTTCATTACTTTTCCAGTTTCTTAATGTAGCTGCTGAATTTATCTCTAATAAAGATACTTATTGATGTAATATTCTTCCTAAGCACTACTCTAGTGGCACCCCAAGCATCTGATATACGGTGGAATATGATCTACCTTCTTAAGTGTTCCATGCACACTTGAAAGAATATTTATTCTGCTGTTGTGTGGAATGTTTTAAAATGTTTATTAGATTAAGTTGGTTGATAGTGTTGCTCAAAATCTGTATCCTTAGTGATGGTCTGGCTTCTTTTTCTATCAACTGGTGAGATAAGGGATTTGCATTGTTTAGGCACAATTACACATTTCTCTATTCTTGCTATTCTGTCAGGTTTTGTTTCATGTATTTTGAAACTGTTATTATGTACATAATATTTAAAACTGTACATTCTATTGATGAATTGATCCCGTTGTCATTATGCCATGACCTTCTTTATTTCTCATCGTGTTCATTATTCTAAAATGTACTCTGTAGAGTAATTATTTTGTATTTGTGTTTAGGTATTAATATAACCTTTACAGATTTCCTTTGTCTTGTGTTGTTTATCATTTCTATCCTTTTCCTTTAAAATTACTTGTGTATTTTTTATTTTAAAATAGATTTTTTTGTAAGTAGTACATAGCTCCGACTTGCTTTTTTATCTTATTTGACACATATTGCCTTTTTAGTGAAATGTTTTGACCATTTAATTTTATTTTTAATTAAGCTAGGTGGTCTTGAATCTACCATCTTGTTATTGGTTTTTTATTTATCCCCTCTGTATTGTTTTGTTCCCCTCTTTTTGTACCTACTTACATATTGAGCATGATTTTCTTTTCTTATGCCATACTAACTGTGCTATACTGACTATTTGTTGTTGTTGTTGTTTTATTTTAGTGGTTACTTTAGGACTTACAGTGTATATTCTTAACATGGCTGTTTACCTTCAAATGATATATACCACTTCGTATAAAGTATAAATATCTTAAAATTAACGCTAATTTCTCCACTAGCTGTCTTTCAGGTGTCACTCTTATATATTTAATTACATGTTATAAGTGCTTACAATACAATGTTATTTTTATTTAAATAGATATGTTGAAAAGATGTGATTTTTTTAAAGTCATATATTTACAATATGTTTTTTATCCTGGTATTCTTCATCACTCTGTGTATACTCAAATTTCTATCTGTCATTATTTTCCTTTTATCTGAGGGGCTCCCTTTAAATTTTCTTATAGGGCAGATTTACTTGTAATGAATATTTTAGGGCAGGTCCAGTACTCCCAAGGCCATCTTTTTTGGAAGAAATTTTAGATGGTGTTGTGTTTTAAACTTTGGTATCTGTATGATTCTTATTAGTATGCATTAATACAATTTATTTTTCTCTGACACTCTTATATCCTGTGTCCAGGCTTAGCTCACATATTAATTCTTGGAATATATATAAATATATAAATAAATTTTGGTGATTTTCTATATACACAACTAAAAATTATGTCATCGTTTTTTCCTGCATGAATGCCCTTTATTTCCTCCTCTTGTCTTGTTGTTCATGTTCCAATAGACTTGTTGGAAAGAGTAGTAAGAAGAGAACACATTAAACTTTCACCAATTAATATGATATTGACTATAGAGAATTTTTTGAGATATTTTTTTATTAGATTAAAAAGGTTCTCTATTCCTACTGTGCTGAGATTGTTTTGTCATAAATAATACTGGATTTTATAAAATGCTTTTTATGTGTTAATTTATCATATTATCATGTCAATTGATTAGTTTTATAAGCTCTTGTTCTTATAAATGACATTGATATTTTAGATTGCCTAATGCTGAACCAGTCTTTCATACATAGAGTAAATTTTACTTACCCTTGTTGTAAAATTATTTTTACATATTCTTGGATTTGATTTACTAAATTTCTGTTGAGGATTTTGCAGTCTACATTTATGAGATTTAGCCTGGAGGGATTTTTTTTGTCTTTTTTTTCTTCTTTGTCTGGCTTTCTTATTTTTTTGAGAAATATTTAATATTAGTATAGAATTCTGTGTTGATAGTTTTTGTTTTGTTTTGCTGTTGTTTGTATGTTTTCAGTAACTTGAAGATGTGCTCAACAATCTTTTTGTTTGGGTTATTTCTAATGAAACATTCGCTGGCATCATTTTGTTTGTTATTGTATATGCAACCTTTACCGCCCTTTGGATACTTCTAAGATTATGTCCTTATTTCTGATTCCAAGCAATTTGAATACGGTATGCTTTGGTTTAGTGTTTTTATGTTTCTTTGATTGGGTTCATTGATCTTTTCGAATCTAAAGTTTATTTTTGTCAGCAAATTTGGCAAATTTCAACGGTTATTCTTTTAATATTTTTCTTTTTCACCACTTGCTCTTCTCCTTTGGGAACTCCAATTACATGCATATTATACTGTTCACTGATGCTCTGTTCACTTTTTAAAAAATTCTTTTTCCCCCTTTTTGTTCTATATTTGACATTTTATCCTACTATGTGTTCAAGCTCCTTTATCATGTCATATCTAATCTGCTATTAATTATATTCAATGTATATTACATCTCAGACATTGTACTTTTCATTCCTTTTTTATAAGGTTATTTATTTGTTTTGAGAGAGGGAGAGGGGGCTAGAGAGAGAGAGAGACAGAGACAGAGACAGAGAGAGGGAGGGAGAGGAAGAGCACATATGAGCACAAGTCAAGGAAGAACAGAGGGAGAGGGAGAGGGAGAATCCAAGTAGACTCTGTGCTGTGCCCATCTCAGGGATCAATCTCATGAACCTTGAGATCATGACCTGAGCTGAAATCAACAGTCAGATGCTTAACCAACCTAGCCACCCAGGTCCCCCTGTACTTTTTATTTCTAAAAGTTCAGTTTGGATCTTTTTATATCTTGCTTATCTCTACTTACCTGTGTAAACATGTTTAAAACAGTTATCAAAGCATTTTATGTCTATATTTTCTAATTGTTATATTTGTGCAAGTTCTGAATCCACTACGATTGATTGAATTTCCTCCTCAAAATGGGTCATTTTTTTCCTGCCTTTTCACATGTCTGGTAGTATTTTATTGACTGTGAGGCATTATGAATTTTACCTCTCTGGGCCCTGGGTATCTCTCTATTCCTGTAGAAAGTTTAGAGATTTCTTAAGGGACACCGTTACTTAGAAATAGCAATATACTTGGATGTGGATTTTAAGATTTGGTTAGTGGAGACAAGCAGCAATTATTCTTCCTACGTATGCAAAATGCTTCTGAGTAATATTCTTTGAATTATGAGTATTCTATTCTTACTAGAAACCATCAGGTATAATTTCCTCTAATCTACCTGATAGTCTTTCCCCCATCTTATTTCATCATACATGCACACTGATGATGTACTTTTTAGACACCTTTTAGAGATCTTTAGGGTTAGTGATCTCTATGTGCAGCTGTCTTCTTTCTGGTTCTGTCCTTCATACGCTAGTTGTCTTGGTCTCCCTGGACTCAGCTTTGTCTTTCTCTTTGTCTTTCTGGAATTCTGTGCTCTGCCTGGGCCCCCTCCCTTCATCACATTTGGTGTAGTCAAATCAACGCCATAAGCTGGTGCAGTTTTATTGGTCACATCCTTTGCTTTCCATCTTTCAGAAATCACAATTTTTTCGTAATGTCCAGTGTCCTGAAAACCATCTTTTCATGTATCTTGTCTATTTTCTGGTTGTTGCAGAGGGAATAAAGCAAAAGTCAGAATTAAGACTGTTTTAATTATTTATTTATTTTTGAGAGAGAGAAAGCATGCAAGTGATGGGGGAGGACAGAGAGAAAGGAAGAGAGCATCCCAAGAAGGCTCCACACTGTCAGCACAGAGCTTGACACAGGGCTCGATTTCATGAACCATGAAATCATGAGTCTTGAAATCAAGAGTCAGACCCTTAACCAACTGAGCCACCCAGGTGCCCCCAGGATTAAGAATTCTTAAGAATAATGATAATAATATAAACGTCTGATGTTCTCAAAAAAGTAGTGAGTACTTTTTAAAAACTATGCTAGAAGGCTAATAAATTTAATAAAACAACTGGAGGGCAGTAAATATATGAGCTTAAAATTAAGTTCATAATTGTTGAACAATAAATGTTAATTTCAAGATACTTTCCCAAGGAAGTCATTAGAAATGAATAAAGATATATATGGGTAAAAGGTATCAGGTTTTTATTTGTAACATAGTGCTTCTACATTCAACTAAGTGCCTAATGTAAGAGTCTTTGTAAATAAATTATGGTTTGTATACTTTAGCCATTAAAATAATATTCAGGGTTACCTGGGTGGCTCAGTTGGTTCAGCATCTGACTTTAGCTCAGGTCATACCTTGCAGTTCATGAGTTTGCACCCCACATCTGGCTTTCTGCTGTCCCCCTCTTTTTCTGCCCTTCCCTTGCGCATTTTCTCTCTCCCTCTCTCTCTCAAAAATAAATAAACATTTTTAAAATTATATGACATAGAATTTCTGCTTATTATGCAGAAAGTGAAAAAGAAGTTACAAATTTTAAATACCATACAATTTCTCATTATATACCTAGAGATTTTTGAAAGTTACATACAAAACTATTGTATGATTATATCTGAATGGCCAAATTATGGTTAGTTTATTTTTCCTTCATTATATTCTCCATTTTGCAATATTTCAGTAATTCATATGTATTTTATTTCTGTAATGAGGAACTGGAAGTTAAATTTTATGTCAGTGTTTTTATTAAAAAAATAGAACATCAGTGTTTTTAGTGAAAGTATTCTGACATATTTGATTTGATAATAAATTTCTACCCAGGGACATCTCATTAAAATTCTTTTACTCTGATAAATTTATGTTTTATCAATGTAAAAATTTGCCTTAAGGGTACTCAGGTGCCTCAGTCATTTAAGCTTCTGACCTCACCTCAGGCCATGGTCTCATAGTTCATGAGTTTGAGCCCCCTATTGGGTAAGCTCTAGCTGTCCTTCAGGATTCTCTCTCTCCCTCTCCACCCTCTGTGGGATTCTCTCTCTCCCTTTCTCTCTGCTTCTCTCTCTCTCTCATAAATAAATAAATAAATAAATAAATAGTTGTCCTAAAAGGAGGAAAGTAGTTAAAGTAAATGGGCAGCTACTTTTCTACTCTTCACTTAAAAATGCTTCATAATTTGAGTTACCAAGAACTGAGCAAATTCTTCAGGTATGAAACAAATGATCTAGTGATGTTTTAGGAGAAATGCTAAGACTACTTGTTACATGACTGAGTGACAGCAGTGTGCTCTGGAGTTGACAGGCAGGACATCAAGTCGCAGCCCTGGCTCTCATTTCCTAAGTGACCACAGCAAGTTGCTTAGCTTTACTGAACCACCGCTTTCTCATTTGTACATTGAAATAAAATATCCACATTCTAGTTGTGGTGTGAACTAACGTAACATAACAAACATATAATTCAGAGAAATTCTCAATACATAGTAGGTGTTATTATTAAAAAGTCCAAATTGTCTCTGTATTTACTTGAATCCATTTTTTATTTAATTAAAAAAATTAATGTTTTATTTATTTTTGATACAGAGGGAGACAGAGCATGAGAGGGGGAGGGGCAGAGAGAGAGGGAGACACAAAATCGGAAGCAGGCTCTAGGCTCTGAGCTGTCAGCACAGAACCTGACTCGGGGCTTGGACCCACAAACATGAGATCATGACCTGAGCCAATCATGACCTGAGGCTTTAACTGATTGAGCCACCCAGGCACCCCTGAATCAATATTTTTTATACCATTGTATCAGAGTTTTCAGAGAAAAAGAATGAATCGAATGTATATATATGAATATATATGTTTGTATGTGAATATATATTTATATATTCATTATATCTGTACAAATGGTCGTTATACAGAGAAAGGAAGAGATAGAATGAGAGAGAGAGGAATTGTTCACTTGATTCTAAGGACTAGCCAGAAAATCTGAAATCTGTATGGCTATTCATGATGTTTCTAGGTTCCATCCATGCTCCACAATGGTAGATTGTATTTTCCAAAACATGACCATAATAATAGCTCTAGTCTCACATGTTTTTCATGGATATTGCCACCTTCCCATATAGAGATAGATTTTCTTTCCTCTCACTTTGAATCCAGATGGGTCTGTGATCTGCTTATAACTAACAATTCTGCTGAAATGAGGCTCCATAACTTCACGGAAGGAGTCATAGAAGGCAATGGAGCATCTTTTACCTTACTCACTGGAATATTCATTCTTGTGTCTTTGCTGCCATATAATCAGTCTGACTGCCCTGATGCTGTTTTGCTGTGAATAACCCCAAACTATCAGTTGTGAGATGCGCGTGGAGAAACCTTCGGATAGTGTGAAGGCAGAGTAGGATCTCCAGCAGCACCCCTCGGTTTTGAAGTCACTATGTGACTGCGAAGAGCTGAGACATCTCAGTCAGAACCACCCGAATGAGTCCTATTAAGGGCTATGAAGAGTCCTAACAGGTTAGCCTCTGCTACCATTTCATAGATGCTGGAAGAAAACATTTCTAATAAAGAGACCAGGGACTTTATTACCGGTGGCACTGTAAGCAGAAGCATAAACTTCATGGTGGCATCAGCTCATCTTATTTACTCAAAATGTAATAAAATGATGCAGAGTGGTCCAGATAGACGTTGCACACATTGTGGTTTTGAGTCACATGTGAATAATCTAAATTTAGGAACACTCCCCACCTCCCTAGTCTTATGAGGACACTGCTAACAAACCTGCCTGATCTGCCCAGACATTATCTTTATTGCCCTGATCAGAAAACACATGTGCCCTCTGTCTCAAAGGGAGACACTGCATCTTTCTTCCAAAGCTTACTGCTATACAAACCTCCTTGAAAAAAATCTTTGAAACAAAGATGTCAATGCTTTCAGCTCAGAAGATGGACAGAAATGCGAGACATGGAGATCAAATGCAACAAAGACAACTTTAAAATTATAATGTCCTCATAGAGATTTAAAAAATCCTGTAGTCATGGAAGTATAAATATAATTTTTAACAAGGAACAACTAGAATATGATAAGCTCATGGAAATTGAAAATAATCTAGTTAAATTTGGTGAAATTAAATTTTAGAAGATAAAATAAAATTTTCACAAAATAAGAGATAAGTGGAAAGACAGGGTCAATTTATAGAATTCAATATTTACCACACCATTTCCAAAATGAGAGAATAGAAGGAATATATCTAGCAAAAGAAACTGGAAAGAGGAAATATTCCAATAGAATACTTTATTTTTTCTGTAAAGACCTATTACATGTCTCACAAAACAAATAGGGGGGGGAAAAGTACCTGATGGACTTATTGGGTACAACCCTAGGGATAGAGAGGTTGGGAAGTAATATGTTGTGAAGATCATTGTCAGAGAGGGAAGAATGGTCTTAGATAATATATCTAAGTCTTTGTGAAGGGTTAGATGTTTCTTCCTCTGAAAGATATTTTTCCCTTGAACTTATGTGAATGTATTCTTAGACAAAAAAATAACTTCTAACATCCAGGCTTCAAATGACAAAGCAGCGACCAACCATACTTTAATAAATAGCAAGTTCTCTCAGGGGAAAAAAAAAACCCTTTGTCCTTACGTAAGGCAATTGCAGTGGAAATCTTCTTGAGAAGCGGTGTGGCTGGGAACAGATTCTGTCTGAGATGAGGATTTCTATGTGAGGCAGATCAACATAAAGCAATAAGGAGCAAACTACAAAGATAGTGTCATTGATACTAATAAATGGAACTCCCATCTTTCTTGAAGTACCTCAGTATCTCAAGCAACTAATTATTCTTGCTTAGTGTCTTCCTAAACCGTCCTTTCCCACTGAATGAACACTAAGGAAAAGTGTATGTTACAAGTGCCATAAAGCATCAATATCATGAAGTATCATAAATATCAATTTAACCAGAAAAATTGCATACATACTATATTGACCTGATTTATTACTAGAAGTAGTAGTAGACACATAGAATAGCTATTTTTTATAGACAGAATATAAATGGGTTTTTCCTATCCCCTTATTGATCTTTATACACCTACTAATTGGAGGAGTCAAATAGGCAATAGAAATGGCACATACGAACCAAATCACCCTATTTGCTATAAGAGTTCCAAATTGAAAGGATGTTCTCTGAAAAGAAGGTATATTAAAGCCAACTTGGTTACCAGAATGGAGGTTGATGGGGGATAGATGAACTAGCTAGTGGGACTCATGGACTGCGCTTGTAATGACCACCAGATTTTGTATGGAAGTGTCGAATCATTATATTGTATACCTGAAACTAACACTACAGTGTATGCCAACTAACTGGAATTTAAATGAAAACTTAAAAAAAAAAACCATACATATGGTGATTACACATCACCCTACTGTATATAATTGAAAGTTAAGAATACATACTTGAAAGTTGAGAAAGTATACATTAAATCTCACCAGAAGGAAGAAATAGAAATTATGTGACTGATGGAGACATTGGCTGGCACAATGGTAGACTTCATTTCTGGGTACATAAGTGTATTGCATCTACTTGTTATACATCTTAAACATTGTCACAGGTCAGTTAGATGTCAGTAAAGTTAGAAAACTAAAAATAAACAAACAAACAAATAAAGCCAACAGTCTTGGTGTACAAGATAAGAGTAGTGGAATGTTTATTTAATGTTTTATTTATTGAATTATAGTATTAATCTTCTTTGAGGGGCCAGTTACTGTGGTGGGAGCCAGATTCTATGCTTTGTTCCACTTTCAAAAAATTGAAAAAACCAAAACGTCTAAAAATATTTGTGCACTTTTTTAAAACCCAAATGACAAAAAAGTTTAGTGATCATTTTTCCCTTGAGAAAATTAAGGGCAAGTCTTTTAGAATTTCAGTAGGCCTCTAATATCTGCCAAAGAAAAGTAACGTGCTGTTAGTGAAGTCTTTAAAAGAGGTCTTCAGATCTTTAATATTGCATTTTTAGTTTGCTTTTGGAAGTGAGGTGCCTTTTAAAAGGATTTTCTTTTCATTACTGCAAAGAAGAGAGATGGTAGGAGAGAATAATGGAATGTGTCTTAATTGCATTTGAAAGCTTAATACTATTACTTTACTAGTTTACTTTTTTAGAATGAATGATTCAAAAAGAAAATTAGTGTGCTGGACTCTAACTTGGTTAATGGAAATGGATGGCCAGATTTCTTCTTTGAAATCTAACAAAGATCTATTTCTATTGAAGGTCTCATAAAAGTTAACAGACAGTTTGCATTTTTAGAATCTGTGGTTATACTTTTATCTCATGGAAACTATAGGCAGATATTTCTATTTTTCTCTTAAAGAATTTACAAAGGAAAATAAGTGAAGGAGAGATAAAAGTAAGAAAATAAGATTAATTTAATTAACTGGGGGAAACATCCCTTAATTTTTTAAAAATCAGACTCTGGAATTCCATGTCAGTGATGAATCAAAGATTCATAAATAACACTCTGTAGCACAATTTGAAGAGCCTTTGTTTTCTGTAATCATTGCATGTGTTCTCTCGAAAGAAAGAGCAAGAGAGTAATCGAACAAATTTCTTAATAATTTAATTTCCATTTGAGCCATTAGCTTAGCTCTTTTCTATACATCTCTCACTCTCTGTAATGTATGTAAAAGAGCTGTCTTCACTACACTGAAACAAGAAGGGGTAGTTACATGATAATACAAATAACATACATGAATGTAGAAGAAAAGATTTTGGGTAATCATATGTGTGAATTCTGATTTTATAATATTGTAAATTTATATACACATTGTAAACTATATTTTCTGTTTTTCTTGGGAAAATAATTTAGTTCTCGGAGATTTTTGGCACTTTTTTATCTAAGAATTGATTACACAGCTACAAGGAAAACATACCATCTTCTATCTATATACATTTTCTTAGAATATTAGTTTTCTCTATAAAGTTAGGGATAACACCTTAAAAGTTATTAGTAAGAATGAAGTATACATAGTTTCATTTTAAAAATATCTCTAACAAAACGTGACACTTCAAAAATACTTTTGCTTCCACCAACAAAGTTGTGTAGATGTAAAACAACTTCAAATGGAGATGATATATTACCAAACATGCACTTTTATTAATCTCACTAACCTGGTCATCTAAATTGAATGCTAGCAATTTGTATTGTTATATCAAAATGGCTATTAGGCTATTAATTCATTTATTCAATAACCATTAAAAACAAATTATATTTACTAGCCCAGACAACTAGGTAAAATTGAGGCTCTTATTTTCAAAAATTTATCAACTAGTGGGAGAGACAGAAAACGATATTTTGAGTTGATAATTACTATGGTAATTATAATCATGTATTTATAAGAAAGAGGGGACAGATGAGAATAAACACAAATAACTGAGCTTCTTTTTTTTTTTTTGCTGTCATCTAAAATCAAAGGGATTACTTCCTGTCAGTTTGACTGAATGCCAATTTTCTCATCCAAACTGGAGTTTCAGCAAGAAGAGGAGGAGAGATATTTAAATGAGGTCATCTATTATTAAAATCAGTTCTAGAAACTATTTCTCAAAAAACCAAAACTTCATTACAATTGGACAATTTTGTGTATTTTTTCATTGGCTTTTTAGGGTCCTATCGAAATTATGTTTTGGTTTGATTTCTCAACTCAGTGTCTTTTTTCTAATGATGGTCTTATGCCTAGATTGAGTTAAATAATAATATCATATTTTTAAACTATATTTAATAATGCTAAAGTGGCAAGAATGTTTCTCCTTCTTTTCCCTCCACTTACTCTTTCCATTATCTTCACTTTTTTCCTTCTCTTCTCCTTCCTCTTCTACTTTCTTCTTCTCTTTCTTTCCCTCAGAAGTGGCAAAATACACACAAAAGGGACAAAGTGGTGAAATATTGGAGGACAAGGTAGATGACCTAAAATTGCTCCTACAGAGATCATTTTTTCCACAAATACTAAGTAGTTGCTGTACTACAGTGGCTAACGTTGAAGATTTCTTTTTTACCGATAGTTCATAAAATCACAGAAGTACATATTCTCATAGATAACATTAGTCCCTCATTTTATAGATGAGGAAAGAGAGGCTCCTAAAATGTAAGTGACTTTCTCAGTGTCAAAGTGAGTCCCACTGCTTCAAAAGCTCAGTTATAAAAATCAAACCCCTTTATTAAAGAGGATATAGGAGGCAGGAAAGCAGGTAGCAGATGACAAGTCCAGAATAGACCATTAGAATACTCAAATTTTGCTAACTAAACATTTATTTAAATATATAAGTTTTTATGTATATGGTCATGCAAAAAAATGCAAATGGCCAAATGATTGAAATCATATTATAAACCATTTGGAATTGTAGAAGTGAATTATTCATATGACCTGGTAACTTTTGTTTCTTTTTGAGCTGCGAGCAGTTCTTTATCACTAATCACATAGATTACAATATGGATTGGGATGAAAACATTTACTGAACTTGATCAACTTTATGTTTTAGACAGTTTAAAAATCTAATTCCAAAGCTAGTCATCTTCCTTTATACCTTCTTTTTAGAGAAATGTTTATTATAGTGGCTGCTTTCCTGTTTAAAACAAAACTAAAAAGCTAAACTTAAGCTTTTACCTATTTTTATTTTCCGCATTAGTTTTTTGTTTCTGTTTTTGCTTTCCAGGTAGGTCACCCCTCCTTCACCTAGCTCCATTGCAACTCTCTTTCTCCTAAGGTAGATTTTTACTGTATTTCAATTTGCATGTTTTTCTAAGATTGAAAATAAAGGAAGTGGTCAGGGCCAGAGCATAATAGAAATTTGCTAGAATGGAGTGTCAGTGTGACTAATTCAGGATGCAGCTAAAACCTGCATACCCAAGTCCTACTGTTATCACAGAGACCCTAACGGCATGTAATAATCATTTTATAGTTGCTAATTTAGCCTTTAGAAATTGGATGAAAAATGCATATGACATGTCGCCTCAGTCAGGCTGCATGGAACTTAAGAAAGCACAAAGGCAGGATTCCCTCAGAGATGAGCATTTCATGGACATTCGGTTACACAGCCTCAGCTCAGCCGATACCTCCCTGATAACCCTCACTGGTATCATTATAGCCTCAGCTTTGCAGGGCTGAAATGATGGCACATGTATAAAATAATGACAAATTCATCCCTTTCTTAGAGAACTTGTCTCCCTCTCATTCTGGTTTGATTGTCTGCATCTACAAAATACTGTTTTCCATTTTGAAGAAGGAAAGTTTTAATGGCTTCCCTGTAAGAGCTATCAGAATGGACACAGAGAGGAATGTACTTTGCTCTTTTCTTTCAACTATAAGAATATATCTTTAAATGCAAAGGTGGACCCAATCTTGGATCCTGCAAAATCATATTTGGCAACTCTCTGGTACAATAGTACAAAAATTAAAGTATGTAATTTATATAGAATGGGAAAAAGGAAGCCTTAGAAATGGTTCATGAAAGGAAGAAGACACAAAGTTAATCTCATGAGCTTCCTAGTAAACCCACTTCTATTTGGTTGATTATTTTGTCCCTTGGCAAAGTGCCACAAATAGTGAGTACACTTTATCTTATTGTTTCTTAATCCTGTACCCCATATTTAATGGAAATATTATTTTTATTTTAAATTGTAAAGTTTTTAGTGATTTCAAATTTATTCATTTTATAATGGCCCTATGAGATACCATGAGATTAGATAGCTTATTAACTCTCACATGATTTTTGCTATAGAAAATGCTTGGAGTAGTAATTAATTTCAATAAAACATAAGGAAATACCAGGACCTTTGGGTGGCTCAGTTGGTTAAGCATCCAGCTCTTGATTTGGGCTCAGGTCATGATCTCATGTTTGGTGAGATCAAGCCACATGGTGAGCTGTGCACTAACAGCTTGGAGCCTGCTTGGGATTCTCTCCCTGCCTGTCCCTCACTCACATTCTCTATCAAAATAAAAAGTTTTATTTTTTTTAAATAAAGAACTGCTAATGTACTTCTTTTGTCAGATTTTGTCAGGGAAGTATACACAATTGTGCTAATAATATGGGAAGTATACACAATTGTGCTAATAATACTCCAACACTTATACTTCCTTTTCATTTTTAGAATAACTAGAAACTTAAAAATTATTTTTCTCCTTAGAAATGTAGTCTCATCTCACAGTTGTTAACTGAACAAAATAAAGAATGCCTGTTTTTGTTTAAAATAGAAATCTAGAACACTTGACAGCTTCATGCTGCTCAAACCTGAAAGTATGATTAAGAATTTTCCTCTGAGTACTGAAACATATTATTCACTGAAGATGGATCAGAATTATTGATTATGTTGAGTTTTTTAAAGTAATCTCCATCTCCATAGTGGGACTCAAACTCAAGACCCTGAGATCAAGAGTCACGTGTTATACTTTCTGAGCCAGCCATGCATGCCTGTTGAGATTTGGTTGTAGAAAAATGAATCATGCAATAAGGTCTCTGTGTAACAAGAATGTCTCTACTGCTACAATCCAAAAGTTCCCTATTAACAAGCAAAGGAATTAACAACTCTTAAAAAACTAAATCCCATGTTTTAAGAATAGATTATTTTTTTAATCTGCAGACTCTGTCTTCATTGACTAGTTTCACTTCCCCAAAAGTAAATTAAAAAATATTTCACATCACTTTAAAAGATATCCATATAATTTAAAGATCATTGTGTATATATTTTAGGCATAAAAAATTAGTTCCCAGATAGTTTTTAGATATTTGTACAGTAGGGTTTTCTTTTCCTTCAAATGTACTCAAATAATCACCTGCATTATAATTAACTAGATTGCTTATTAGCTTTTAGTGCCAAATTCTGCTTCCAGCCCAGTGAACTGAATCACTGGGAGTCCATCCCATATATCTACATGTAAAAAATAAGTTGCCCAGGGATTTTTTTTGCATACCAAAGTTTATGAACCATCATAAGAACTATTAGTAAACATTAAATAATTATTTAGGAGTTTATTACATTTGGCTACAAATATTAAAAAGTGAAAATACCGTTAAGTTATTAATGAAAATACTTTACCAGCATTCTAAAGGTATTTGCCAAGCCCCCATCTTTATATTCCTGTACAGTTCGATTTGGCAGATTATTTTGTCCCTTGGCAAAAAGCCTTGAATAGTGAGTACATTTGTATCATATCGTTTCAGCTCTTAACCCCTTATTTAATGGACATATTCTTTTTAAAATCTTAAAGGTATTAATCTTATCAAACTCAACTCATTTCATAATGCCTTTTGAGATACTGGAAAGCCTAAATTATCTAAGGTTCTTTAGGACCTATGAATTTCGATATAGAACTGAAAAATTATATTACTTTATCTTTTCAGGAGGGTGCCAGATATTTACTTAAGGATTCAAGAATTAGGAATATCTCATAACATAACCCCCACCATGACAGTGCGATTAAGTTAATAATATTATCATAGGTAAGTTAGTGTCATGATTTCTAGACAATGATTTGTAATTGAGGCAATCTCCCAAGTTTTGATAACATAAGTTTAACTATGAAATTCATGGGAATATTTATGTTTTTAATTAGCTTAGATGAACCATTAGTTCTTTTGCCCAATGATAAACCACAAAGCTATGCATTAGAATACTATTTCAAAACTCTCTAGGCATGTTCAAAGCTACATGTAAATAATATATGACTCATAGAATTCAAGCAGAAATACATTTCCTTACCCATCCACATATTATTAATCTAACCATCTTCCCTGATTCCCATTTCTGCATTGACACGTTTAGAGTCAGATTAGATCAAGGATAAAAGTTACCTGAAGGTTATTCAATCACAAGTATACATAGATCTAAAACAGAGAGAGATCAGCGACCCCCCAGGTGGGTCTGTGGTTCACATCCCAAGAGTGAGAAGCAGCACTGAATGCTTTCTGACAGCTTTAGCCCAGTGTATTCTGTCCTGTTCCAGACCCGGAGCGCCCTTCCTTGGCCGGAGTGACTGCTTCTAGAAAGTAATTTTGGATTGAATTAGAGCTTTCTGAGACAGACAAAACATACTTTACAGTAAGCAAATTGAATTTCTCTGGTTCAGTGACTTGCTGTGCCACGGCGCCTCTCAAGAAGACTTCCACGTTATTGAGAGCTGGTAGATTTCCTTGTAAAACAGCCACAGGCTGCACACACACACTACACAGCTGAGTCTTTGTCCGCCATTTCTCTCAGAAATATTTCTATCTTTCTTTCACACACATACAAAACTATTTAAATGAAGCATACAAAGAAACGACATAAACTATTGTCTCCGTCTTTGAGAAGGGGATGTTTCAAGTGGTTACTAATTCAAAATGAGGTCTTGAAGGAAAGGCTTAGCCCAATACCTGGTATTGTGGAAATTCAAAGTATCTCTAATGGAATGAAATGGAAGGATTATTCACTTGTGTCATGTACAACAATAAATGGAGAACTGGAAATATTTGCAGTGATTTCATTAGGAGCACTCAGTGGTGCCAGCTGTCACAGATACTATTTATCCGAACAGTTTGCAAATAAATCAGTTTCTTCTTTTTAATTTTCCTTTTTGGAACATTCCTAAAAATTATAGGCTGACTTAACTTAAAACAAAGATGTTACTTTCTAAATGTTTTTGTTCAAATGAAGCCAGAAATTTCTACTGAGTATTCGACACACACAGGTGGAAATACAGGGTTCCTCGGTGGGGAGACTACCTGGGGAGTTCGCACCATTCTTAAGAAATAACATGACACATCCCAAGTTTCAAAGTTGACTCAAGAACATTTTTATGATTGGGGCGTCTGGGTGGCTCAGTCGGTTAACTGTCTAACTTCAGCTCAGGTCATGATCTCGAATCATGAGTGGATTTGTGAATTTGACCCCCGCATCGGGCTCTGTGCCGACAGCACAGCGCCTGGAGCCGTCTTCAGATCCTTTATCTCCCTTTCTCTCTGCGCCCTTCCCTGCGCGTGCTCTGTCTCTCTCTCTCAGAAATAAACATTAAAAAATAATATTTTTATGATTAACATAATTCATTATACAGAGAAAAAAAATTTAATAGACACAGCAACTTTTTTTTATTCATTCTTAAATTGTTTCTTGATATTGTCTTTACTTCCAAACACTTCATCTTGGTGATTCTGGAGTCATGTTAGCCCAGGAGAAGTCTGCTACATACTTGTCTACCTGGCATGAAGTGCCACAGTCCAATTTATACGGTTTTCTTCTACACACAGTATCATCGCAGGTAAAATTTCATGTTAGGAGAAAAAAATGTCAGGGTCATTAGGCAATGAGGAGCATTCATTCTGACACAGGGAAGAGGTTGCATTTAACCAGAAAATGCAGAGTTCTCTGTAGTAATTCTTTGCACAGAGGTCCCTTGGGCTTAGAGCCCTAGGAACAGATGTGATCTCATGCCTGGTCTAAAGAGAACAGAGTCATGGGCAGAAACACCCCCTACATCAGTGAGGGCGCTTCTGCCAGAAGCAGATTTCTCACCAGGAGGACCCTAAACTCATTGCCAAATTAGAATCTGCCTGGTGAGAAGTCACTGGGCATAAAGTCTCCAGTGATTTGGTGCTTGTTCAGTGAGCAAACCAGAAAACATATGTGAAGAATTCACAAAAGAGCCTGTGTGCGTGTGCTAAAGCCACTGGGGGCGTCAGGAGGGGGAATCATGTTGGCTTCCCTTCTGAAGGCACTTTCTCAGCATATGCTATATTGTTAGAAACCTCTGGCAAAACTAAGATATCTAGAACATATGGGTTGGGAAGGTTGATATGTGCTCTTTCCTTTTTCTGTTTGTCTCAGTACTTAATGTTTGATTTTGTTTTGTAGGTCAGGATAATAACAAAACCATCTGGTCTCAACTTTTCTTTTTCTTTTAAAAGTATAAATAAGACATGAAGAAGAAATTTGAAAATATAATAATGCTTTATAGGTCTATCAAGATTGAAAAGGGTTCTAAAATAAAAGGATTAGTAAAATAAGATTTATTATAGATATCTTTTAACCCTCATTTTAAAAAAGAAGTAACACAAAATTCAGGACTTTGTCCTAAATTCTAAAGCGCTTTGATATACCCTACAATTAAAAAGCAACATAAAGGACGCCTGGGTAGTTCGGTCGGTTGAGCGTCCGACTTCAGCTCAGGTCATGATCTTGCAGTTCCTGGGTTCAAGCCCCGCATAGGACTCTATGCTGACAGCTCAGAACCTGGAACCTGCTTCGGATTCTGTGTCTCCCTCTCTTTCTGACCCTCCCCTGCTCGCTCGCTCTCTCTCTCTCTCTCTCGCTCTCTCTCTCTCTCTCAAAAAGAAATAAAATATTTAAAAAATTTAAAAAAGCAACATAAAGAATTTAACAGAATTTATGTATTGATAGGTTATACTATATAATGCTGTGAATATATTTTGACTACTAGCTTGTGAGCATCTTAGACGATATTGTCAGAACAGCTTAAGCATTTTATTTTGTTCTGTTTTGTTACAGCAGCTTTGAGGTCTCATGTGCCAGCTAATTTAACAGCAAAAATTACACTTTTACTGCCTTACATATTAATTGGTTATTTAGAATATCCCTGCTGAGAAATATCATCATAGCCACAACACCATTTAAATGGTACAATGCAAACAATGGAGCGATTGACCAATGCGAAGATACCCTGGAGAACGAATTACGATGAAGGCCTATGAAAAACTGTTTTATTTTCCATTATTTTATGGGGCTAGGAGGACAGTTGATGAGGTAATAAGACCTGAAACATTTCCAGTACGTCACAGGGAAAATCCTATTGCATCAGAATTACTGAAGAGTTACTAGGTTGGAACTGTTGGTCTCTGTGACTGAAAGCTTAGAAGCAGCTTGTGTATCATATGAAAGACGTTAGGTAATGGTAGTGATGCATTGACTAAATTAGTAGTTCAGTTTCACAGGTTTGTTTTCAGAAAAAGAATAGTATATAAAATACTGGGTGACATCAAGTTCACAATTCTGCACAAGTAAAATTTTTTATCAGAGCTAGTCTGAAGAAAGCTGGCAAATTATCAGAACCAGTGTGAAGAAAGTTATTTTAAAATTAGCTGCTAGGTGTTACGAATCATAAATCTTCAGTCTGTACTTGAGAATCCTATTTTAATATTTTTTAGTTGGGATATATTTAGCAATACAGAACAAGGCTGTACAAACCTAACAGTATCAATGAAACCCATGTCTGGAAATGTTTTCTGTAAATGCAACTCACTTCAAGGTGTAAAAGGAAAGGATGAGATACCAAGTGTTTTCTGAAACAATTTTACAAAACTAAATGCAAGAGAGCTTCCTTTTAATCAGGTTTCAACTTTCATTTTCAACCCTGTCTCCCAGAAATACTTCTATCACCTGCTCTTTAATAGCATATAAATGATTTCTGCTCCTGATCCCCACTTTAAACTTTCTACTCAAGCTAGAGTCCCTTTCCTTTATTTTCACTTGCCCAAAGCATGCTCGACTTTCCTGATTGGTACTCCTTTTTCCTTAACGCATGCCCTAATCCACCCAGCTGGAAATTATTGGCAAAGGGCACAGCAATTTGTAAAACTCTCAAAATACTTAGCACATTCTGTTTTGTATTATAGATATGTTTGTACCTCTCTTCAATTTTACTAGACTCTAAGCTCCTTGAGGATAAAGAACACATTGCATTCATTCTTTGTTCCTAATATGAAACACAGTATCTTAAACTTAGTAGATGAAACACAGTACCTTAAACTTAGTAGGTGTTTATTTTATTTTATGTTTTTAATTTATTTTTGAGAGACAGAGAGAGACAGCATGATCAGAGGAGGGTCAGAGAGAGAGGGAGACACAGATCCCAAGCAGACTCCAGGCTCTGAGCTAGCTGTCAGCAGAGTGCCTGATGCGCGGCTCGAACCTACAAACCATGAGATCATGACCTGAGCCGAAGCCAGAAGCTTAACCAACTGAGCCACCCAGGCACCCCACTTAATAGGTGTTTAATATAAGATTGTATTAATCAGCTAGGCTAAGGATCTACTGAAACCTGTATCAAAAAGCATTGTTCCAGTCCAGTTTGCATATTTAAGAACATTTACTTTAGAAAACTGGACCTCTTGATTTGTGGCTAAGTTATATGTATAAATATTTTAATATTGCAGAACTTTTTTCTTAAAAATCTGTCTGGTCAGTTGAATGAAATAATGTATGTAAAGCACCAAATAGTCTAATTCCCTTTTGGCAAATTGCACATCCATCACTGATACAGAAATATTATTGTGTAAAGTGAATCACAAATTTTAACATTTAATTTTTATCATACTCCTTGGAAACAAAGTGAAACTAAAATAATATGTTGAGGAAAAAACCACTTATCCAAAATCTGAGTACGGGCACCTGGGTAGCTCAGTCGGTTAAGCGTCTGGCTTCGGCTCAGGTCTTGACCTCACAGTTCATGGGTTCAAGCCCCATGTGGGGCTCTGTGCTGACAGCTAGCTCAGAGCCTGGAGCCTGCTTCGGATTCTGTATCTCCCTCTCTCTCTGACCCTCCCTGCTCATGCTGGCTCTCTCTGTCTCTCAAAAATAAATTAAAAACATAAAAAAAAAATCTGAGTAAATTACCAAATCTGGGACTCATTAATCATTTCTTAGAATAGTTGAAAGCTGCATTTCGATGGTTCTGGGATTAGAGATGATAGGTGTACCTTACATAACAGTGATCAAGACGGATATTATTTTAAGACCTAGAGGAAGTGATATGATGCCTCTTGATTTTCAAAAACTATCTTATAACCATATCTTTTTATAAATTGATTTATAGATTACTTTGTCATATATCATTTAAATCTGTGTAGAATATTACTGTATGAATTCTTCATTATTGTTTACCAATTCCTAGATGTTGACATTTAACACATGCAAGAATATACTTTTAGAGAGCCTGACATCCAGGTTCCTAGGGGCTGGAACACCAAGAAGATTTACCTTAAGTGATCTACCTCTTTACATTATCCTCAAATAAGGTTAAGAATGTGTTGGTTTTTATACTCCTTCCTTTAAGAGGCAATGGGCTGGTACAAACATGTCCAGAGACTCCAAAGTATTCTGGTAAATATAAACAACTTCCCACTATTTCTTGGACTCTTACACACCACCTATGGTTTTTGAAAGGAACTGAAAAGATATGTCAGCTGCAGCAGAACATCTCTGTAGCACCTTGAAAGATAAGGTTTTCTTCCCTCCAGGGAGGTCAGGGACATGGAGTATCTTACCTTGTATGATTATCTTCATGCAGTTACATTCATATACATACAGATATATATTCTATATGGTTCTATATCTTTATATATGACTATATATATTTGTATATAAAACTATGTAGTAAAATTTTATGGTTTTCATTATATATAGAACTATGGTTCTTTTTTTAGCATTATAATTCTTTTGATTTATTTTTGCACATTATCATAATGATTTCATTGGAATACACTCTTAGATTTGGAGTAGGGATGTGGATAGAGGGTGATTGAAGGGGTATGTTTGCATTGATTTTTATTCTATACATCTTATGGTTTAAATTTATGATTTCATTAAGTATGCCTTCCGTAATTTTTTTTTTTTTTTGAGAGAGACAGAGAGAGTCAGTGGGGGAAAGTGTCAGAGTCAGGGAGAGAATCTCAAGCAGACTCTGTGCTTGTCAGCTGCGATCCCAACACCGGGCTCAAACTCATGAACCATGAGATCATGACCTGAGCCAAACCCAAGAGCCAGTCACTTAACTGACTGAGCCACCCAGGTGCCCCAGACTTTCTGTAATTTTTAAACACAGTTTGAAAAAAAATGTTTTTCTCTGCATTTTTGGATTTCTGTTTTCATCTTTCTTACTTTTGTGATTTTTTGTCTTTCCTCTTGTTTGAGTATGTCAACATTTTAAATAATAAATTTTTAATACATAAATTATATATTTTATGGGATAAACTCTATAGTTCATTGGTGGACTTGTTGGCATTCTCTTGGAGATATGTCAGACAGTAATTGCTATTCTGGTTTTACAGAGAGGGACCTCAGGAATTTTCTTGGATCAGGCCATATTTTCACCAAGAATCTTAAACTGATGGATCAGAATATTGTTTCTCCTTGACTTTACAGTTTAAAACTTTATACCCTTTGGGAAGCTTGGTGAGTCTTTGGAGAATCATTCTATTAAGTATCTTTCTCCATAGTCATTTAGAAAACCTGTCTTTAATTGTTATTATTTAATAATTTAATGTAGCACTTCCTAAATTCACCCTACTGGTTTCCTACATCTTGTTCATTTTGGATTTATTTTTCTTCTACTATTTTTCTAGGGTTTTGTTTGATAGATTACTTTATTTTTAACATAACTTTTTCAATGAAAGTATCTTTGCTATAAAATTTCTTGTCAGTTATTCATTTTTCTTATTTTATTAATTTTATATTTGATATTCTTATTTTCATAAGTTCCTAAGTATTTTTTTAGCTACTGCTTGACTTTATTTCCTTGACCCAAGCAGCTAAATGAGTTCTTCTCAAAAGTTCCCCTTTGTTTTATCACTTTATATTAATATCTAATATAATTCATTGTTGTCAGGTAATAAATATCATGTGTCTTATTACTTTTTTAAAGGTTTATTAGTTTTTTAGTTTTTTTTATAAATGTTTACTGCTTTACCAATTTCTCCCAGTCTTTCTTCTTAATATATTTAAATATCATTGTATTTAATACATTATCAGTTTTTGTGACACTCCCCAGATATTTTAAAATGATGCATTCTCTCTTTTCTCTGTATCTAATGAAGAATCTTTAATTCTCACAAATTTTTATCATTACCTCTAGTGTATGAATGGGAAACTGAGGCTCACGTGGTTAGAACTTTTTGAAGTGAACAGTGGTTATGGTTGAGATAACTGAGAGGAGACCTCCTGTCTGGCTCCAAAGCTCTGCTATCGTGGCAGATCTTTAAGATCTGGGGGGAGGACCCCAGAGTTGACAGTACACAAAGCAGTTAAAGTGCATGGAAGAGAGAGGAATTCAATAGGGTATCAGGATGTATGACAGAAAGTAAAGTATTCCAAAACATTGATACTGTATCCATATGAATGTCAACAGGGAAGAAACTGAGCTCTCCCAAAGATGTGAAGTTATGAGAGAAGAAAACAGAATAGAGAGCCCTGGTTTTTCATATATATTCTCCTTCCTCTGTGTTTAGAAAAATGGTGACATATGGAAGGAGTAAATTATAATCCAGAAAAGAAAAAGGACATTGAACACTTGGGGCAAAAGATCTGTGACATCAGAATTATCTTCTAAACTATTTAAGTATCTTTATTTCAGAGGCAAAGATGAATAGTCAAAAGTAACATTAAGGAATGAAAATAGATTTAATCATACTGAACACCATATTACAAATATATGTATTTTGTTTTAATAAAATTATTTTGACAAGGAATTTTTTTTACTTTATTTGTTTCTTTTGTTTTTTATCTTATACTTTTTGTAAAAAAATTGTTTTTGAGTAGTCCTTACCATGGGGATTTTTTTAGATCACATGGATTCATAAAGTTGAGAATGAATATTGAATGCTTAATATGACCTTAACATATTTCATTTCAGCTGCAAACACATGAACATAGTTTTAAAAAGTTAAGTGGTAGAAAATAATATATTGTGAACAATAATAGAATGGTTTTCTGCACCCTCACAAAAACTAACTGCCTGCTAGATAAGCCTGTGTTTAGAATTTTGTATCTTTAAATTACAAACCTAACCATTGTGGTGGATTGTTTTCTTACGCTTATGGAAAATGGAAGGAAGAGCCTCACCAAAACAATACAAAAAAAAAAAAAAAAGCAGACAGCAAATGGGAGAGAGAAACGTGGGTGGAGGGCAGCATGAATAATAGTGTAGAAGGTAAGGGAGTGGAGGACATAGTTGAACTCACAGAGGCCTTCTCTCTTCAGAGCTGCCAGGATCCCACACAGTTGTGCTTATTCATGTTCTGGCAACTGCCCAATTCGTTGGTTTTCAAATAATAAAGAATTTCGACATCCAGTAGTACTTCTGTCAACCAGAACTATCTCACATATTATGGGTATTATTCTATTCATCTACTGTTAGTAACTTTGAAAGTGCTTTATATATTCTTTGCCTGGATACTGCACCAGGGTTTTCTTCAAAATGGCTTTGTTGTCCAATAGTCTGACTGGTTAGAGTAAGCAGTTCTAAGTATCACATGAGTCCTCACATTCACTAGACTTTTATTTATTTATTTTGCATCACTTAGAGTGCTTTCTGGGATTTTTTGCAGCTGAACAATTTTTCTGGGATAACCATTGCAAATGAGATCTAGAGTTTTCCTGACCCCTTTAATTCTCATACTAGAACAAAACTTCATGGGTAATAACCAACTACATTGATAAATTTTTGAGTTGATATCAATATGTAGAATGTCCTGAATATGTTAACTGAAGTTTATTTCTGTCTCCTTTATTTGGTATGCCTGAATCATGACAGAGGTACTTCTTGGCTTAGAAATGAATTCATGACATAGCTTTGTTCAAATTCTACTGTAATGGGGTATTAGCTCCTAGATTGCTGCTCTCCCGATGTTACTAGAGCTGGGTCTGTTGATGTATATATTGAAGAAATCCCTAGAGCCATAAGCATTCTTCTGTTATGATGTTACCATTAGTCTTGATTGCTTTTGACAATGGTTACTGAATTGCCCAAAGCAAGAGTTTAGTTTTGTTCACATGTTCCCCCTTAATTTGGGATAGTGTTTTTATTTCACTTTTATTTGGAATGAGTTCCTGTGCCGTTATTATGGCATTTTATGTGGCTTGTCATTGTAGTAATCAATTTTATATTTTCTTCACGCCAGTTCAACATTCTGCTCTTGACGAGCACTTTGTCATATTTACTAGGGTTCTTGTCATACATAGGAAAATGCTTCCTCTATTTGTCTCCTAAATTTTCTTTTTCCCTTGTTAGTAATTTTGCTATCTCTATATCAATGTTCTGGCTGGTTGCAATTACAAGTTTTCCCAGCTGGGATCTTGTAGTATTTTCTCAGTCTCTGCAACATGCTGATCTATTCTGATATGAGTTCCAATTGTTTCACCTCCGTGTTCTGCATTTTTACTGTGCATTGTTGAAAAAGAACTGTCGAAATTTGAGGCAATAGAAATTTTCTTTTTTTGTGTGTATTTCACCTGAGACAAACCAAGTGTTGCTTAGATATCTTCCCAATGAGATGAATTCTTTTAGGCTGAACTCTTGTAATTGCTGCTTCTTTGAGATTCTCATTCAAATTTAATCTATAAAAATGTCAAAGGCAAACAATGATTAAGTTCAAATCCTGAAAGAGAAAGTAATTGTCCCTGCCCTTGGCAACAAAAGTTAAAAAGATTGTTACTTTGTATTCAGTAATTGTGAAGATCTATGTGGGTGTGCGAGTTCTCCATTGAGTCCAGAGTCTTAATTTTTGCTACAGATTGCTACCATTTTCTTCTCTATTTTTTCCCAAGAGAAAAAAAAATATATATATTTTGCCAGGGAAGGAGTTCCTCTAGGAAAATGACTCTTTGTTTGCAAATCAAAATCATTTGGATTGCTAATTAAAACACAGAGGTTTTGTAGTATAGGATGGAACTCAAGAATTTGCATTTCTAATAAATTTCCAGGTAATGCTAACTTTGCTGGTCAGGGGACCAAACTGCTATAAGCAATACAGCATTTGATTTAATGGGTCCTAAGTTTCTAAGTCAATACTTCTCATATTTTTTTAGAATATTATTTGACTGCCCCTTTAAACTTGATGGCAACCCAGCCATAAAATACTCATAAATTCAAAATTCAAGGATGCAAAAATTTTTATTGTATACACACAAACACATACACATTCTTCTTTGAAAAGCTTATGTATTGGGATGATTTGAGTTAAACATTTATTTCCAATAAACTGAAATGACAAAAGATTTTTCTACTATGCTCCAAAATATTACTTTAAAAACCACACAGAGTAAAAAGCAAATTAACAACAATAGAAAGAAACTTTAAACTAACAGCCTAATGTGAAATGACACTGAGCCAAGTTTGATTTTCTCCTCAGTTACTTTTAGCTTTCAAGTTACCAATATTTGACTGATAATGCAGTTATAAACACTTTTCAGATCTGATTAGGGAAAGTCTGACAGAAAAGTTCAATGGAAAGGTAAATAAAATGATAGGTATTCTATATGAGTGTATTTTGGAGACTAAAGAGAGAGTAGAGGCAAATTTGTAGACTAATAAGAGATCCACAATTATCATTATATGTAAGAAATATAAACTAGTTAAACAAGCCTTTAAATGTTAAAATGAAATAGACAAACTGTTTCAAAAACAGAGTTACAACAACTGTATTCATAACCTTATTTACAGTATGATTTTTTTTTTAAATACCTGTATTTTCATTTTAATATGTGAAGCAAGATCTTGGGGGTGTTGGGAAATGACCTGAAAGGTTTTGAAATAGTGTTTGAATAACAGAAAAGCATGTTTTCTGGTTTGGGTTATTTCATACATTTCAGAAGTCAGGCATACAAAGTATTTGTTGTAATTATTTCTACTATCCTTTAAATTGCTTTCAATCCCTTACTATCTAATATTTTTACTTTATCCTAACTCAGATAAAATTGGCATACAATAAACCAGAGATATTTTAAGTGTACCATTTTATTAGTTTTGATGCATGTATAAGCCTGTGAAATCAATCACTATAATTAATATACTCATCATCCCTCAAAATGTATACTGCCCCTTAATAATCCTGCTCTCTCTCCTTCCCTAACACCCCTCCCTGTCCCTGGAAAACCTCAGCTCTGCTTTCTGATACTGTCTGTTAGATGGAATTGCCTATAATTTTATATTAATAGAATCACACAACATATATATTTTGTAACTTTCAAAAATTCAGTTAATTATTTGGAACTTCATCCACGTTGTAACATTTATTCAGAAGATTTTATAGAGCACCTTGCGGTTCATTGTCACATCCTCCCCACAACTGTACAGCATAAAGAGAGAAAAAAGGAAGTTGTGTTTGCTGCAAAGTCATTTTTTATCAATATCTACAAAGGTAATATAACAGAAGCTGAATTACAACATCTATTTTCTCTCACCTCACACCCTTTATGAGGAAAAAACAAAATCCACAGCTTCCACTCCAAAACTCCACCACATCTGGAAACCAGTTCCCTAATGGGACTTGGAGAAGGGAATAGAGTAAAAAGAGATTCCCTGAAATACCTAAGACAAGTCCTGCCTGAAAATAAAACATCCAGAATAATATATCAAACACAAGATAAAGTGTACCCACAATGCAATATAATTACAGGAAAACTATTCAAAATATACATACAACACACATCTACCCCAGGTTTCCCTGACTTTCTTTCCCTTCCCAAATCCCTTTTCCTTGGTGCCCTAAGACTGATCTCCAGACACTTCACCTTAATTCCCCTACACTGTGTTTCCTTAGATGTTTGGTGAGGGAAAACTCTGATAAGGAATGTTAAAACTGTGGCAGAGTTAAATGGGAATGCCAGAGAATGTCTGGATAAATTTCAGAGATGCAGTGGAAACCCCTGAGATTGGCTCTATACAGAATCCTGAATCAAACTCATCTGTGACCCAGATTATTTTTAAGAGGAGTAAAACAAGTAGCCTAATATCTAGCTAAATGTGTAGCTTTAGAGTTCTGCCCATTGCTAATTTAAACCCAATATCCCTATTTTTACTTTTTAAAATTTATTTTTTGTTTTTTGAGAGAGGAAGTGGGAGAGAAAGAGACAGAGAGACAGAGAGAAAGAAAACTCACTCAAGTAAGGGGAGGGCCAGAGGGAGAGAGAAAATCCCAAGCAGGCCCTGCATTCATCACTGAGCCCAGTGTGAGCTCACTCTTAACCACTGGGAGATCATCAAGAGTCAGTGTTATGCCCAGATCACAATATTGTCCCAAAAAACCAGAGACCACCAGGAAGACCGAGTCACGCATGCAAAAGCGAAGGGCATTTATTATTACGGGCTTAATTAAGCTCACTGGGCTTAAGCTCGGGCTCACAGACTTCACTAGCGCAGTGGATCTGTGCTGAGAGCCCCGAACAAGGGCTGAGCAGGGTTTTTATGGGGTTTGGGAAGGGGGAGTTACAGGAAATTGTGACACAGGTACAGTGATCCAATCATAGTTGTACAACAGTATTGGCAGCAATTTTAACCACATACATTGTTTAGAGTGTTCGTTACTTTTGGCGGGACCCAGTCATGACCTTTAGTGTTTCTTTGAAAATAACCAATAACAGGGTGGGCCAAGGACCCCCACGTTGGGTGAGTAACTGGTTAATCTAGTGTTAAACAACAGGTAACTATCTATGGTTTCCATCTACAGGCCTGCCCTTAGGAATGTGACGGGTGTTAGCTGGCCGCTTCTGATTGGGTGTTACAAGGGTGGTCTCTCATGCCTTGGGCAATGTGTAACCACCTGACAGTTTCGGGGAAACTGAACCGTAGGCCTTTAAGGTCAGAGGGGAAACTTAAAGCCTGTCATGGAGTCAGTTTGGTTCAGACCTGCGTCCTTTCATCAGATGCTTATGTGACTGAGCCAACCAGGTGTCCTTGTCCCTTTTTTTGAAATTAAACTTTATTTCTCAAAGAAGTTAAATGTTTCCATAGAATTTTGTTCTTATATAAAAGTGCAAAGTGCACAGATAAAGTAAATGTTCAAATAAATGAAGTATTTTTATGAATATAGCTTTGTCATTTTATATGTATACCAGTTAATCCCAGTGAGAAAATGATTAAACTTTACAGAGTATGTGATTTGTGGGCAAATCAGGGGAAGAAACAGAATTATGACTTTGTGATTGTATATTTAGTCATTGCGGTATGCACTTTCGATCCTACTCTCTGCCTAGTGAGCATTGATGTCAAGCGCTGAGACCCACCATCATTTTTTCGAGGTCTCTATCTATTGATTGATCTATCATTTCTTTCTAAATGATAGGTTACCCATTCATTCCATTAGATACGTGTCAAAGTTTTTGAAGTTTTGAGATTGATCCTCTCTTTATAGTACTTAAAGTATTAAAAAGTATAGTGCTTTATTGCTGAAAGGCTCTAGGACAAACTTAGGTATGAAAGGATATCATTTTCTCTGGCTCCCTATTGAAACAGAGCCTGGATATAGTGATACTGCATCACATACCTGTTTCATGGTGGGGCAGGGGCTACGCATTATACCTGATTTGATCATGCCCGTGAGAGCTGGGCAGTAAGTACCCTGCATGTGGTGCTGTCACAGCTCTTCCACAGTTCTCTGTGCCTCCACTCATAGCCACAGCGTCACATGTTGGTTTTTTTCTGCTGTTATCAGCAGTCATTACACACTCTGACATGTGTAATCCAAATGACTCACTACTTCTCACAATCGAAGAATAACAGAACAATATGAAACATCATAAAACATAACATCATCTCTTCCTATTTCATTATGTATTCTCCTTGTAACAGGTTGGCCAAAACATCCCTTCAATATGATTAGATAAGTGAAGAAATTATATTAGATTCCGTTCCCTGCAAGACCATCTACAGTAAATAGAGCAGTGGGTTTCAATTTAAATTAAAATTGATTGTATGCTTATTGGTTCTTCTAAGCTTTGAAACTGGAAAATTAAAAATTCACACGTAGCAATTTTGATTTGTTTCTGAGAAAAAGTTCTTGATTTAGTCACTCAGCAGGCTACCAAAAGGTAAATATAAAAGAAGGAAAAATATAAAACTATTCTCTTTGGGAGGTTATCTTAATTGTAAAATATTGAAAACAGTCACTACGTCTGGGATTCTTAAACAATTATACCACATACTTCTAGTTGTTGTTATGGTTGAATACACAACATTAAGATTAGCATATTTCCTACTTTTCTGGAGATCGCCTTCGTGCACATATGTTATCCCAGTGTGTTTTTCATATTTTACATATTTTCCCAGCTCCTGAATTATCCAGGTGGATGATAATTTCTTTTGTCATCTAACGTGTTAAAAACTTCAGTCTTAGCTGCAGTCCAGTCCCAGCCTCAAAGACTTGCTGGCTGAACTATCACTCCTTTATTTAAAGGTGTTTGTTTGTTTTTTCAGTGGTGAACTGGGAGGAAACATCACTGAATGTAAATAATCTAGAATCACATTCGAATTTTGTAAAGACAGGTTTCCAAATGGTATTTAGGACCTTGAAGTTCTGTGATTATAGTTGAATAATTAGTTCCGATCCAATCACAAACTTAAGCAGAAAATGAATGAAATGAAATTTGTCTTTAGCATCAGATCTGTCCAGTCACATTTGCTGACCACCTGACCATCTTTGTTTAAAACCAGGTTTTTGAAATCTATTCTTATATGTTTGTGATGAACATACAAAATGGACAGGAAGGAATAAAAGAGCTCTACCTCAGAATAATGTGTAATTAATTAGAAACAAAAAAGAATTAAGAATATCAAAATAAAAAGTGTCACACCCAGTCCATACTCAGAAATCTAGAGGAACTTTATTAAAATATTTTATAATAATTCTGAAAAATATAATACAAACTAATACCTACTGAATATTTACAATATACCAGGCCCCACACTAAATCTCACCCCCTGCAAAATATAGTTGGTACCTTTATTATTTTCATATTGCAAATGATGAAACTAAAGGATTAACAGTTTAACTGTTTACTGGAATTAATGCTTTTAGAAGGCAGGGGAGCAAGGGCTTGAATCACATAGTCTGACTTCAGAGACTGAATTTGAACTACTACCAGGTACTCAAAAGAACAACTATTTCAGGTCTTACACAGGCTAATGAAAACCTAATTATGTGAAAATTGAGAGCTTCATAACATTTATAATGCCAACCGTACAAAAAGCCTACAAATTGTCATTTACCTAAACATTTCCATAATTTGGTCTGGATATTAATGTGAGATTTATTGATGTGTATTTAACAAATTTATCTTTCTCTCTTAAAAATCACAAGGATAACCCACACTCTGACCTAAAAATACTTCATCTCATTCTTCACGATTCCTCAGATATTATGGGTAGTGTTTCATAAGTTGTATTTAAAGGTACTGGAAAATAATAATACCAAATAAGTTATTATTATGTCAGTGCTATACCCAATACTTGACATATGTCATTCATTCTCACTGGAACTTCATGAAGGGAGTACTACAGTTTTCCTAACTTTTATAGATAAATTACTTGTGATTTCTGGGATTTGCAGAGAATTTCTAGGTTTTCTGTTATTATTGGAACTAACACGAACTACCATGAATGAATGTTAAAACTCTTTCAAAACTGTACACGTATTATTTCATTTAAATATCAAAAGAAACAGGGCACCAGGATGGCTAACTGAGTTCAGCATCTGACTCTTGATTTTGGCTCGGTTATGATCCCAGGCTTGTGGGATCAAACCCGGTGTCAGGCTCTGTGCTCAGAGTGAAGAATTCATAAGATTCTCTCTCTCTCTCTCTCTTTCTCTCTCCCTCCTTCTCTCCCTCCCTCCCTCCTCCCCTTTCCCTGGCTTGTATGCTCTCTCTCTCAAAATAACATATATCAAAGGAAACACATTAATTAGGTAATATTACAACTGATTATTTTTAATTCTTCCAGGAACACAGCATATAAAAAATATGGACACATGGAGAAGTATAATTCCTCTCTAAAATCCCAACTACCTAGAATGTCAATCCTTTCTTTCCAATATTAGTTCTATAATTTAGTGTAACGATGATTATTATTCTCAAAAATAACCAAAACAAAATGATGTGAGTTAATAGCCTCACTAATTTATTTAATAATCTTTTCCCATCAATCTTAAGCACCAGTCCAATCTACCCTCTTATTTTTGTTGTTTATCTTCTCTATTTTAATGTAAATTCAAAGGCCTAATTGGTTTTCTTTCAACATTTATTTCACCCCACACAAGTCACCTCATTCTAGGATTTATTTTTCTGCTCAACCTTATTAATTGGTATTGCTATTATATTCTGGGTTATTAAAAACAATAATATTAATAAGAGTAATGTCTTCTTTGGTACTTGTTCTAAGCCTGGTACTCACAACAAATGAGAAAGAAGGAAGAATCAAGTTGCTAGAACTGACAGTATAAAAAAGGTAAAAATTCCTCAATTACAGGCATATCCCTATGTATCCTCATAAAGAAGAAGACTTTTTTTAACCTAGCTTATCTTTTGATTTATTTAATCTGCACAACAGTTTGATACACTAAGTATTAGAATCTCAAATAACTATATGGGAAAATGGATGCATTGAGGATTAGGTAGCTTGCATAAGACCATGTGCTTGTGTGTATAGAACCTAGGATTCAAAGCCAACTTTGCTGATTCCAGAACTTGTCCTCCACTAATATCCCTGCAGTACCCATCTCTGCCCTGCTGGGCTTCTCTTTGCTGCAGTTCTCAGCCCATCTTCTGTAAAACCTCACTATGTTTCTCTTCTCTCTCTCTCATATTCTGAACAAGAGAAACAGAATATGTCCCAACAGAGAGGACAAAAGACTGAGAATCCAGGCCTCATGGCTAGACTGTCCTCTCCCAAAAATCTGTACTTTCTTGCCATTAAAAGCACTTTTCTTAAGGGTAATTTCTGAAGTCTGTAAGTGACTTAAATTTAACATCAGTAAGTTCTATTATTGTAGAGTATGAAGGGCCTGTAAGAGTTCATTTTGTACATGGAAAAAATGAGAAAGAGCAGAGAAAGGATATGCATCAAAATCACACATCTAGTAATGACAGAATTGAGGAGAGGACCTAGGTCTTTTGCGTCTTGTATCCACACTATTGTTTCCCAGATTATGGGGATATTGAATGAGTTACAATTCTCAAGGTGATTTTAGCTGTTACATGGCAACAGCTAAAGATAGCAGTAAATCACATACTGAAAAAGTTATTCCCATTTCAATTCCTTACCAGCTTCAATGAGAAATTCTTGGTTTAATGCTAGTGTGTGTCTTAACCCCATTTAAACATTCCTAAACTCTTGCTTTCTTGTACTGAAAAATACAGTGAATGATACCACAAGCACCTGTGCCTTTCCACTTCCTTTGAAAAACAAGCTGTGACCACAATTGAGGAATATATGAAATTGTCTTAGTCTTTTCAGGCTGCCATAACAAAATACCACACACACTGGGTGGCTTTAAACAACAAACATTTATTTCTCACGGTTCTGGAGCTAAGACAAAGAACAAGGTGTCTGCAGACTCAGTGTCTGATAAGAAACCAATTCCTGGTTCCTGAGACAGAGATCTTTTCACTGTTTCTTCACATGGTGGGAGAGGTGAGGGAGCTCTCTGGGAAATCTTTCATAAGAGCATTAATTCCATGCATGAGGGCTCCATCCTCATGATCTCTCAAAGGATGAACCTCCTGGTATAATCACATTGGAGATTAGATTTCAATATGAATGGGGGGAGGTACAAAAATTTAGTCTGTAGGACAGCTCCATCAAGGTTTTAACCTCCTCCCTTTCAGTGGGTTTTTACTAATTAGAATTTGGTGATTCCTTTTTAAATACATTTTTTTTCACAATTTTAAGGACAGGGATATACATCTATATGTATTACAGATGCATATGGTCAGGCATACAATCTGAAGTAGTATACATAGTTTTCTCTCTCCTTTAATGATAAAGTACTATTTTTCTTTTTAATATTTACTCAAATAATGTCCCTTATTTTTCTAAAACTTAATTTTTAGCTCAGTTATTGTATCTGACATTTATCATATTGATGCCTATGGTTTTCACTCATTTTTATTGCTCTATACTATTCTACTTGTCCATTCTTTGATTAGTATGCATTTCATTCTCTTCAGTTTTTTTTTCTTATTTTTCTTTTACAAACAAAGCTACTTTTTTTTTCTTTTTGAGAGGGAGACAGAGGGAGGGAGAGGGAGAGAGAGAGCATAAGCAAAGGAGGGGCAGAGTGAGAGGAAGAGAGAGAATCCTAAGCAGGTTCCATGCAGTCAGCTCAGAGTCTAACGTGGGGCTCAAACTCACCAACCATGAGACCATGATCCAAGCTGAAATCAAGAGGTGGAGGCTCAAACAACTGAGCCACCCAAATGCCCCCAAAGCTATTTTGGATATTCATGTTCATGTTGAATTATGTACAGTAGCATATGTTACTATTAGTTTGTGAAAATAGGACAGCAATTACCAAGAAAGTCTTGTGTCTGCATATTCACCAGATTGTGTTATTTTTTTTCCTCCAGAGTCATGATCTTAGTTCTATGCTCTAATAGTATAGAGGTAGTATTGTTAATCCTTATCATTGTCATACTTTTGAAAGTTTTGCATTCTTAAGTAACAAGTAATTGTGTCTTTAGTTTGAATTTCCCTAAGATATGTGAATTTAAGCATCTTTAATATGGTTATTTTTCATTTGCATTTTTTCTGTGTTAATTGCATTTTCATGTTTTACTGGCATCCATATTTTAATTTAGATATATATGTATTTATGACTTTTAGATATTGTTTTTATATTCTAGATATCAATTTCTTATTGGTCTTAAGTGTATCAGTTATATTATTCCAGCATTGGGCTAATTTTATTGACTTTATTTATGGTACTTTTAGATATACTAAAACTATTTATTTTGGTGTAGCATAGTTTATATGCATTTTTTAAATTCAAGGGTTTTACTTCTTAGTCAAGAAATGTTTCCTTTATAAATATTTGAAATATATTACACAATATTCTTTCTAAAATGGATATAATTTCCACTTAAATGTATGGAGCATCATATAGGCAACCATATCATGTGCAATAATAATCATAATTATACTCAAAAATCTTTTATGGTTTCACATATAAGGAGCTTGGAATACACCACTCATTCCTAATAAGAAATATAAACCTGAACAGACTAAAAAATCAACAACTCTTCTTGCTTCTATAAGAGAGGGGAGGACACAGGGCAGACTTCGGCCCCTAAGAATACAGAGACAGGTAGGCAAATATAGGAAGTCACAGGTTATTGAAGGAAATTAACCTGGGAAACAGTGTAAGGGTAGGAAAGCCTGAACTGACAAATGTTTGGAGCTGCAGCGTGGGCAAGTCTGAGAGTTAAAAACTCATGGAGACCTCTGTATTGTGATATGTACATCCAAAGCCTAACCAGTTCTCTCAGTAAATATTAAAGAAAAATCCCTGCATACTTACAGCAGGAGGAAAGACAATAGGAATCATTTTGCAATAGGCCAGAGCAAACTGTTCTTCTTAACAAGGCCTGCCTTTGGGGAAACTAGTAAACCAGAACCTAACCTGCCAAGGTATTATTAGAAACTGACTGATGTGGGGGAAGGGAAATACAGAAGTCCAGCCCACTGTACCATCTTGTTCCATCAAAGGGGCAGAGGAAAAAAAAACTTGGAGAAACACTTGTGAAGTTCATAGTCCAGAACCATACACCAACCAAACACTGAGATACAAGGGAGGAAAGAAGAATTAGGATTATTTTGTTACTGCAAGGTACACACATATCTGTGAAGTGTATAGTGTTATTTGAAAGTGGACTTGGATTTGTTGTAAATGTATATTGCAAACTGAAGAGAAATCACAAAAAAGTAAAAAGAAAGGTATAATTGATTCACTTAAAAAAGAAATTAAATGGAATCATGTAAAATCTTCAATGAAAATGATAAAAGACAACAAACAAGTGGAACACAAAAATAGAAACAAAAAACAAGGGCAACATCTAGAAAACACTAATAGATATGATAGATACTAATCCAAATCTATCATGAATCACTTTAAATGTCAGTGGTCACATCAGTTAACAGACTAATTATCATGGTGGATCAAAAACCTGATCTGGATATATTTTGTCTACAGAAAAACCACTTTAAATATGAAGACAAATGCATATTAAATGTGACGGGATGGTGAAATATATACTCTGCTAACACTAATCAAAACAAAGCAGGAGTAGCTATATTAATTTCAGACAGAGCAGACAAGGGAAGTTATTGGGGATAAATAAGGGCATTGCATAATAATAAGGGGATCAATTCCAAGAAGACATAACAATCCTTAATTTGTATGCATCTAACAAGAGTGTCAAACTTTGTCAAGCAAAAACTAAAAGAATTGCAGAAAAGAGAGAGAGAGATCCATTTGGAGATCTCTATATCTCTCTAGCAAAAAACAGATATATACAGGAGGCAGAAAAATTGTATGGACATGTTGAAGTCAATAATATCATTCAACAGTATACAATTGACATCTAGGACTCTTGCATCCAACAACAGCAGAATATACGTTCTTAAACTCACATGGAACACTTACCAAGACAGATTACATTCAGGATCATAAAACACATGTTAACAAATTTAAAAGACTACAAGTAATACAGTTTCTTTTCTCAAACCACAATGGAATGAACCTACCAGAAATCAATAACAAAAGGTTAACTTGAAAATAACAGAATACATGGAAATTAACATGCTTCAAGTAGCATATGGGTCAAAGAAGAAATCTCGATAAAATTAAAAAGTACTTTGAATTAAATGAACATTAAAACACAACTTATACAAATTTGTGAACTATGGAGCACCTGGGTGGCTCAGTCAATAAACCATCTGACTTCAGCTCAGGTCATGATCTTAGGGTTTGTGGGTTCGAGCCTCTCATCAAGCTCTGTGCTGACAGCTCAGAGCGTAGAGAGTGCTCAGATTCTGTGTCTCCCTCTCTCTCTGCCCCTCCCCTGCTCCTGCTGTCTCCCTTTCTCTCCCTCTCCCTCTCTCTCTCTCTCTCAAAAATAAATAGACATTAAAAAAAAAACTTGTGAAATGTAGCAAAAGCAGTGCTTAGAGGGAAAGTGTAACATTGAATGCAGTATTAGAAAAGAAGAAAGTTGTGAAAGAGAGCAGTAAAGTTTCCACCTTAGGCAACTGAAAAGAGAAAATTAAATCTAAAATAAGCAAAAGAATATAAGTAATAAGAATTAGAACATAAGTTGTTGAACCTGAAAATAAGAAATCAATAGAAAAAAATCAGTGAAACCAAAAGCTGCTTCTTTGCATATATTAATAAAATCAATAAATCTGTAGCTAGATTAACAAAGAAAAAAGAGAGGGTACACAAAGTTGATATCATGAGAGAGGAGATATCACTACAGACTCTATGAATATAAAAAGACAATAAGGGACACTATGAGCAATTTTATGCCCACAAATTGATAACCTAGATGAGATGGATACATTACTTGAAAGACACAATCTGCCAAATCTCACACAAAAAGAAAGAGACAATCTGCCTAGGCCTACATCTACTGAAGAAATTGAATCAGTAATTAACAATCTTGGGGCACCTGGGTGGCTCAGTCAGTTAAACGTCTGGCTTCGGCTCAGATCATGATCTCATAGTTCATGAGTTCGAGCCCCACATTGGGCTCTGTGCTGACAGCTTAGAGCCTGGAGCCTGTCATTGGATTCTGTGTCTCCCTCTCTCTCTGACCCTCCCCTGATCACACTGTCTCTCTCTCTCTCAAAAATAAATAGAACATTAAAATTTTTTTTAATTAAAAAAAAATTAACAATCTTTTAAAACACAAAACCAGGCCCAGATGTGTTCACTGGTGAATTCCATCAAATATTTAAAGAAGAAATTATGTGAATCCTATACAATATCTTTCAGAGGATAGAAGCATAGGGACTAATTAATTCCTAAATTATTCTATAGACCAGCATTACCCTCATATCAAACCAGGCAAAGTCACCACAAGAAAAGAAAGCTGCAGATCAATATAACTCATGAACATAGATAAAAATTCTCAACAAAATATTGCCAATATAACCTAATAATACTTAAGAATAATTATACACCATAATCATATGGGATTTATCCCAGGTATGCAAGGCTGTTACAGCTTTTGAAAATCAATTAATGTAATCTATCACATCAGCAGACTAAAAAATAAAAATTATATGATCATGTTGATAGATGCAGAAAAAGCATTTGACAAACTCCAGAACCCATTTCTGATAAAAACTTACAGTAAACTAGAAATAGAGGGGGAACTTCCTTAACTTGGTAAAGATTATCTGTTAAAAAAAACATACAGCCAACTGTATTAATTATGAAAATTGTGAGAAACTCAAAGTTTTCTTATGAAGGTCAGGTACAAGGCAAAGATGCCTCCTTCACCATTACTTTTCAACATCATACATTCTTTTTTTAATTTTTTTCCAATTTTATTTATTTTTGAAAGATAGAGACAGAGCGTGAACAGGGGAGGGTCAAAGAGAGAAAAAGACACAGAATTCAAAGCCGGCTCTAGGCTCTGGGCTAGCAGTAGCACAGAGCCTGAGACAGAGCTCAAACCCACGAACCATGAGATCATGATCTGAGCCGAAGTCGGATGCTCAACCGACTGAGCCACCCAGGCGCCCCTCCATCATACATTCTTGAAAAGGCCAAAATGTGGAGATAGTAGAAAGATTAGAGATTACCAGGGTTTGGTAGAGAATGGATAAATAGGCAAAGTGTAGGAATTTTAGGTCAGTAAAAAAAAATTCTTCATTATATGATAATGGTGGATACATGTAACTATACATTTCTCTAAGTCCGTAGGATATACAATGAACTCTAAGGTAAACATTAAACTATGGGTGATTATACTGTCAATGTAGGTTCATCAGTGTAACAAATGTATTACAGTGGTGAGAGATCCTGATGATAGGGGAAGATGTATATGTGTGGAGGCAAGGAGGGTATGGGAAATTTCTGTATCTTCCCCTCATTTTACTATGAGCCTAAAATTGTTACAAAATTAAAGTCTTAATACAAAAAAAATTAGGTCATTTATCTATGCATTTATTTATTCATACATTGAATCATTTATTTATGTATTTATTTTACTTGTTAGATTGTCTATGTCTGTGATTATAATTTTGATTTCAGTGTTTTATAATGAAGTGCAATTTACTACTGGCTGAGATAAATTACTTTTATCAACTAAAGGAGATTCTCTTTTAGACTTGACAACTTTTGTAATCATAAATAATGTTGAATGCTATCACAGGATTATTGGGGTGATCATTGCCTATTTTTATCTACTAAGATGTGGCAGTATGTTGACTAAATTTGTAATGTTTATTCATTCTTATATTTCTCTAAAATTCTCAATTTTTACATGACTAAAAATTATATAAAATTTATAAATATCTATATAAATATTCTAATGAAATTTATACACACATCATAAACACACCTTTATATCAGGTACTGTGAAGAGTCTGAGATTTTACCATATTTGTAAGCCAAGACAACAAATTAGCCAACCATTTTTATAAATGCTAATAGAAGACATGAAACTGCTTGTTCAAAGATAAAAGATTTTAATATTCACAGATATTGCTGTAGTCAGAGTATCACTATAGAGAATTATCTCCCAACAATGTTCATGTATCTTTTATAACCTTTCTTGCTTTCTGGAAAATTGTCCCTCAAGAATGACATTTGGTGATTCTGATTAATCTGACTCACAAGCTGACCACATCCATTCAATTCGTCTAATTCAGTATGCAATTAAGACTACTACAAACTAAATTCCAAGAATCATTCAAGGCAAACTTTCAATACCGAACTCAACCATTTCCATCAAGGATTCGGATTCAGCCAACTGAATAATTCCATAAACTTGCAAGACATAAAGGTCTTTCTACATGGCCCACTGCTTAAATTATGCATAAAAAAGTTTATTAGTGATGTTAGACTATATCTTGGCTTGAAAGGAGGAACTCTGGGCTGATTTTAGCATATATCACTTTCCTAATTGGATAATAGAAGTAATATGTCAGTTATCCCTCCAAGAATTTCCGAAAAGGAACTTAGGGTAGCTTAAATTTGGAGGGATCACCAAATGATGGCAAGATATATAATCTATTGCTGAAATTTCCTTAAAATGATAAATCAAGGTTCCCTTTAAGTTAGAAGCTTTAATTAGAGTGGCATTTGTGGGATGATGTTTCCCCAAAAGGAATAGCTCAAATTTCTTTGGGCAAAGTTGAGATACCTCAACCAATGTTGAGGGCATCATTTTTGAATAATTCATTTCTGTTTGACAAGTAACACATATCAGGTCCTTCACACCATATCAGTCACTGGATCCAAGTCAGCTTACTTAAAAATGGCAAACCCAGACTAGAGAGTTACTAGACTTCCATAGTTTAAAATTCAGTTTTGACAAGAGCCTCTAAGAAAAGTAATAACTATTTTTCTAAATAGATACATGTCCATGACAAAGAGATGTTGAATTCAGAACATCAGCATATGCTTCCCTTTGCCTGAGCCTTTAATAAGGAAGATCATCAGCCACAGACAAGTGTAACTTAAATCATTAGGTTATTTGTCTGGAAGGTACAGAGTATGCCTCAGTTTGCTAAATATTTTTCAACACAGACTCCTGGTTTGAGTCCCACTCAAAGTATGCTGATTTGTGTACTAGTGGATATAAACAACCAACTATAATAAACAAGTGAGGCATATTCAACCTTGAATACACAAAGGACTCAATAAGGTCCCATATCATTTGTTTGTTTTTTTGTTATTTTTCTTTTCTTTCTTTCTTTCTTTCTTTTTTTTTTTTTTGGTGATGTTAGCAAAGAAGACAAGAGTCAAGATTTTTCTTCACTATGGAAGGGATTGAGCACTGTAAATCTCCCTAGGTAGTCCAAGTAACTGTTCTTGCCAAAAAGGCACCTGAAAATATTTTTAACTATCTGCATATATATGATAACACTGCACTCAGGTCCATTGAGTCCAAAACTTCTGACCTTTCAGCCAACAAGACATCCTCTCTACAATGAAAGTTGTTTTTTTTTTTATTCTCATAAAGACAGTCATATTAAATCATGATCTGACTGCTAGTTGGAAATGAAAAGTTTACACATACCTTGAAAACTACTGCAAACATTATTAGAAGACTTACTACATGAATGGGAATGGGTCTTGGCACTCAGATGGCAGGAGGGTATAAAAGAGGTTGTTAGCAATGTCTAAGACAGCTTACCCAATGTCATCAGTGTGGACAATGGATTCAGTTGCAGTCACAATTTCTGGTACAGCTTGGACTATGGGAACAACAACTAAATTCAGTTGACAGTGATACACTCTAAGTCTTGAGATCCCATGAGCCTTTTTTACTTTCATACATGGCTTTTGTATTGAAATATTTCATCACTTTTTATTCCTGCTGCTTTTAAGTCCTAATCAAGGCTGTGTTTTCCCTTTCTCCCTCTGGAACTCTATATTGCTTTTTTTGGACCAACTGGGCAGAGACAGGGAAGCAGTTTGAAAGTGATTTACACCTCCCATTGGTACTTCTCTTCACGTAGCTATTCCTAATCAGGAGGAACCCCTCAGAACTTTATGAACATTTATATTACAAGCATGTAAAACATTAAATTAAGCATCAGAAGTCACAATAGTACAAGTCATTCCCAAGGGAACTACCCACAAGATAACTTCAGTTTCCCTTTCTTGCTGAATCTCCCTCCAAATCCATCAGTTAAATATGAGCTCTCACTGCCCGACAAGAGCAGACACTCAGAGTAGGGACTCAGATGTCTGTATTCAACAGAACGATACAGTTTGAGCCTCTCTTCCCCAAAGTTTCTTAGTATACTCACCTAGATGTGATGGCCTTTTGGTTCTCTCAGCTCGAAAGATTCAGGTGCACTTCTACTGGTCACTACTCTCCTTAGAACAGCTGAGGTCAAGGTAGACTGGAAAAGAAGGATCAAGAGGAATTAAAGGAGAAAGTGATGTAGCACTAGTAAGCATGGCTTTACGTTTACTTATGTTGTTGATTTTAGCCATTCTGACAGATACGTGGTGATATCTCACTCAAATTTACCTATATATCTGTGAATCAGTTCCTGTTCTCCAGTAAATTACATTCAACATTACTATAAACTTAATTTAAAACAGTGCAATATGTTTTCTTCCAGCTTTTAAGAAACTCCGAGCTGCATTTTTTGTAATGAATAATAACTCTGAAGTATGATCATCTACCTACCTGTCTTTCAATATTTTTACTTTACAAATATAACCTATTTTGCATTATTCTTGGTTCTAATCTTTATTTTTATTCAATCATTATAATTTTGCAACAGAATTCAGTTTATAAGCTTCAACTTCTTTCATTAATTAGTTTGTAAATAAATATATAGAGAAATAGGTAACTACTCACAGATTCACAAATTTTGGAATTTTTCTACAATGCTGAATCTTCAAAAATAGTTTAATTTCGGTTCTTTGCTTTGTTCATAGACACACTAAAGCCACAAATTTTACATTCACGCAAGAATATATACATGGCTCAGCAAGACCCTCTTGCCACTTCTGGATAGATAATATTTTGCTCTGTAAGTGGATAAATTTAATTGTTTTGTTTTTGTGAACAGCAACTTACTGTTATAAACTTATTCCCATCCAATTGCACCAAAAAACAATGCAGATTTGTTTCCCTAATGGGCTTTATTTTATTTCCAATTACTGAATACATTTATGCTTATTGTAAACAGCATCAAAATTCTTTTTGTTGAAACATTATCAGGACCGAAATTTTCCTTAAGTGTTTGATTGGCTTAGTTTAACCTTAAAATGATGTGTCTTCCTACTTGTTCATTCCAAATTACTTCAGGTCTTGATTGTCATCCTTGTGGCTTTTTGCACAGATCTTCAAGCCTTTTCTGATTTCCAAAGCAGAAATCTTGAAGTTTGGAATACAAATGTTGTATTTGACACATCTTTCAAAGCGGTATCGGGTAAAGAGTTTATTTGGCAACACACAGAGACACAATGCATTGAAGATCTGGCTCACAATCATATTACAAGTTGTTTGGGGAGCTGAAAGTAGAATTTAGGACTGTTCGTTTTCTTTTTAATTTTTTCTTAATCCACAAAAGAGGATTAAGAGGAGAGGAGAAACAACTCTAAATGACCTCCAAAGTTCTGACAGAACTTCTCTATAACTTCTAGACTTCCCATAGCTTATCTAAATAACTCTTTTTATGTATATGTGTGTTTATGTGTTTATTAACTTTATCTTGTACTCTCATGACAAAAGAGTAAAATAAATAAACCTCAGTATCTATTCAATTTTAAATACAATACAAGAAGTTGGCAAAATGTAAGCACAATGAGGGTAATAAAAAAGAAAATTAAATGCTGGATTCGATAGTCAAAAACTATAAAATTTTTATCTAATTTAATACAGGGACACAAATCTAGTAATTTTAATTAAATAGTAAGTAATACATATTTATATGTCCAAACACAGGATGAATTAGTGTATATAAAAAAGAAGCAGGGAAAGTATTATAACACTGTTGTGTTTCAAAAGTTTTCAATTATTTCTTCTAATGCTATGTTTAAATAAACATAGCAAAGATTAAAGTATATATGTGTGTAACATAGTAAGCATAAATAACATACTGAGGTATATAAATACACTGTCATGTTTCCCTAGTACTCTCTGTTCTGCCATATTGGTTTAGTTGTGGCCATGCATCTTTAAAGCTAAAGAATTAATTCTTGTGCATGTGATTTATAGTCCTTGAGTAAAACTTACTTTATTTTTTAATTATTAAAAAGATCACTTACATCTACTTGTGAAGGTCTCATAGGGTGTCAACTAAAGAATAAATGTGGAAATCTGAATTATTTTAATAAGGTTGTTATATAAACACAGTTATATACAAACTATTTATTTTGTACTAATTGTTTAGGGATGCAGCCAGACTGATGACATCAAATATACAGATATGAGATTGTAGAGGGTGAGAGAAAGATTATATAAAATGTTTTTACATATATTTCAAAATATAATAATATATAATATATAAATATTGTAAAAATTAATGCTAAAATTAATACTTGTATAAAATAGAAATATTATATTTAATGATATGGCATGTTTTATACTTACATATAACTTTACATAGCATAATACTTTGTAACATTAGTATAACAATTTATCCATAATAGGATATGCAGAAAATAGAATGCTTTATATATATAAATATTATATATACATGCATAAATATATATATGAAAAAGTTAGAAATATGGAAACAAAAGTAATATCAAAAGTAATATAAAAAGAATTGTTAATTCTTTATGATAGACTTTACCTCTATATTTTTCAAACTTAAAGTATTTCTTGGAGTTTTTAAATACAAATACTTTATTTTTCTATTAAAAATAGAGATATGGGGTGCCTGGGTGGTTCAGTTGAGTGTCTGACTTCAGCTCAGGTCATGATCTTACCATTCGTGGGTTCTGTGCTGATGGCTCAGAGCCTGCAGCCTGTCTTCAGATTCTGTGTCTGCCTCTTTCTCTGACCCTCCCTGCTCATGCTGTGTGTGTCACTCTATCAAAAGTAAATAAAAACAATAAAAAAATTTTAATATAATAGAGATATTTCTGAGTTCCCTAAGGACAAAAAAATATATATAAATTTAAATTTTCTCTACTTCTATCTTATCATATAGTTATGTATAATTTTCATTTTATCTCCTGGCTTGCAATGACACAAAAATCAATGCTAAATTTGTCTTTTAATTAAGATATCTAGAAGTACGTTGAAATGATAACTTCTTCAACATGACAAATTTTAAAGTCTTATTTCTAGCTATCTCCTTTAAACTATCTCTTGTCTTGGGGAATACATCTGAAGCATATTGTAAATAGCCTCACTTTCTGAAATAATCCTAACATATCAAATACATAGTCACCCTTTTCCCTAAGACAAGCCCTGTGGACATATTTTTATTTATAAATTGAAAGCACATAATAATATAACCATAATATCTGCAGAATCTCCAAATAAGAAAAGAAAATATAAAAAAGTGCAAAGGAGATTCAATTTTATGTTTCATTGAAACACAGCCATCTAAATATTTTTTTTAAATAATGTTTATTTATATTTGAGAGAGAGAGAGAGCACACAAGTGGGGGAGGGTTAGAGAGAGACACACACAGAATTGAAAGCAGGCTCCAGGCTCCAAGCTATCAGCACTGAGCCTGATGTAGGGCTCCAACTCACAAGTTGTGAGATCATGACCTGAGCTGAAGTTGAATGCTAACCGAATGAGCCACCCAGGTGCCCTTCATCTTATTATTTTAATAAGAATTAGTAAAGATTAGGATATTTCCATTGAAACTCCAAACTCAAAAATATATTAAAAATATTCTATTTCAAAATAATGCCATATATATAAATCTTTCTGTTATATTTAACTTGAAGTATGGGTTAATCCCATTTCCAAAAGTGCACTTATTAAAGAGATTCCAATATATTTAGTAGTGAATAGTCAACATTCCATTAAACAGGTGACACGTTGGGGCACCTGGGTGGCTCAGTCGGTTAAGCAGCCGACTTTGGTTCAGGTCACGATCTCACGGTTTGTGGTTTCGAGCCCCACATCAGGCTCTGTGCTGACAGCTCCTTCAGAGCCTGGAGCCTGCTTCAGATTCTGTGTCTTCCTCTCTCTGACCCTCTGCCACTCATGCTCTGTTTCTCTATGTCTCAATAATAAAACATAAAAAAATTAAAAAATATATTTAAAAAGAAATTTAAAAAATAAAATAAACAGGTGACACATTAGCACTCACAAATCTCACAAATTTCATCTCAATGAAGTAATTTAATTTGAGACATGTTTGTTATAGCAAAACAGGCAGAATCTTTTCCTCCACCCTTCAAATCCTAACTATGAGATCACCCTTCATGCCTAAAAATTTTTTTATTCTTTTAAGTTTTACAATGTCTTCAAATTCCCAGTGTATTTTACACTCACAGCACATCTTGGTTAGGACCATCCTCATTTCAAGGGCTCAGTAGACATCCATCCTTAGTGCCTACTGTATTGAAAGTACAGACCTAGATATTTCCTCTTTCTACTTCCTGGCAACCAAGCCTATTCAACAGGACTCTGCTGCTTGGGACTTTAAGTCTTGAGTGTGTAAACACAGAGAAAAGTAGCTAGTAAATTGTATTAAAGCATGAGCTGTGGTGATTCCTGTAATATGGTTGGACTTTTCCTCATAGAAGGTTCCTTTGAAACTGTCTTATTTAAATAAAACCTATTTTTCATATCTGGATTTTCCCGTGAGATCATGACCTGAACCGAAACCAAGAATTGAATGCTTAACTGACTGAGTCCCTCAGGCATCCCTAACTTTATTTATTAATATTAGAGATATAGCATAGTTGGGGAAAACAACTCTTTCATAGTAAATCCTTATGGCATGAGGTACAGTACATGCTCTGGATTAGTGGCCAGGTAATTGATTGCAACTCTGAAACTACATACATTCTCTTACTTATTCACTATCTTTTTTTAAATTCATTCTTCAGCTAATATTTATGGAAATAGATGATGTTCTAGACATACTGAGTTATAAAAATGAATAACAACACTGTATATCTGAATCAAGAATGTATTTTCTTAGAGTATGTGTCACATATGTAAATTATCAGAGCAATATCACCTGAATGCTGTAAAGAAGATTCTTGTAATTTGAGAGAATGAAGTGATGATGATTTGTGGAAGAGATGCCAAACATCCTAAGATTTAAAGAATAAGAATTTTAATTCCCCAAAATATGAATGACACAGAGGATTAGAGAAAAAAGTACATAAAGGCCAACAATCACGAAATACAGTTTTAGAAGTAAGAGGTAGCTGGAACATTGTAGTACCCCAGTGGGACAGTGATGATGGCTGAGAAGCGAACTGTGATTTCTAAATTTTACTGATCCACCAACTCTTTATCACCTGCCTTCCCTTTTGTAAGTGGGGCATTTTGCAAGATCCTAGTGTGAGATCAGGAAGCAAAATGTTGCTAATTAGCCATGTGGGGATTAGGCCCTTAGCCTTGACCTCATTAGTACTAGACTCTAAGCAGCTAAGTTGTCTAATTGAAACTGGCTCAAAGTAAAGACCTTTGTTGTTTCTTCTTACCTTTATTAAAAAACAAAACAAAACAAAAACCAAAAAACTATTCTAATGTTCTACTCTGTACCAAACTTCTTATGGAACATTTTATCTCTATATGCCCTTATTAATAATTTAGAGATAGATGCCTAAAAGAAAATGTGGTTAGGTGAACATGTATATTTTTGATTCATTAATCAAACCATTTGTATTCAAAATTTTATAAATTAATTTTTTACTAGAATATGTGGATATAAATGTTATGTGTTATGTGCCCTTTAGAGATTAGGAATGTGCCTAACGAGCACATTTTTACTATTCTTACTTCCCAATTAACCCAGTTAAAATAATATGTTTTTGTTAATTCATTTTAAATAACTGAGATCTTCAAGAAGAAACACATTTCAGCCATTTAAGAAAATTAGGAGATCTGGTACAATTCATAGAACGTCACAGATATAAGTAATCATTTATCCATCTTTGTGATCTGTTTCTCTAGAAAAAATAGTAAATTTTAACTGTATCTTAACTTTTTCATACTATCATAGCATTCATGAAACAGTTGCTGTGTTAAAATATATTTTGAAAACACACACACAAGGTCCTGATTTTTACTAAATCAAGCAAGTATAGTTCCTAAAGAAAAATAAAACTGTCTGCAGAGACAGTTTATATTATGGACACTTTAAAGTACCACATGAACCATAAAATAAGGAGATTAGATGCTCAATTTTTCATAAATTGGGTATTTAATGGTGAAATCAAGGAAAAAATACATAGTACCACATGTGTACACTAAATATAATGAGGGGAACCAGTTACTTTTTCATTATTCTGGGACAGTTTCCCAAACAGCTGCAGGATTAAAGTGTATTTATTTTACTTCCATAAGAGAATAAAGTAGATAATTTGAAATCTGGACATTGTTAGTAAATTGGAATAAACATTTATTAGCTAAACTACATATCTATATTTTTTGTTTAAAATTCATCAAAATGTGCAATCATTTTTCATGAATAAGAACAAAGCTTTCTTTATTTTTAAGAAATATAGTAGACCTTTCCCCAGTGTTTTCTTCAGATTGAGCAAAACAAGTCCAAGTAATATTTCTAGAGGTGTAAACATTTTAAATTTAGTTTTTCCTTTAAACACTTTTCACTAAATTGGATTCAGCATAGGGTTGGACTTATTTAAATGTAACAAATTATCAGAAACTGGATTTTAATAACTTTACTAGAATTCTCTTTTCAATTTGTATTAAGTCTCAGGTGTTCATTAGAGGACAAGGACCAACTGACTCCTTTTCCTCTTTCCCTGCTTAAGATGAAGACTGGGAAAATTTCATAAGTGTCTGTAGCTCTGCCTGAAGAAGCTTGGGACTTGATTTGCTCTCCGTTTTCTTAATGACTGATGATGTTGAGCACCTTTTGGTGCTTATTTGCCATTTCTGTACTTGTATCTTTTTTGCTGAATATTTATTCATATATTTTGCTCAGTTAGCACATCTTATCTGGTTATCATTATTATTGTTATTGTTACATTATTAGAGTTCCTTAGGGGCACTTGGGTGGCTCAGTCGATTAAGCGTCCATCTCTTGGATTCTGCTCAGGTCATGATCACATGGTTCACGGGTTCAAGCCCCGTATCAGGCTCTGTACTGGCAATGTGGAACGTGCTTGGGATTCTCTCTTTCTCCCTCTTTCTCTTCCCCGTCCCTACTTGTGCTCTCTCTAAATTAATCAATTAGTTAATTAATTAACAAACATTTTAAAAAAGGGTTCCTTAAATGTCTTGGATACATGTTCTTTATCAGTATAGATGTTGCAAATATTCCTTTTAGACCCTTGTTTTGTATTTTCTTAACAACAGACTTTGAAAAGCATTTTTTATTCTAATGAAATGAAACTTATTTTATTCTTATTATGACTTATTTATGAAAACTACTTCTATGTAAAGATCACAAGGAAGTTCTCATATATATTTTTAAAGTTCATTCATCTATACACAACTTTTATACTTTCTATATACAATGCTTACATTCAGGCAATTATGATGCACTTCAAGTTAATCTTTTTTCAGTTAGAAGTTGAGAAGCTCACATTTTTGTTTGTTTGTTTATATATGTATATCTAGTTGTTCTAGAACAATTTGTTGTAAAAGACTATATTTTACCATCGATTTATCTTGGGGATTTTTTGGAAAATAGATTAACCATGTATATGTTGGTCTATTTCTAGACATCCTAATCTATTCCATTGATCTTACACAATAATACTTTCTAAATTTTTATAGCTTTATAGTAACTCTTGAAATCAGATAGTTTGAATCATCTATCTTTGTTCCTTTTCAAAGTTGTTCTTTGCTTTATCATAAAAATATTAGAAGCAGCTCATCAATTTTATAAAAGCCTCCTGGGATTTCTGTTGAAGTTGGATTGTATCTGATCCATGAGCATAATATTTCTCTTTATTTATTTGAGTCCTTTGTAATTTCTCTAAACAATATTTTAGTCTGCAATGTAGAGATTGTATTTGTATTTCATTATATTCATTCCTAAATGCTTCATATTTTTAAAAAATTATCTCGATTATCTTTATAATATCCTCTACTTCTGCTTTTATTCTGAGTTTATGTATTTGTATAATCTCTCATTTTTTCATTTTTTAATGAAAAAACTTTTTTTTTCATTTAAAAAAGTATTTAGAACACATAAAACAAGGCAACATTTAAGTCTCCTTCTCGTCTTCCGGTGTGGGGTCTGATGGCGGTTCCTCCACGGTGGCACTGCTGCTCTCTGAGCCAGTGTTACTCTCGCTGGTCCCTTCCTCAGCCGTACTGTCCACCCCGCCTTGCCTGCTGTCCTTGTCCTCAGGAGTAGTTGTGCCTTCTTCACCATTCTGTTGGCTCTCCGTCACTTCTTCAAGGTGTGTCTCCTCCGTGTCCCTTGGGACGCTCTCTTCGTCCTTCTTGTCCTCGGCCTCACTGGCAGCTTGCTCTTCCTCCGGAACCATGCTGCTCTGACAGCGGTGGGCTTGCTCCGCTGCCTCTCTCTCTCTCTTTCCTCCTGCCTTTTGGGAGCTTGTTCCTCCGCCTGTGCAATTTCGGCGGCAGTTTTTTCCATATCTACTTCTACTTTCAAACCGCACAACCTTTAAAGTTCATTGTTAAATGAATCTGTGCTTTCCAGGAATTTCCTCTTCTTTTCCTGGTGTCTCTCCTCTATTTGAAGAAGCTATGCTTCTAGTTTTCGCTGATGAACCATTAAAGACCGGACCTGTCGTTTGAGGACCTGCATTCTAGCTGTTGTGACAACCGACTGAACTGTCTGGCACCCCGCTCTCACTAAGGATTTCACTGTGAGGCGGTGGTTTCTCTGGAAACGGGCGGTGGCTGTATGCTTCGTGGGAGCTGAATGCTCACGTAAGGTTCTCCCTTCTCCATGTGAGACTGTCTCTGTGACTTTCTTCCTCTATAGCAGCTCCTGCACCACTTTTTGGATTTATGTAAGCAAGGTATGCAGGGGAATTTTGATAGGCCTTCAGAGGTTCATTGTACTCTATCTTTTCTGCTTCATATTCGTTTAAATATTCTTGTTTTTCTTCATCTGAAATCTCGCCACATGCCACCAATAATCTTGCCAATCTCCCACAACTTTAGGTCGGGATTGGAAGCTTTTACTTGGTCCCAGACCTTTCTGCTGTACCTCATGTAGGGCATCAGCTGCCTTATCTGGTGGCTTTGGAGGTTTTGGAACCGTAATTCCAGAGGATGCCGTGACCTGGCTGTTGGTGCCCGGGTTCCCTCCCAGCCTGTAGTTGTTGTAGGCGAGATGACTGTATGGATTGTATTGTAAACCCTGGTGTGCTGGGCATTTGTGTTGCAGGAGCTGGGGTGGGAGGTGGGGCAAAAGATGGTCTTTTTGACATTTTGGAAGGTTAAGTTCTCAGTTCCTTAAGAATGAATCTGAGACACCACGGGCAGGAAAAGCTCCCGTAGCTCTGGCCTCATTTTCCTTTGTCCTGTGCACGCCCCGCCCCTCCTAACGTTTATTTATTTTTGAAAGAGAGAGACACATATAAGAGAGTGAGCAGGAGGGAGGGGCAGAGGGAGAGGGAGACACAGAATCCAAAGCATACTCCAAGCTCTTAGCTGTCAGCACAGAGGCCAAAGCAGGGCTCAAGCTCAGGAACCATGAGATCATGGAGCCAAAATCAGAAGCTCAACCAACCGAGCCATCCAGTTACCCTTTAATATTTTTCTTAATAAGACTTGCCAGAACTTTGAATTCTTTCCTTAGGAATTAACACTCCATTTTATTTATCAAACCAAATGTTGTCGATTGTTACTACATTAAATTCTGTATTTTTGTTCCCTTTGTTTACTCATTTTTTTTAATGTTTACTCATTTTTTGAGACATAGAGAGACAGAGCACCAGTTGGTGAGGGGCAGAGCCAGAGGGAGAAACAGAATCTGAAGAAGGCTCCAGGCTCTGAGCTGTCATCACAGAACCCAATATGGGGCTCAAACTGAAGAACCATGAGATCGGAACTTGAGCCAACCATGCACCCCACCTTTGCTCTTCTTAAATTTGCTTTCTAGTACTTTATATCCTTTTTCAAAAGTTTAATCTAAAAAATGTTTAATTTAGGGGCTCCTGTTGGTTAAGCATCCAACTGTCAATTTAGTCTCAAGTCATGACATCACCTTTCATTGTTCAAGCCCTGTATTGGGCTCTGTGCTTATAGCATGGAACCCACTTGGGATTCTTTGGCTCCCTCACTCTGTCCCTCACCCACTCACATTCATGCCCTCTCTCTCTCAAAATGAAGAAATAAACTTTAAAATCCATACATATATACATACATACGTAAAAATGGGCAAGAGACCAGAGTAGACATTTTTCTTAAAAAGATATATAGGTGTCCAATAGGTACATGAAAAGATGCTCAATATCATTCATCATCTAGGAAATGTAAATCAAAACAACAATGAGATCTTGCCTCAATGTTTTTAGAATGACTGTTACCGAAAAGACAAGGAATAACAACTGTTGGTGAGGATGCACAAAAAAGAAAACTCTTTTGTACTGTTGGAATATAAATTGATGTAGCCACTATGAAAACAATATGGAGTTTCCTCAAAAAATTCAAAGAACTACGATGTGATCCAACAATTTTATTTCTGAGTATTTATCCACAGAAAATGAAAATGCTAATTCGAAAAGATATATGTGCTCCCAAGTTTATTGCAGCATTATTTCCAATAGCCAAATATTGGAAGCAATGTAAGTTGGCATCAATGGATGAATGAGTGAAGAAAATGGTGTGTGTGTGTGTGTGTATTATTTCTCCAAATATTTTATTTGTCAACTTCTTCTGCCCATTTCTTTCTTTTTTAGGTCTTCAGTCACATGTTACTAGATTATTTATTTTTTTGGTCTTTTCTATAGATAATGCTTTTTGGATAGTTTATACTGACATCTCCAAGTTCCCTTAGTTTTTCTTATCTGTATTGTCTAATTAGCTATTAATTCCAGCTTGTGTACTTTTTCTTTAATTTATTATATTTTCATCTCTCTATTGTGTATGGTTTTAAAACAAATATTTTCCATTTTTTATTTTCCATTTCCTAATTTTTTTAAGTACCTTTTCCTAGAATGTGGTGAGCCACTTTGCACTTTTCACAGTTCTTCAACATGAGAATTTTCTTTTTCAAGTACACTTTTAATGTTTCCTTCTTATATAACTTTTTAACTGTTCTTGTGACATTCTCCAAGATGCATATAATAATTTTTCAGATGGTTATTTCTTAACCTACTTGTATATCAATTTCTTTCAGTATATTTCTTTCTCTTTCTTAATCTTTTTAGTTTCTACTCTGTCATTCATGACAAATTTCTAGGTCTAGTCTCCAAATTATGGTTAAAATTTCCACAATGTCAGCATTACTCTTTATTGCCTTTTATTTAACTTTATTGCTACAATTTAATTTTTAAAAACTTAAGTCATATTCTCCTTTCTATTGCAATTAATATTCTTAGATTGAAAGATGCTGTATGTTGGTTAGAGTAATTTAAATTTATAGTGGGGAGAGGAGTCTATTGCTGCTTCCTAATATGCAAAAAAAGCATGGATCTAGATCAATCAGGGTTGGAAATTAATCAGGAAACTATAATTATGTCGCATTTTTAATAACAGTTAAATAAAATCAATTTATTAATTAGATATAGCTATTTGCTAACTGGTCACACACACACAGAAGCCAAAATGTTATCATTGAGGTATCAACCTAGATGAAGTAGCTACCATCACTATGGGTGAGGGAATAAAGCAGATTGTTTGAAATAACAAAAATGTAAACCTCTTAGGTTTGAAGAGCTGAAATTCAGACTTCTCAAGAGGCCATACTTTTTAACTGATTCTGCTGTCTCTGAAAAGACACACTGAAGTGGATTCTGTGTGTAAATTTAAAAATTTTGTCTTCACCCACTGCTTGAAAAAAAGACTTCTGTCAGATTAAAAACAAAACAAAACAACTAAAATAATGCTATGAGAAATGAGAAAATCCCATATTTATCAGCCACTTATTTAGTCTTCCTAATGCCCTCAGTGGTAGAATATAATAGTGAGCTAGTTGACAAATTAAAAATATGATTGGTAGAATCCTAGTCCAGCATCACAAAGCTGACCAAATAAATGTAGGTTAGGAACTAGTAAAAACAACTTACCTACTGGGAAACTATCAGTACAAATTATTGAAAATGGCAGTATACTTTTATCATCCAGATCTAAAATTCAGAGCAAAGCTCTATGTAATATCAAAATCTATGTCTACATTTATAGGTACACAACTCTACTCATATCAAAACTGAAATTTAAACAAAATATGCATATTAATATATTTATTTAAGCTAAAAATGAAACTGAACTGTTTAATCACAGAATTTCAGTATGATTTGGATGATTGATACTACAAATTTAGTGATTTTTGCCAGTAAATATATATGGCAGGTTTTTTGTATTGAGTGAACTAAGTCTGCAAAACCAAAGTTTCTGAGATTTGTAAAATATATTTAAAGTTAAAATACATAACAGCTGTCTTTAAAACACTATCAAAATTAAATACTGAAAGGGTGACATATATACATATATATATGCATAACCACATAATATATCATTTTTTACAAACTTTTCTAAATACATTAGGGTAAAAAGGGTGCCTTTAAGTTAAAGAATACTAGAATCAATATAAACTTGTTAAAGTCTTTTGTTTATTCCCATAAATTGAGAAAATTAATGAATCTAGTGACTAGATCATAAATTATTCAATTGTTTTGATTGTTCCAATTGTTTAGCTGCAGTTAAGTTTCAGTTGTTGGAGGATCTAATGGAGTTTTCAGCAGATAGATTTGAAACTATTTTTGGTCAGATAGTTCACTATCTGAATTTTGGCTTATAACGGGGATTGACTTTACAGAATTTAGTGACAATGCTTTAAAAAAAAATCCAGGAAGCTGTAATTTCCATCCCATTACTTTTAGGCAAGACATCTTAGAATTTAAATGTGTCACATAAAAAAAGGAGGATCAAAAAGATTATTAAAGGGTGATTACAAACCCTGTTTACTAGTCAGTCTGCAGTTGTTCAACTGCTAATTCAGGTGCTGCTGTGAGGGTGTTTTATGGATGGAAGATTATCAGATAATCTGCATCAACCTGATTCAAACAATTGAAAGGCTTTCAGAGCAGAGCTGAGGGCTTCCCTGAAGAAGAAATTTTGCTCAATGATAGCAACCCCACCCTTGTGCCCAAAAGTCCCAGATGGCTCTTCTGAAAGCCAGACCTATGGGAGTCCTGCTTGCCTACCAGGCTTCCCAGTGGTGTAAACCAAAGCCTTACAAACAAAGCCTTAATATGTATTGCCTGTTGTGTCTGTTTCTTTTGTTTAATCCTACCCAACACATCTTGTCTCATTTGAAAACGTAATTTTACCCATGGGTACATAAATTCACTGAAAATAAAAAGGCCGCTTAAATCTAATAAGAATTTACTTGTCTTATTAAGAAATTCCTTATCATGAATAATTATCATTTAAAATGTATAATGTGTTTTTTATTTTGATTATCATATTTGAATGCTTATAAATATGACTTATAAATAAGATATTTTTGACTTTTGTTCAAAATCATAGGGAATTAAAAACTATAAATATACTTTAATTGATGCAAGGATATTGCCAATTCTAAAAATGGATTGGAAATGGGATATGAGAGGATGGTGTGTGTGTGTGTGTGTGTGTGTGTGTGTGTGTTTACGGCCTGGATAAGCTAATAGTTTTAGTTAGGTAGAGATTGCCTAAAAACCATCTTACTGTGACAACACATTGACCTTGGATATCTAGAATCTGGAACTGTGAAACAATCAATATCTATATTTTAGTTACTCATTTGTGGCGTCTCTAGCAAACTTATAAACCAATTAAAGTGAAATATATATATATTATATTTATATTTGTTTGTGGATGGTGGTTTAAACTAATTTCAGATATTTGTCCAAATATTAAAAAAGTAAATTTACTATTCTTAATACTAAATAACAGTATATTGAGCTAAAATCATATTATTTTTATATTTCAATATAAAAAGGCTGAACAAAATATATAATACTGTAACAAATCAATTTCATAATCGTTGGTAACAACCACACTGCCCTGGATCAATACAGAACATCAAATCAATGCTCTTTATACATTTTGTGATTGCTATTATTTGCATATTGAGATGCAGAAGTAATTAGAAAAACAAATCAAATTATGATTATATCGGACTTAATAAATGATTGAGAATAATTTGAAATGTTTGGAGAATTCTGGGTACAGTTCTGGAGGAGGCCAGGAGATATAGTTTAGGAGAAAAATGTGGAAATGATTTCTTTTTCTGGCATTAGAAAACTGTTTTGGAGGCAAAAAAAAGGTAGAGTAGTGGGTAATTTCACACAGTTTGTATGGAGTGCTTACAACTTAAAATCTAGAGTTCACTTTTAGTATGTTTGGTCATATAGGGTGTTAATGAATTGAAAAATCATACACTCAACCTTTATTATTGTAAAATATTACCAGAAAATATCTACTGAATTTAAAGGAAAGATACCATATGCAAATGTGATTATGAAGATATTATAGCATATATTAATGAAATAAATAGAAGATGAATAATTTAGTACCTTTATTTGATGAAGAATCAACAAAATGTGCTGGTATATTAAAGGTAAAAAGTCAAGAAACTAGATAACAATCTATTTGTATATATCAAAATTAGATGTATGGATTTTAATTATACAGGGAATAATATTTAACATATATCACCCTAGCTATACTTTACCTACCATGATAAAAACAGTTTTTAAAATTTTATATTTCTGATGATTTGCATAACAAAATTTTCTTTAAGTTTGGTGCCAAATGAAATGCAAATATCTTTCTTATGACAATAGTTTAGTTTTATTATGATTCTAGTCCAAATCACAAAGATCCAGTTTTTCACACCTAACCACAAAAGAGTTTTGAAAATTTTTCAGGTTCTACTGAAAGCCGAAGTAAGTTTATTCAAAAGATATGTGAACTTTGGCCTAACTTATTCCAATTTGAGAATGGGTTTTATATTGTACATTGCAAATCAAGCAAGAATTCTTTGTTTGAAACCTCTATTAATATTCTTTTCATGAAAGTCTGGTTTAGGCTTAAAAATTGGAAGAAAGAGTCAAATATAACAGACATGACCTGTCATTTTCATCTCCTGTAAGTGACTCAAATGTATTTCTTTTAGGTCAAAGCTCAGATGTCATCATTCACCATATAGTTATAGAGGCTGTACCTTAAAAAATGCAGGAAATGACTCATTAGACTTCTCCTGGCATGAACATAAAAATAAGTTACTCTCTGGAGTTGGCAAAACAGTTGAATTTTCAACTTCCACTGCTAACTTTAAAGAAGAATACAAAAAAGTCAAATATGGAAATTTATATGTTTTTAAATTCAGTATATTTATAAATACATAAATACTAGGCTCATTTAATGTACACCAGTTGAAGCCAAATTAAAATGAAATGAAATAAAGTAAAATAAAATAAAAAGAGAGACTCAAATGATTGTCCTTCAGAACTTCCAAGTATCTTAGAGCAAATGGCAATTCTGACTGTAAAATAAACATTTACCCCTCTATGTTTCTTTTGTTATAGTGGTGATCTCTTGACTATACCCACAATAAAGAGCATACATTTGTCAAAAGTGATTATCTCCCTCATCATCATTACCTTGAAGTGGTCTTTGCTGAGGCTCCAGTTACCCAAAAGAACAATAGGAGTCAGTAAAAGAAAAGATCCAAATGTCCCTGTCACCATGATGTTTCTCTTAATTACTGAGACATTAAATTCATCATTGTGTATCCATTTCATTTCAAAGTTATTCTGAATTTAATTTTTTAATTTTTTGATTATTTGCCAGTACATTTAATTTTTTTAGTCTTTGAAGGCCATAACAGTTATCAACTATTTGCTAAGATACTGTTAGACATACTATTTGATAAGAATTAATTTTATTTTTGTTATGCATTTTTATTTGAAATGTGAAATACAAAATCTTATTTTTACTATATTAAATGGTATTTAGAATTTAATCTATGCACTCATTTTTATGCCAGTTTTTCGTTCATTCATTCAATAATTCACTCAACAGTTGTTCAATAAAAATTATTAGAGTATTTCCTATGTACCAACTATTATGCTCAGTGTTTGGGCATTTAGGGCTGAATCATGCAGATGTTTTTGATGAAGTGAAAAGGAGATGAATGTGTTTAATAAAGTGAAAAAGGCCCAGGTGTCATAGTGCATAAATAGTTCTTCAAAAATCTTCTTAGTTTTTTTTTAATTCTCATTCACTAGTATTATGAAAATTAATATCTAGAAAATGATTAGATGGAATCATATAGAAATTTTATTTTTGTATTTAATTTGCATGAAACTAACAAAACATCTATGGGAAAGTGAGGGTGAAGAGCTGGGAATTTGTCCTCAAACTGTCTGGTTGGAATCTCAGTCACTTATTCAGTGAGTTTAGATTCTGAGTCTCATTTTTGCCATCTTTCCAGAGTGAATACTATTAGATTTATTAGAGGGCTACAAAATTCTCGACTATGCCTAGCTTTTAATATACACTGAGAAAATGTATACTTCCTCCCCAAAACAAGACATTCTTCTCGTGGTTTCCCTGTGTATGTTAAACATGGCCTCCTCTGTTCAGTTACACAAGCTCTGAATTCTGAAATTCTTGATAACCTTCTCTTGGTCCTCCATCAAGCGGTCAGTTATCAAGTCTTGCCAATCCTACTTTAGATTCCTCTTAAACCCCTACTTTATTTTTACATGACCATTGACTTAATAGACTTTTGCCACTTTTACGTGGACAATTTATTTAAGGTAACCAATGAGCATTAATTGAATATCAACTAAAAAAACACAATGAAGAAAATCACACCATTTCTACTCTCTCAGAGCTTGATATACATTTGGAGAACTTGGATATAAATGGAAAATGTTGTAAATATTATTATTTTTAAAATAAACTTCCAAGTATTACTGCAGTAGATTTCACAAGACATATATGGTTAATTGGCAAGAAAGTAACATAATAATAATTAACATGATATTCTTGAAAATCAGATATAACTGTTGCCTAAGGTTTCTAGGAAGGCTTACAAGTTAGTTGGGATTTGGTTATATTTTAATCAGCCAAGAAAAGTGAGCGTGTTATTACTAATGTAGAACTGATTAACTTAAAATAATACTGTTCAAGATATTTAAACTTTCGTTCATTTTGAAACAGATTTTCTTTCCTCAACCTTAGGCAGTGAGGGAAGTCAGGTCTTTGGCTCGGGTGTATTTTGTGCCTTGTGGGGCAGTTTCCGAGGGACACCTGTAGCCGCAGCAGCCCCATGGTGAACAGCTTTCCAAGACTAGCTCAGTCCACTGTATAGACAATGGATTCTACCGTAAATTGCTTAAAATTCTGTATCTATTTGTCCTCTGTGTAAACATGTTTTCAGATAAATGAGATTAATGAGAATCAAAATATATATTTTGTTCAACATTTATGTTAATGAAATCTAATTTGAAACTGAAAAGTGTATGCTGGATGCTAGAGAAGCGGGCACTAGAGACTCTCTTTATCTCTAATTCCATGAATGAGTGAAACCTGACAACCAGCTCAAAAGCATTACTTCATGGAGGCCTTTTGTATCACTTCCTAGGCATTGTAGTCATCCCCTTGTGTGCATTAGCACTGTACCCTAACATATCCCTCGTTTTCAACCCTCACACTAAGTAGTATTGTTTAATATGCCCACATTCTCAATTAAGAAAGCAAGTGTGTAAAAGCAATGGCCTGTTTGTTTTGGTTTTAATTTAGGACCAGGTAGACTGCTTTAGTAATCACTTAGTAAGAAAGTTTTGGCTGCCTAACTCTACATTGTTCATCGTTCAATTAGATGTTTTATCTAAATGGCAATTTAATAAGAAATTATCTTTTTTTAATTTAAACTGGACATTGTTCTTTTTTCTTTTTCACTGAATTGAAGAGATATGTGTATTTGCTAGATATAGCTCTGTTTTGAATAATAGCTGTACTAAGCTGGCTTCAACTGATAGCTGTTTTCCATGTCCTATAGGCATTTTGATTGACTTTTACAATTCATGGGTTCTTTAAACTTGCCTGAACACAATTCTTTCTCTACACACATCAAAGAACACACACTGTATTTCATTATCTCAATTGATCGTTTTAACTTCTAATCTTCATGGAAGAATTCCAGTCATTTCCCTGACTCCTTAAGTCTTTCACTTTTGTTGGTTCAAACCCCCTTGCTCATTTTAGTTTTGAAACCAAAATATTACTCATGCTAAATTTGAAGATGGGGGAACTTATATATGTTTTTTTTCTATCTTGCCTTTAGGCTTCTCTGATTCTTCTGCCCCAATAAGGTCTTTGGCAGTCCAGAAATTGTATACTCCCAACTCCTGCATGCAATTGACAATAAATATAGCAAACATGTAATGCCCATAATATTGTGAAATACTTGCTGATTCAGGTAGCCATTCAGGAAGCTGGTTCCCAGCCTTCCCCATACCTCATATACTCTTACATGCACAGAGAAAGTGAAAATAATTCTGATGCTTCAAAAGGAGAGAATATGGCATTGTGTAGTAAAAAATTCTTCTTAAACATGTTTTGAAATACTTGCAGACTTATAGAAAAGTTACAAAAATAATAAAAATCATTCGTATTAGCCCTTTATCTAGAGTCCCCAAATGTAAATATCTTATCAAGTAATATTTGTTATGCCATTTTTCTCTTTTTTTCTGAGCCTTTTGAGAAATTACTGAAATAATACAAAATGGTACCATTTACTTCTAAGTAACTCAATGTATGTTTCTCTGACAGAAATATCTTATTAATAACCTTAGAACTTTATCAAAATGAGGATATGAACATTCCTATAATATTACTATCTAAGCATTTATAGATTTGTTCAAAAATTTTTCACTTGGACCACCAGTGTTCTTTATACCAAACCAAACAAACTGTAGTTTTGGTTTTCTTTTCCTGGCCTAGTACTACCTTGTGCATTAAGTTATCCCATCCCTTGTTCCCTTTAGACTAGAAATGCCCACAGCTGTCTTTTTTCTTCACTTGGATATTTTTCAGAAATAAATGCCAATTATTTTGTAGAATGTTTCTCAAATTATGCTTGTCTAACATCTCATGATTACCATCAAGTATGCATTTCTGCAGGAATATAACATAAGCGATGTTGTGTTCTCAGCTTCGGAGGTATATGTCTGATGGTTCTATTACTGGTGACTTTAACTTGGATTACTTTATTAATGTGGTACCTAACAGATTATGGAGTTATAATTTTTCCTGGTTTTAATAACTATTTTACAGAGAGATACAGTGAGATTCCCATTTCTCATTGAACTTCCACCACTAGTTTTAGCATCTATTGATGATTTTTGCCTATGACTATTATTACTGTAGTTATTGCTAAATAGTGATTTTCTAATGCAATATTTCATTTTACATTTGTTAGAGGTATATGACAAGAAAGAGCTTTCTCTTCTCCCATATTTATATACTTATACCTGCATGATTCCATTGGTTCTTATTTTAGTCTAACTACTTATTATTACTTACCTTAATCATCAATGTATAGTGTAAGACCTCACAAAGTGGATATGTGTCCTTTGATTTGTCTAATCCTTTTTTTTAACATTTCTTTACTGTTACAAAAATACATTCCAGTCTTGCACTTTCCTTGCCAAAGCCAGAAGAAACCATTATGAAAGGGGCCTTACTTCCTTCTAGTGAACAAATGTATTTAAAACTAGATCTGAATGCTAGGTATTGCCTATTTCTTTTTATATATCAATACTTCTTTTATCTCTGGTAAACACACACAGACTTAAATAAGGATATACACACTAATACATCAATATTTATTCATTCATCATTCTATTTAAAATCAGTTTTACATAAAATTGACAAATTTTTGAAACATAGAACAAACAGAAGCTGTGAAAAGAAGTGGAAGAGCTACATAGTCCTGAATCTACTAAAGGAAATATATTTCCAGTATCCCTTCACTGTACAGTGGGGTTATGCCCTGTTAAACCTATCCCAAGTTGAAAATACCATAAGTCTAGAATGCATTTAATACACCTATCCTAGCTTACATGATAGCTTAGCCTAGCCTACCTGGAACATGCCCAGAACAGCTACATTAGCCTACAGTTGGGCAAAATTATCTAACACAAAGCCCGTTTTATAATAAAGTGTTAACACTATCATGTAATTTTTTGAGTAGTGTACTGAACCTGAAAAACAGAATAACAGAATGGCTGTATGGACACAGAATGGATGTAAGTGTACTGGTGGTTTACTCTCATCGTCTCATGGCTGATGGGAGCTGCAGCTGGCGGCCCCCTACCCAGCGTCACCACAGAGTGTCATGCCACGTATCAGTAGCCCAGGAGATGACCAAAATTAAAAATTCAAAGTATGGTTTCTACTGAATGCATGTTACTTTCAAACCATCATAAAGTCAAAAATTTTTAAATCTAATGATCTTAGGCCAGGAACCATCTATACCACTAAAAAGAAACATGCAGAAACTTTTTATAAAGAAAAATCTAGACGCATAGCATTCCTAGAGAAAGCTTCCTAACATGTAGTAAAGATAACATCCATATGAAATTTTCAAATATAAAAGAAAGAGATATCTTCCAGTTTGATTTTTGAGGCTAGAATAACCTTGATTCCATATTTATAAAGAAGCTCACAAAAATTAAAAGTTACTCTTCAAATACTATTATGTATATAGATATAAAAATATTTTTAAATCAAGTTTTATATATTAAAAATTCTCAAGGCAGGGTGCCTGGGGGCTCAGGTGGTTAAGCATCTGACTTTGGCTCAGGTCATGATCTCATGGTTCATGGGTTCGAGCCCCATGTCAGGCTCTGTGCTGATAGCTCAGAGCCTGGAGCCTGTCTTCAGATTCTGTGAGTGTCTCTCTCTCTCTGACCCTCCCCTGCTCATGCTGTCTCTCTCTCTTTCAAAAATGAATATAAAAACATTTTTTAAAAATTCTCAAGGAGCCCAAAATTATATGTAAATCTATGCTCATGGCTATTTTTTGGTAGAAATTGTAATTGGCTTTTTAGGCAAGATGCTTGTTCTTTTAATTACACATCTCTGTTGCTTCAATATGGTTTATATTTCTGATTTTATGTCTTAAATAATTAAAATATGTACTTTCAAGATCTATTTTTTCAGTATGCAGTGTATCAATTAACCTGTTTGTTAAATCTGTTGACTCTCCATCAAGGTAACACTTTTGTTGGATGGCTAATGCTGTATTACATTTCCTTTCTGTTGAAGTCCAGTGTGCTCTGGACTATGATGTTGCTAGGTGACAGTTTTGAAGTGGTTGGTACTTCTCTGATTTTAGAAACATTTTATTTCTAGAACCTGAGGATTTATCTTTCTTTCTCTGGAAATCTGTCTTCTTCTTCTTCTTCTTTTTCTCCTCTTCTTCCTCCTCTTACTCTCTCTCTCTCTCTCTCTCTCTCTCTCTCTCTGTCTATGTAGATGATGATAGATAGATAGATAGATAGATAGATAGATAGATAGATAGATAGAAATAAATGCAAGGTGTGTGTGTGTGTGTGTGTGTGTGTGTGTGTGTATTTGGGGGGATAGAAAAATGACATCTTTTTCAGCATAAAACACAATTTTGCATTTCTACTTTAAAAAATTTTCTTTTTAAATCCCAGTATAATTAACTTAACAGCTTTATATTAGTTTCAGGCATAAAATATAGAGATTCAACAATTCTGTACATTACTCAGTGCTCATCAAGGTAAGTGTCCTTTTAATCCCCTTCACCTATATCACCCATACCCCCACCCACCTCTCCTCTGATAACCACCTGTGTGTCACCTATATTTAAGAGTCTGTTTTTCTGTTTCTCTCTCTATTTCTTTGTTTACTTATATTGTCTCTTAAATTCCACATATAAATACAATCATGTGGTACATTTGTCTTTCTATCATTGACTTATTTCTTTTAGCATTATACCATTTAGATCCATCCATGTGTTGTAAATGACAAGGTTTCATTCTTTTCTTTCTTTTTTAAGCAATTGTATAATGTGTATTTATTTTTGAGTGAGAGAGAGAAAGAGAGAATCTGAAGCAGGCTCAGGCTCTGAGCTGACAGCTCAGAACCTGCTGTGGGGCTTGAACTTATGAATTGTGAGATCATGACACAAGCCAAAGTCAGACCAACTGAGCCACCTAGGTACCCAATTTCATTCTTTTCTATGGATGAATAATATTCCATTGTATATACATACCATTTTTTGAATTTTTTATAATGTTTATTTATTTTTAGAGAGAGACATAGAGACAGAGTACATGTGGAGGAGGAGCAGGGAGAGAGAGAGAAAGAATTCAAAGCAGGTTCCAGGCTCTGAGCTGCTAGCACAGTGCCCGACCCAGGGCTCAAATCCATGGACCTAGAGATCATGAACTGAGGTGAGGTTGGACTCAACTGACTGATCCAGATGCCCCTATACATACTACTTTTTTAAAGGCTTATTTATTTATTTTTAAATAGTTTATTGTCAAATTGGGTTCCATACCACACCCAGTGCCCTTCCCCACAAGTGCCCTCCTCCATCACCCCCACCTCTTTTCTCCCTCCCCCTCCCCCTTCAACCCTCGGTTCGTTTTCAGTATTCAATAGGCTCTTAGGTGTTGCGTCCCTCTCTCTCCCCAACTCTCTTCCCCTCTTCCCCTCCCCATGGTCCTCCATTAGGTTTCTCCTGTTCTCCTGTTAGACCTATGAGTACAAACATATGACATCTGTTTTTCTCCGCCTGACTTATTTCGCATAGCATGACACCCTTGAGGTCCATCCACCTAGCTACAAATGGCCAGATTTCATTCTTTCTCATTGCCATGTAATACTCTATTGAATATATGCACCACATCTTCTTGATCCACTCAACAGGTGATGGACATTTAGGCTCTTTCCATGATTTGGCTGTTGTTGACAGTGCTGCTATGAACATTGGGGTACATGTGCCCCTATGTATCAGCACTTTTGTTTCCCTTGGGTAAATCCCTAGCAGTGCTATTGCTGGGTCATAAGGGAGTTCTATCGATAGTTTTTGAGGAACCTCCACACTGTTTGCCAGAGTGGCTGCACCAGTTTACATTGCCACCAGCAGTGTAGGAGGGTGCCCGTCTCTCCACACCCTCGCCAGCATCTGTAGTCTCTTGATTTGTTCATTTTAGCCACTCTGACTAGCATGAGGGGGTATCTCAGTGTGGTTTTGATTTGTGTTGCCCTGATGATGAGTGATGTTGAGCATCGTTTCACGTGCCTGTAGGCCATCTGGATGTCCTCTTTGGAGAAGTGTCTGTTTATGTCTTCTGCCCATTTCTTCACTGGGTTATTCGATTTTTGGGCATGGAGTTTGGTGAGTTCCTTGTAGATTTTGGACACTAGCCTTTATCTGAAATGTCATTAGCAACTATCTTTTCCCATTCTGTCAGTTGCCTATTAGTTTTCTTGATTGTTTCCTTTGCTGTGCACAAGCTTTTTATCTTGATGAGGTTCCATTAGTTCATTTTTGCTTTCATTTCCCTTGCCTTTGGGGATGTGTCAAGTAGGAAATTGCTGCAGCTGAGGTCAAGGAGGTTGTTCCCTGCTTTCTCCTTGAGCGTTTTGATGGTTTCCTGTCTCACATTCAGGTCCTTCAGCCATTTTGAGTTTATTTTTGTTTGAGGTAAGAAAGTGGTCTGATTTCATTCTTCTGCATGTTGCTGTTTAGTTCTCCCAGCAATACCTGCTGGGAGAAAAAGGAGGCAGTCTTTTTTCCATCGGATACTCTTCCCTGCTTTGTCAAAAATTAACTGGCCATACATTTGTGGGCCCAGTTCTGGGTTCTCTATATTCTATTCCATTGGTCTATGTGTCTGTTTTTGTGCCAATATCATACTGTCTTGATGATGACAGCTTTGTAGTAGAGGCGAAAGTCTGGGATTGTGATGCCTCCCGTTTGGGTCTTCTTCTTCAATACGACTTTGGCTATTCGGGGTCTTTTGTGGTTCCATACAAATTTGAGGATAGTTTGTTCTAGCTTTGAGAAGAATATTGGTTCAATTTTGATGGGGATTGCATTGAATGTGTAGATTGCTTTGGGTAGTAATGACATTTTCACAATGTTTATTCTTCCGATCCATGAACAGGGAATGTTTTTCAATTTCTTGGTGTCTTCTTCAATTTCCTTCATAGGTTTTCTATAGTTTTCATCGTACAAATCTTTTACATCTTTGGTTAAGTTTCTTCCTAGGTATTTTATGTTTTTTCGTACAATTGTGAATGGGATCAGTTTCTTGATTTCTCTTTCCACTGCTTCATTATTGGTGTATAGGAATGCAACCAATTTCTGTACATTGATTTTTGTACCCTGAAACTTTACTGAATTCATTGATCAGTTCTAGAAGGTTTCTGGTGGAGTCTGCTGGGTTTTCCATGTAGAGTATCATGTCATCTGTGAAAAGTGAAAATTTGACTTCTTCGTTGCCAATTTTGATGCCGTTTATTTCCTTTTGTTGTCTGATTGCTGATGCTAGGACTTCCAGCACTTGTTAAATAACAGTGGTGAGAGTGGACACCCCTGTCGTGTTCCTGATCTCAGGGGGAAAGCACTCAGTTTTTCCCCGTTGAGGATGATATTAGCTGTGGGCTTTTCATAAACTGCTCTTATGATGTTTAGGTAAGTTCCTTCTATTCCGACTTTCTCAAGGGTTTTTATTAAGAAAGGGTGCTGTATTTTGTCAAATGCTTTTTCTGCACCTATCGACAGGATCCTATGGTTTTTATCCTTTCTTTTGTTAATGTGATGGATCACATTGATGGATTTGCGAATATTGAACCAGCCCTGTAACCCAGGAATGAATCCCACTTGATCAGGATGGGATTTGCTGTTGAATTCGATTTGCCAGTATCTTGTTGAGTATTTTTTGGATCTGTATTCATTAAGAAATTGGTCTGCAGTTCTTTTTTCCTGGGTCTCTGCCTGGTTTGAGTATCAAGGTGATGCTGGTTTCATAGAATGAGTTTGGAAGCTTTCCTTCTATGTCTTTTTTTTGGAATAGTTTGAGAAGAATGGGTATGAGCTCTGCTTTAAATGTCTGGTAGAATTCCCCTGGGAAGCAATCTGGCCTTGGGCTCTTATTAATTGGGAAATTATTGATAACGGATTTGATTTCTTCACTGGTTATTGGTCGATTCATGCTTTCTATCTCTTCCCATTTGAATTGTGGTAGTGCATGTGCATTTAGGAGTTTGTCTATTTTATCTAGGTTGTCCAGTTTGTTGGCATTTAATTTTTTATAGTAATCTCTGATGACTGCTTGTATTTCTAAGGGATTGGTTGTAATAGATCGTTTTTCATTCATGATTTTCTTTCTTGGTACTTTGTCTTTTCTTTCTAAGGAGCATGGCTAGAGGTTTATCAATTTTGTTTATTTTTTCAAAGAACCAACTCTTGGTTTCATTGATCTGCTTGACTCTTTTTTTGGATTCTATATTGTTTATTACTACCCTGATCTTTACTATTTCTTTTCTTCTGCTGTGTTTGGGGTGCTCTTGCTGCTCCCCTTCTAGTTCCAGTAGGTGCTCTATTAGATTTTGAGTTTGCGTGTTTTCTAGTTTGTTGAAATAGGCCTGGATTGCAATATACTTTCCTCTTAGGACTGCCTTTGCTACGTCCCAGAGATTTTGGGTTGTTCTATTTTTGTTTTCATTTGTTTCCATGTATTTTTTAATTTCTTCTCTAATTTCCTGATTAGCCCAATCATTCTTTAGTAGAATGGTTTTTAACTCCACATTTCTGGAGGTTTTCCAGACTTTTTCCTGTGGTTAATTTCAAGTTTCATAGCATTATGATTTGAAAGTGTGCATGGTATGATCTCTATTCATTTATACTTATGGAGGACTGCTTTATGCTCCAGTATGTGATCAATCTTGGAGAATGTGCCATGTGCACTCAAAAAGAAGGTGAATTTCCTGTCTTCAGGATGCAGAATTCTAAATATATCTATCAGTTCCATCTGTTCCAATGTGTCATTCAGGTTTATTGTTTCTTTAGTGATTTTCTGTCTGGTTGATCTATCCATTGCTGTCAGTGGATTATTAAAGTCCCCTGCAATTAACACATTCTTATCAATAAGATTGTTTCTGTCTGTGATGAATTGTTTTATGTATTTGGGCACTCCCGAATTTGGCACATAGATGTTTATAATTGTTAGCTCTTCCTGATGGAGAGACCCTGTAATTATTATATAATGTCCTTCTTCATCCCTTGTTACTGCCTTTACTTTAACGTCCAGTTTGTCTGATATAAATATGGCTATTCCAGCTTTCTTTTGGCTTCCAGTCTCATGATAGTTATTTCTCCATCTCTTTACTTTCACCCTGAAGGTGTCTTCAGGTCGAAAATGAGACTCTTGTAGATGGCAAATATATAGATTTTGGTTTTTTATCCATTCTGCTACCCTGTGTCTTTTGGTTGGAGCATTCAGTCCATTGACATTCAGTGTTTTTATTGAAAAATGTGGGTTTAGAGTCATTGTGTTCTCCCTAGAATTCATGTTTATAGTGGTGTCTCTGGCACCTTATATTCTTTGCAACATTTCCCTTATAGAGTTCCTCTTAGGATTTCTTATAGGGGTGGTTTGGTGGTCATTCATTCTCTCAACTTTTGTTTATTTGGGAACACATTTATCTCTCCTTCTATTTTGAAACACAAGCTTGCTGGATAAAGAATTCTTGGCTGCATGTTTTTTCTGTTCATCACATTGAAGATTTCCTGCCATTCCTCCATGGCATGCCAAGTTTCATTAGATAGGTCTGTAACCACTCTGATAGGTTTCCCTTTGTATGTGAGGGCCCTTTTCTCCCTAGCTGCTTTCAGAATTCTCTCTTTATCTTTATATTTTGCCAGTTTCACTATGATATGTTGTGCTGAAGTTTGATTCAAATTATGTCTTAAGGGAGTTAGTTGTGCCTTTTGAATTTGAATGTCTATTTCTTTCCCCAGATTTGGGAAATTCACAGTTACAATTTGGTCTAGAATCCCTTCAGGACCTTTCTCTCTTTCTTCCTCTTCAGGAATTCCTATGATATGGACGTTGTTCCATTTGATTGTATCACTCGGGTGACAGTTGTGAGGTGATATATCATTGTGGTTTTGATTT
>NC_043705.1:77679139-77680894 GCF_006229205.1 Suricata suricatta | reverse complement strand
TTTTCCATACATTCCAAACCAGTGCTATATTCAAGATTAAAGGAGAATGATCAAAAACCTGAAATCCAAGAAAGAGAATTTTTTTCATTTTTGGGGGGGGTGAGGACATCTTATTACTATATGAAACAGAATTTAATATGACAACAAACACATATTCCCCCAGAAAAATTTGAAAATTTTGGTTAATAAAATGATAGAAAGGGTAATGCCTGGGTCTAGAAAATATCAAATGATAAATGAAAGACACAGTTATGTCCAAATATCTCCAAGCCTATGGATTTTTGTCACAATTTATTTTGGTAGATCCATCTTTACCAAAAGTATTTGGTATCATTTTTTCTATAATGTCTTGTAATGTATTCACTTTATAGAGCTGGCAAACTATTTTAAAAGTCAAAATGCAACAATTTTTTTATAAGGCATACTTTTACCTTATAAAACAGTTATCTTGGATATCAAAATAATTAGAACCCCTTCCATTGTAGTATAAAAGTATAATAATAGAATTCATTACACTTTCTCAACTATTTTTACTTTGAATCTCTGCTGTTTTATATGTAAGACAGATTACAGTTGCTAAATGAGCATTTTGATTAATTTCTAGGACTTCCACCAACATGAAAATATAAGGATTGGCTATGACCTGATAACATTGCTCTCATTCTTATAGGAGTTTTACATTTTTCTATATTAAAATGAAATATTAAATTCTAAATTTAATACACTTAAATAAGCACATTGTATAGCATATTATGGTTTCCTATTACACATTACTAATTACATCAAGTAGTTTTATTTTTTTTATTGTAGCATAAACAGGTGAAGTAAATCCTTACATTTTTATATAGCTTCTACTGATTCTAAAAATGTGTTTTCATATTTAAAAACATTTTAATCTTACAAGTCTCTATGGAGATTAAAAAATATTTTCTGATTTCATCTATGAAGAAGGTCAGGAATACATAGGCCATTAATTGTCCAAGGTAACACCCCTAAAAAGTACAAGACCCAGGACTATATGATGGAACCCTGGCCACATTGTTTAGATGTATCCATTATACAAAACTAAGTCTCCTTTAATAGCCAAGAGTTGTTATTTTTTATTGTTTGTTTGGTTTTGTGTTGTTTTTTATCAGCCAAACACTAATATCAAATGATAGTTCCTTCTCTTTAATGACCCTAACTTGAAAAAAAAAAGTAGTATCTGAAGGAATTTACTTAAACCTATATATCTCTCAATTTCCCTTCTTTGCATCTTTATACAGTAGGGGTGGGGAGGAAGCTGCAAGGAATTTAATGCACTCAGCATTTGTGTATTTTTTTAAATGTTTGTTTATTTTTGAGAGACAGAGACAGTGTGAGAATGGGAGGAAGGGGGGCAGAGAGAGAGGGAGACACAGAATCCCAAGCAGGCTCCCAGGCGCTGAGAGACTGATGTCAACACAGAGCCCAAGGAGGAGCTTGAAACCAGGAACTGTGAGATCATGACCTGAGCTAAAGCACGAGGTTTAACAAACTTAGTCACCCATGCACCCCAACATTTCTGTATTCTTACGTTCTACTTATCAATTAACTCACTCTTATCAATTACCATCCTGCTAAATTCACTAAAATGGATCATATGAATTTTGCCCGTTACTGTCACATGCCAAATACAGTAGATACCTCTCTGTCATAGGAGTCATTGCCACAACAGCATATTAGTAACTACCCTCTGCTGTCTTCTATAACACAGTCTTGGACTGTTTAAGCTTC
>NC_043705.1:77677284-77679039 GCF_006229205.1 Suricata suricatta | reverse complement strand
GAAGCTTAAACAGTCCAAGACTGTGTTATAGAAGACAGCAGAGGGTAGTTACTAATATGCTGTTGTGGCAATGACTCCTATGACAGAGAGGTATCTACTGTATTTGGCATGTGACAGTAACGGGCAAAATTCATATGATCCATTTTAGTGAATTCAGCAGGATGGTAATTGATAAGAGTGAGTTAATTGATAAGTAGAAGGTAAGAATACAGAAATGTTGGGGTGCATGGGTGACTAAGTTTGTTAAACCTCATGCTTTAGCTCAGGTCATGATCTCACAGTTTCTGGTTTCAAGCTCCTCCTTGGGCTCTGTGTTGACATCAGTCTCTCAGCGCCTGGGAGCCTGCTTGGGATTCCGTGTCTCCCTCTCTCTCTGCCCCCCTTCCTCCCATTCTCACACTGTCTCTGTCTCTCAAAAATAAACAAACATTTAAAAAAATACACAAATGCTGAGTGCATTAAATTCCTTGCAGCTTCCTCCCCACCCCTACTGTATAAAGATGCAAAGAAGGGAAATTGAGAGATATATAGGTTTAAGTAAATTCCTTCAGATACTACTTTTTTTTTTCAAGTTAGGGTCATTAAAGAGAAGGAACTATCATTTGATATTAGTGTTTGGCTGATAAAAAAAAACACAAAACCAAACAAACAATAAAAAATAACAACTCTTGGCTATTAAAGGAGACTTAGTTTTGTATAATGGATACATCTAAACAATGTGGCCAGGGTTCCATCATATAGTCCTGGGTCTTGTACTTTTTAGGGGTGTTACCTTGGACAATTAATGGCCTATGTATTCCTGACCTTCTTCATAGATGAAATCAGAAAATATTTTTTAATCTCCATAGAGACTTGTAAGATTAAAATGTTTTTAAATATGAAAACACATTTTTAGAATCAGTAGAAGCTATATAAAAATGTAAGGATTTATTTCACCTGTTTATGCTACAATAAAAAAAATAAAACTACTTGATGTAATTAGTAATGTGTAATAGGAAACCATAATATGCTATACAATGTGCTTATTTAAGTGTATTAAATTTAGAATTTAATATTTCATTTTAATATAGAAAAATGTAAAACTCCTATAAGAATGAGAGCAATGTTATCAGGTCATAGCCAATCCTTATATTTTCATGTTGGTGGAAGTCCTAGAAATTAATCAAAATGCTCATTTAGCAACTGTAATCTGTCTTACATATAAAACAGCAGAGATTCAAAGTAAAAATAGTTGAGAAAGTGTAATGAATTCTATTATTATACTTTTATACTAGAATGGAAGGGGTTCTAATTATTTTGATATCCAAGATAACTGTTTTATAAGGTAAAAGTATGCCTTATAAAAAAATTGTTGCATTTTGACTTTTAAAATAGTTTGCCAGCTCTATAAAGTGAATACATTACAAGACATTATAGAAAAAATGATACCAAATACTTTTGGTAAAGATGGATCTACCAAAATAAATTGTGACAAAAATCCATAGGCTTGGAGATATTTGGACATAACTGTGTCTTTCATTTATCATTTGATATTTTCTAGACCCAGGCATTACCCTTTCTATCATTTTATTAACCAAAATTTTCAAATTTTTCTGGGGGAATATGTGTTTATTGTCATATTAAATTCTGTTTCATATAGTAATAAGATGTCCTCACCCCCCCCAAAAATGAAAAAAATTCTCTTTCTTGGATTTCAGGTTTTTGATCATTCTCCTTTAATCTTGAATATAGCACTGGTTTGGAATGTATGGAAAA
>NC_043705.1:77669847-77677184 GCF_006229205.1 Suricata suricatta | reverse complement strand
AGCTATCAGGATACAAACCCAGGGGAAAGGCAAGAGGGCAAGTGACCTGGCCTAATCTTCTTGTCAACTGGGTCTCTAGGTACACAGACTAATGATATTTTCTAGGAGGAAGAGTGCTTATCAATAGAACTCCTTAGCAAGATGTCCCTGGCCAAAGGATTACTTATAGTAAATAAAATTGCAGTCACCGGATTTATGAAGTATCACTCCCTGGAGAATTTAATGTAAGCCATACAACTCTGTGGGTATAAAATAGAGATGTTATATAACTTAAATGCCTACTATTGTGTTAGGTAAAGCCACAAAACCCCCTTTGGAAATCTCATCTATTTTTCTAGGCAAGAGAGTTTGTGACTGCTGCTGGAAGGAAGGATCTTGTAGGATTTAAGATGCCCAGTTAATTTTAAATTAGAGAGAAACAGTAAAATTTGTATGTGTGTTACGTATGTCCCATGCAGTATTTGGGATTTACTTATAATAGAAAAAAATGTGTCTCTGTGTTTTAGATTTAACTGGGCATCCCATATTTTATCTGGAAACCCTAATCTGGAGTACAGTTGGGATATCCTAGGCATTTAGCATTTATTGTCTTCTGTGTCCTTGCCTCTGAAATACCTGTATTTTTAACATCATTGGTAAGCTTGATATGGGATAATATCTCCGATTCATAAGTCTTAGTTGACAATTTGATCCTGTGTGTAAACTCAAGAGAATATGTATATACATATATACATACAGAAGTTTTACTCACACTATTTTAAATTTGTTAGAAAAATTGTTCATCGATCACTAATATTTTACTCTGCTTTTAAATCAATGGTGGGCCAGATTTGTGCTTATATACATGCTATGCAGACGCATAAAATTTACATCCATACCCACCAATATTTTCACCTACATAAAAAGTTATGTCCCACATAGAACAGTTTATAACACTTAGAAGTTAGACAAATGTGATTAGCTATCATTTCAGTGCCATATAAGAATATTATTTAATAGGCATACCCAAGGGTTATTTAATTCTTTATATAAAAGTACGTTTTTTTGACTTTTTATGTATACTTGAATAGAACCTAGAACCTATGGAATTTCATGTTAACTTGTAGGTTATTTATGTGTCCTGTCTTATAGAAAAGATAATCCTAAATTCCGTGTCATTATTGCCCTGTAAGATAGTAAGTAGTTTTATATTTGACCTCGACATTCTGTAACACCATTGTTTCTTTCAAAGCCCATCCATACTCACCTTCTGAGTTCTTTGAAACAACTTTGTCTTGTCTTTTCTTTCTTTTTTAATGTTCATTTATTTATTTTGAGAGAGAGGGAGAGAGAGAGAGCCAGAGAGAAGGAGAGCACACACGGGAGCAAGGGAGGGCAGAGAGAGAGAAATCAAGAGGGAGTATCCCAAGTAGGCTCTGTGCTGTGAGCCCAGAGCCCAACATGGAGCTCAATCCCATAAGCCATGAAATTATGACCTGAGCCAAAGTCAAGAGTCAAATGCTTAACTGACTGACATGCCCAGGTGCCCCTTGCCTTTTCTTTTATTAATGTGATAAATAACATTTTGGCCCATGTGTGTTCTATGCTTGTATATAAATAATATCTTTCAACCCTTTTTGAAAATAATATTTTGACATATCTAATGTTGAAGAGCATATAGATTGTTGAGGAGACTGACAACTAAATAGATGAATTATATCTTCTGACATTATTAATTTGTATACCTCTTCTATTAGACAAGATGTTTGAAAGCAGTGACTGCATTTATTTGTGTTGCCTTTAGAAAGTGGCTGAATCCAACCCATCCAGTTAAACTTATCCTTCAGTATGTTGTAGACGGTAGATGATTAATAAATTGAGATCTAATTGAAACATTTGTTGATTAAATGGTATATCAATACACTGTGTAGAGCTAAAATAGGATTGTAAATTATGCTAATAAATTTTGATAGCACCCCCAAAGAGACTCTGTGGTATGATATCAGTACTTTACTAAGAAAAAATGACTGATGCCCTTTTTTTCTCAAATGACCTCTGTCTTACATACCTTCCATTTGACCTCCCAGATCTACTTCTTACACTTTTCTCTACTCTTTGTTCCTTAAGGCTGCCCTGTATGGAACTCTTTAAGTTCTCTTGCCTTCTGGATTTAGTTTGTTCTTACCAAATCTGAGAACTAAGAAACTCTTCACAGTGTCAATGGAAATAGACTGCTTCGTTATTCTTACACTTTTTAGTTTGGAAGTTTAGCAAACATTGGCATTATATAAGATGATTACAAAAGAACTTCACTCCTTCAGTGTCATATAGCACATTGATTAATTGATGCTCCACTTTTTCCCCCATTATTGTCAGATTATTTACTTGAGAAACATTTAAAAATTACAAAATGACAAAATATAGAAAAGTAGGATGAAAGAAAATATTAAAATTAGAGTAAGGGAAAAGTAATGTGGGATGGAGTTAAGTTGAAGTACATTTCAGGACTGTCTTTACATATACAATTTTGAGGAGTCACAAAGTTGTCCAAAAAGTTATGAAAAGGAAAAGTTTTATCCATTGCATTCATTGTGTCTAAATGGAAAGAATGTTGTTTGAAGAAATTCAACTGCTCATAGGACAAGAAGTCAATAGATATTTTCTCTCTAAGGTATTCATTAAAATCTTTGTACTATTGGGTAACACATTTAACAAATCATTTTATATAATTACAAACTTAATATGAATTTTGTTTTGTTAAGAGTATTGTTTTATGTAGGTGCTTTGCTCTGTTTATAATAATATAAAATGGATAATATACATAAAAGTGTAATTCATATACAGGTACAGAAATTCTGAGGAAAGATTGAGGGTGAGAGAAAAAAGTATAGTAGAATTCAATGTTATCATCCAGAGGAATATTTTAGAATAAGTGAAATTCATTCAACTGGATTTTAGGTAACTCTTGAACTATACTAAGCATGAAATTTTACGCTGTCAAATGCCTCATTTGCCAATATTGCACATTGCCAGTTGAGAAGAGACTCACAGATATAGATGTACTCCAGTCACAGTGGGAGAAGAGTGAAGGTCTTTTTGAGGAGGTTCAGAGGCTAATGATGACTTGTGCTTGAAGAGAACTCCTTCTCAGTCTGCCCTGAACTGAAGTGCTGGCAAGGCCATGTTTCCTCTTAGAAAATTATTTTAAAACAACTTCACCACACTGTCAAATGGATAGGAAGGGCAGAAAAGCCTGACCCATAGAGCCAATACGTAGTAACTTGGTAATTTGAACCTAGCTCTATTGAACAACTCAGTCTCTGCTTTTACTAATACACCATTAATAACATTTATTGTTAGTTGTTAGATTAATATTAATCTGAATATTTTTATTGCTATGTTATGCTTGTAAATACAGATGTTTCAAATAATGATTCAAGAACCTCAGTAAATATTGCCACTTTTCATTGCTCCAAAATGAAGTGCTTCTTGAAAATTAGATGTTTTAGTGTTCCCTACTAAGTGTCCAACTGCTCATTAAGAATGAAAATGTGTTTCACATATGCTGTTCTTTGACCTTTCTATTTGTAGAGCATTTTACACTTATGGTTTCATTGCCCTTCTGCAAAACCTTGACAATATTTGGCAAGCTTTAGAAACTAATAAATTGATCAGTTTGACTTAAGGCCACCCAGCAAGTCAAGAGTGGTCAACAAAGAGCAAGACCCCAGGCATTGTGACTTTTTCCTAACTTGTACAAAAACATTTATATACTTAAAAATGTACTTTATCCTATATTTCCTATATTTTAGCTATATTGATAAAGTATTATTATCAGGAAATTACTTAAAGAGCATTTCAGGAAGCGAACCAAGTTGATAATGCTCCAAATTATTTTTCTATATTTCTTAGCTGTTAGTACCAGTAAAGTGGAACTTTCTGAGTCACAGTTACAAACTGAAACTCATGAGCTGCCAAAAATACTCAGTAATAAGAGGAATATTTTACAACTCTTCTGCTAAAAGTCATCTTTAGTAACATCTTCTTAAATGAATATTTGTTTTTTTTTCTGAACATTACCAAAAACGCTAAGAGGCTTATTAAATTAACTCCATAATTCATATGAGATTAGTTGCATAACCATTGTGATGAGCTTTCCTCCCTCATGCTAAATCCATTCCAAAGATAATTGTAGAATAAAATCATAAAGCTTTACAAGCAAAAAGGTCCATAGCGATAATTGCTGTCCTTGCTATGTATGTAAAGAAGTTGAGGTCAAAAAGATTAAGTGACTCGTTCAAGGTCACACAACTAACGTGTGAGTAGCATTTAAAGATCCTGACACTCACTCCATAATGTTGTGTTTATGATCTATTTAATAGCTTTCTGTGAAAAGCAGTAAATAGCTTAATCACTTGATCACAAGGGTACATTGATTCAAAAAGTCAAATATGACACAGCTTAAAAGGTGCATTTTATGAAAGATGTTTACCTTATCCTTGTTTACACAGCAAGGAACTTTGAGGAGTTAATTTCAAAACAGTAAGCTGCATGAATCAACTTTGATGAAAAACAAATATAGAAAACCAAAACAACCTCTAAATATTTTAAGTAGATAAATTTAACAATATAACTTAGAAACATGCTCTACTGTGTTTGCAACTCAGTGAAATGAAAGTTGATTCAAAATTCTTAATGTCAAGTCAGCTTACAAAAAGATCAAGAAAGTGGAAAATAAATCCAAGTAATAAAAAAAAGAAACTCACTTTGATCACTATAAATAAAATAAAACTTCCTTTTTGTTCATTTTTTTTTCAGGGAGATGACAAATGGAATAAAATAGAAAATACTTGATCAAAGGTAAAAGTTTCAGTATACTCATTCCATACCTGGATTGTTTAACTTAATAACATCAAAATTGAAAGTATAAATTTGGAAACTAAATTTAGATATCTATGCAATCTCATTAATGAACATAAAATATTTTAATAGCAGAGGTTTACACTATTAGGATCATAAGAAAAAAACTTTAATCATTTTGAATTACATGGCTGTGCTATGAAGAAAGACTTGAGAATCATAATACAAAAACCAAATATATTTTTTCACATTTAGAATTAATCCATATATATTCCTTTGTTCATTAATATATTAAATTAATAGAACAAATTTAGTTATCATTAAAGAACAGAATGTAATGTGTATCTGCTGTGACAATATAAAAAAAGCTTATTTCATACAGGTTAGGAGATGGGAAGGAGAAAATGTTAAGGGAACAGAAGATGTACTAATATTCTCATTTTACAAAAAGTGCTGTCTATACTTCACAGAAAAGGAAAGACAAGTTTAGATTTTTATTCCAAGTTAAAAATTTTTTTACATAACTACATAGGATAATAAAAACATATAAATGAAGAGAGTAGGTCTAATTATACACTTAAAATTATATAATTAAGACAGATTCTCTTCTACAGTATGCATATAATTGGTGATACATAAATTCCATGAATTAAGAAAGAAAAGCATAATGTATTGTTTAGAGATATATTAGCCACCAAAAAAGGAAAAAAACTACTTTAAAAAACTGTTAATAAGACTACCCCAGGAATGAGTAAATTATTTTTTGTATTTTTTTATTTTATAAATAACATTTATATATTAATAATTTTAAATTTGATTATGAGTTATTTATTAGAATAGTAATTATATAATCATGAGTTCCAACTTAGAGTCATCAGTAAGATGCTCTATAATCTGTTACTGAATTTCATTAAAACTGAGACTATAAAATATATTAGCATTTAAAACTATATTCAACTAATATATATTTGGAAAAATAGCCTGATCTTTGGCATAAGCTTAATTGAGAATTGACAGTCTTTAGTGATATTTTCAGTTAAATCAGACAGTCCACAGAGCACCATGGTTATTAGAAGCAAGTCAACAGAAGTGCAAACCTGGTGGAGTGGTGACTAATTTAATTAAATCCCATTCTGCATTCTGTTTGAAAAGTTTTAAGAATTGGAAAGTAATATAAATAAATATATGTATTTACTTATAAGTAGAGGCTAAAGACTATACTTCTATCTAAAGTTGACTAAAGATGCTAGGTATTTTAGAGAAATAGTTTTATGTACTTCCATAATCTTTTAAATTTTTATTATTCACTCTGGAAATATTTAGCAGCTAGAATGATGTTTCTTAAACCAATGAGAACAAATGGGAACCATATATTCTAGGCAATTAAAATTAACCACACATTAATTTAGTGCTATTAATATTGTATAATAACATGTCAGTGTGCTATAGTCAGCATTATTATGCAGTATATGCATATTTAATGTATTTTTTAAAGGCAGGTATATTTTACTTTTGATTAACAACTTTAATAATAATATAAATAGTGGGATATGTTTTAAGCAAGATTTTAAAATCCAAAACAATATTGCATCATAAAAATTTCTCTGATTATTGAAAAAGTTAAACAGTGTACATGGATTCTTTTGTTCTTCAAGGAATATAATGTTCATACAAATATTTACTTGTGATGTGTAGATTATTCCTTGAGCATCACAGATATTTAAGAAATATTTCCTAATCTGTTTTGTTTGTGAAGAAATCTTTTAGTTTCAGCAATACTAGTAAATGGTTATGAAACAATTTGTGAGTCATTAACTTATCTGAGCTACAGGTTCACACCAAGTTCAAATTGTGAAATTCTGAACAAGGAATGATTTCATACTTTTAAGTTTTTAAAATTATTCTTAGGAATTTTAAGTTATCTTCCAAATTAAAATTATAAGCAAGTATTTTTGAAAATACAAAAGTAAAACAAATAATTATAACATATTCATTCTATTTTAATGAATGATGGCAGTAGGTTAAAGTTTCCTCTAGCAAATCGCAAAAACTGCAGTGGCCAGAAACATACTGTACTTGGTTGGGCAGGAGAGTGTGAGACAGTTAGGGTATAGTGGGCTTCGCCAAGCTACGGAGAGCATGCTTCATCAAAAACACACAGCCACTGCACAGGTTCAGTTGATTGTTGCCACGTGAGATCAGGTGGGTATTATGGTGCAGGTCTGCAACTTCTCTACAGAATCCATACATCAAAATTTTATATAAAATATCCACTTTTAAAATGTGGGCAAATAATTTATTTTTTAATAGTTTATTTTCAAATTGGTTTCCATAATACACCCATTGCTTCTCCCCACATATGCTCCCCTCCATGACCATCACTCCTTTCCCTCCCTCCCCCTCCCCCTTCAGTCCATGGTTCCTTTTCTAGTATTCAATAGTCTCTCATGATTTGTGTCCCTCACTCTCCCCAGTTCTCTTTCCCCCCTCCTCTCCCT
>NC_043705.1:77617674-77669747 GCF_006229205.1 Suricata suricatta | reverse complement strand
GATAGTTTTTTGAGGAGCCTCCACACTGTTTTCCAGAGCAGCTGCACCAGTTTACATTCCCACCAACAGTGTAGGAGAGTGCCTGTTTCTCCACATCCTTGCCAGCATCTACATTCTCTTGATTTGTTCATTTTAGCCACTCTGACTGGTGTGAGGTGGTATCTCAGTGTGGTTTTGATTTGTATTTCCCTTATGATGAGGGACGCTGAGCATCGTTTCATGTGCCTGTAGACCATCTGGATGTCCTCTTTGGAGACGTGTCTGATCAGGTCTTCTGCCCATTTCTTCACTGGATTATTCATTTTTCGTGTATGGAGTTTAGTGAGCTCTTTGTATATTTTGGATACTAGCCCTTTGTCTGATATGCCATTTGCCACTATCTTTTTTGTGGGCAAATAATTTAAACTATGTAAGCAAACAAAACAAACCTGCTGGCCAAATATGACCCATTGAGAGCAATATTTTTTTTATTTTTTACTATCATTTCATAGTCAACTACAAGAAGAAATTTTTTGATCCAGTAATACCCAATGGGAAACTCAATAAAAATAAAAACTAAAAACACTGTGATTTTAATTAGTGTTTACGTTAATTTCTTAGAATACTTCATTTTAATATTAGGATTAGAAGAAGCTATTATTTAAAATGTATTTAATGACTTGTCTTACTTTATATTGAGATAAAACTTGATCAAGCCATTACCAGACATTTGCATTTATAATCGTATTTTATCCTAAAGAATTTCCCATTCATCAGCTTTTAGCATGATCAGAAACCATATCATCTTTGGACCATAAGGGAACAGAAAATTAATTATAAAGTTAAAGAGGTAGTATATTTTTAAAGTAATCCTATGGGGCAAATGATATGTGGTGATACAGTGTAATGGGATATTACACTTTCTTCTAGTTCAATTTGAATGACAGTTAAAGTGGGAAAAATGAATATATACCACAGTTTCTAATGGTAAAGAATAGAAGTTATAATATTTATAATAATATTAACTTCCAAAGGCTAAGTGACTGTAAACACACACACACACACACACACACACACACGCACACACTCATGTTAAATCTAAACATTAATTTCATTTTGTAACAAATAAATTTTGTTGTAAGCCACCAAGGTCTTGGCCTCTGATGTTAGTTACCTGTGGGTCGTGTGTGTGTTGGAGGGGAGGTGTGTGTGAGATCCACTGTATTCCTAGTACCTAGAATATTGACTGATGGGTTATCAATAAATAGTTGTTTAATCGCTGTTACAGTTATGGGTTTTTCATAGCACAATTTTGACAAATGGTGTTCCTATCTCCTCTACGTGCATATGTATAGAATAGCAGTATGAGAGAAATTGTTGGGAATTGCAGTAGAAAAAACTTGCTCCCAGAACCATGAACACTACGGTAGGGCAACAACAAAAAAGACAATCTTATAGGCACAGAAGGATCTGAAGGTGGAAGGAGTACGCTATTTATATAAAAGGAGAGAGGTGATCCAAGCAGGTCATGTGAATTATCTACACCAGAGAAATAAAACAGCTTTTCTATCAGTGAGCTTACTGTGTCTTCTATGTTTGTTTTGAACTAAAAGATTGAAAGAGTGCTGTGTTATTCAGGTTCAAACCCTTCACTGACCTCTCAACTTTTACAAGATGCCTTAACAACTTTAGACTTTTTAGTTATTGGTTCAAAGATAAAATGTTATGGGTGTGCACATGGTTTGTCCCCTTAGTTGCAAATAAATGGAAGCAAAACTAAATTAAATTTAATTTTCCTCTGGCACAGTGCATGATCATTGAGATTGGCCATTTGCAGTGCAAAGAAACTAAAACATGTTGTGCTTTTTGAGGAAAACTTTTTCTAGCCATATGCATTCCATATGATGTACTTGTTCCATGCTTAAATCATATTTCTTCTATTCCCATTAGGATAAGGATTATCACTAGAATATGATTTAATGTTTATGAATAAAAATGTTTATTTTCAGTGCAGTTTTTCAAAATATTACAATACATTTTAACTCCTACAAAGCTGGCCGGGTCCACATTTCTATAGCTATTTTGTGTAGTTATTAAAATTACTAAATCTTTATTATATGTATTTTATAACAGTAAAATAACAAAAATTTATCAATTTTATCCTAAAGGAATTCTGCAAAAGTAAAGAAAAATATTTTAGCTAATAAAGCAAGTTCAATCTTTAATCCAAAAACAAAAAAATGTATACTTCTCTGCCTAAAAGTTCATAGTATAAAATGTATCTCTCATGCTTTCTCATTGCTTTCTACTTTGTCCTATACAGTAGATAATGACCATATTATCACAAAACAGGCATAACTGTCATCAGAAAACAACTTTGAATACTAATTCAGAAAGTCCTGAAATTCTGTTCTGTTATTTGAAATGTAAATCCAACTTGTAAACCCTTTGATCTGGCAGACCTTGTTCACCATTTTAGATCAACTCAACATTTATATATTATGGATTTACTATATGTCTACTACATACTATATATACTTTTCTAGTAGCGAGATAACAAAGATAAATTTGAGTAGATTCATGGTCTCCAGTCTAGTCTCCTACTCTCTAGTCTAGTAAGGAATCACAATTTCTCAAAATGTAAACTTTAAACACCTGCATCAGTATTATCAAAGGAATTCAGTAAAAATAAAGAGTTGTGGGCCTAACCACAGAGTTAATGAATGAGAATATTTGAGGGTAGAGCCACAGATCTACTAACTGAACAAATAGCCAATTTGAAAACCACTAGTGTAGTCTAATTCCTTAATTTTAAGATGTTTAAGATAAAAAAAATATATGTTGTTTCAACTAGTTTAGCTTGGCAGCCCAATAGAGTTATATAATGACTAGGCTAATAACCTGTTAAATTCAGTACATTGTTCTTTTTTCCTCTCTGCCCCAAATGTACACTACCATCCCCATACACACGTAGACAACCACATGCCTCTAGTATTTACAGCTAAGACATTGCAACACTGCTCTAGCAGGAGGAGTTTCATCTCACTTGTAGTTGTAGTTTGGATCTTATGTTTCTGTTGCATATAGCATGTTTCTTTCCATGAGTTACTGATAGAAGCTGATGGATAAGTACATTGGGATATTTGATGCAGTGGTGCATTTCATGATTTTATACCTTTGTAAGTATTTCAGGGGTCAATTGATGATTATACATAAACTAAGAGAAATCTGAAGGTGTATTTCATACCTTTGTGAAGTATCCTTTCGTACAAAAGAGATTATGTATATCTAAAATAGAATGCAAAAGCTTATAAATTGGAGAAATTTTCAGTCTTTACTTATAGGTATTTTACTCCCAGAAGCATTCCAAAGTAGCAAAGAAAAGAAAGGAAAAGAAAAAAGTGAATGGAATTCTGTCTCCACTTAGCATGTAGAAACCTGCAGGAGAATGTCTCTCTTATCTTAGTAATGAGAAAAGTGAAATAACCTACAAAATCATAAATTTTCCTGTCAAAGAGCTGAAATGGCAAAGCAAGCAAGGAAACTGATATCCAAAGAATGACAAGTGTCCCTGAAAAGAGATGGTGTATATGGACAGTTTCTCTTTTAGCACAGAATGAGATAAAGAGGTGGCTGCCCTAAAAGCTAATCACAAGAAATCAACTACAATTGTAATGAATGACTATAGGCCAAATTTTGAATAGCATATGAGTTTAGAACACTATTTCTCAACAAAGTACTATTGACATTTTTCACTGGATAATTCTGCATTGTGGAGGACTGTCCTGTACATTGTAGTGTATTTATAAGCTTCCTTGGCTTCTACCTGTTAGATGCTAATAATAACTCATACCTTGTGATAACCAAAAATGTATCCAGACATTGCCTAAATGCACCTGGAAGATGAGAAAAATTTTCCTATGTTGAGAATCATTGATTTAGAAAATCTGGAAACCCCAGATGCAAAGGTATTGTGCATCTACTCTCTCTCTCTCTCTCCACACACACACACACACACACACACACACACACAATTTTTTCCCCAAGGACCTTCGCTGGTCATTCATCAGAAAGATTGGAGGGCAGGGCAGGAAACCAGAGAAAGCCACCTCAGTTGTGTCAAAGCCTATAGGAAATAATCAATTGCCATTGATGACAGACAAGAAACACTGTCCACTGTTGTCAGACTTACCTCTCACGTGAAGGAAAAATTTTAAGCCACTGTGGGAAGAGCAACAAACCCTCTCCCCTCACCACTCTACCCCAGAACAACTAGGGGAGAGAGAGAAGCAAAAGGAGGTAGGAACTCTTTTTTCCCTGTCTACAGGACACAAGCAAAGATCCAATGCTTCTGGAAGAAGAGTAGAAGACTCTTGTCTCTAGTGGCAGGGAAGGAAAACCTCTACTATTAAGCATGCTACATGAAAGAAAAATAGAGGACTTCTAGCTATGTGCAGGGTAACAAAACCTTTTCTGTCTAAGATCTGCCAGAGAGAGAATGTAGAGTTTAGATGCCATGTTAAGGACATAAGAACAGAAGAAATGTTGAAATGGCACCAACCCTGAGGCCCACATATGGAATTCATAATGGATATAGAAGACAAATATAGAACAATAGCACAAAAGATGGGATAAATAATAATTTATTGCCATAAGGTCTTTAACATAATTTATGAAGATAGTACTATTGTTTGAAAGTTAACTGTGATAAATATGTAAGTTTCAAATCCTAGAAGAAGCACTAAATGTTTGTAAAAGAGTCATAATTAGTAAAACCAGAAAGGAGAAAAAAAGAGTCAAAAACTCATTAAACATAAATGGTTTAAATATCTGCATTAAAATGCAGATGTTGTCACACTGAATAAATAAGACAACATTATGTCCTCTACATTTCTTTGTTAAATGTAAAAATATATTTAGGTTAAAAGTAAAATAGGTCATTTTACTAATCTATAAAGTAGATTATTTTATGAATTAAAATTCAAAGTTAAGAAATTTACAATGATTAAGTATTTCATAATGATGAGGAATTCAGTGTATCATAAAATATAATTATCCTAAATATGTATGTGTTATGGATTCAATGTTTATATCTCCAAATTCATATGTTGAAACGTAATTCCCAATATGATGCTATTTGTATTTGGGGAGTGATTAGGTTATGAGGGTGGAGGCCTCATGAATAGATCAGTGTCCTTTTAATAGACACTCCAGTGAGCTCGCTTGCTCCTTCTGCCATGTAAGGACACAGTAAGAAGACAGCCTTCTAGGGGCCGAAAGCAGGCCCTCACCAGAAACTAAATCTAGCAGCACTCTGATCTTGGACATCTTAGTCTTCAGAGGTATGAGAAATAAATTGTTTAACCTGTCCAATTTATTGTATTTCTATTATAGCAGCCTGATCAGACAAAAATATGCAATAACAATATGGTTTCAATTATATGAAGAAAATACTTATATAATTAAAAGGAGACATTGTTGGGGACTTCCACACTCCTCTGTCAGTAACTGATAGAATTAATACACAGTCAGTAAGGATATATAATACCTGAATAACACATCAACCAAATTGACCAACTGGTTCACCTCATAAAACCATAATATACATTGTATGCTAGCACATGTAAACAATTCACTAACAAAGACCATATTATGGACCTTAAAACAAATATCAAAAAGCAATTCAAATTATACAAAATGCATTTTTCTGACCAGAGCATAATTTAACTAAAAATCAGCAATATAAATATATCTAGAAAAATTTCCAAAATATTTTTGGTAGCCATACTACTGTCACCCCAAAGATGTCCTAAAACTATGAATATGTTACTTTACATGGTTAAAAAAACTTGGGGTATAATTAAATTAAGGATCAAATTAAGGGTCTTGAGATAGCAAGATTATTCTGGATGATGTGGGTTGGCTTAATGTAATTACAGGGATCTTTACTTTTTTTGAGACGGTGGGGCAAGGGGCATGCTCTCAAATGCAAACAGAGAAGGGACAGAGGGAGTTGAAGGGAGAGAATCCCAAGTAGGCTCTATACTCATCTTGGAGCCGATGTTGGGCTTGATCCCACACCCTTGGGATTATGACCTAGGAGGAAAGCCAAAATCAAGAGTCAGAGGCCCAACAAATTGATCCATCCAGGTGCCCCTTTTTTGCTGTTGTTTTGTGTTAGAGACAGAAAGAAGGAGTAAGAGGGAGGGGCAGTGCTTTACAAGAGAGAGGCAGGAGGGTTAAAGTAAGAAAAAGAGATATAACCATGGAAGCAGAGGTTGATGTCATGTACTCTGACAATGGAGGAAGGGCCCAAGGAATGAAGGTGGCCTCTAGGAGCCAGCTGAGTCAAGGAAGCAAATTCTCACCTGGAGCCTCGAGAATGAATGTGATGCTGCAGACATTAATTTTAGGCCCATGAGATTCATATTAAGCTTCTGACCTCCAGAATTGAAATATGATAATTTTATATTATTCTAAGCCACTAAGTTGGTAGTATTGGTTAATAGCAATAAGAAACTAATACAATTTGGCAACAAAATAACACTCTTCTTACTAAGCCTTGGCTCAAAAAATAAATTACATGGGAAATTTGAAAATACTGTATAGAACCTTGGTTTGCAAGCATATTTCATTCCAGAAGCATGCTTGTAATCCAAGGCACTTGTATATCAAAGCAAATTTGCCCATAAGAAATAATGGAAACTCAGATGATTTGTTTAATGACCCCAAAATATTCATATAAAAATGATCATAATACTATAATATAATACAAAATAATAAAGAAAATTCACAATATAAAGAAAAGTAAACAAATTAACCTGCATTTACCTTTGAAAAGCTTCCTGACTGGTGTGAAGGAGGCAAGAGAGAAGAGAGTTATAGTGTAGGACAACTTTCACTATCACTAATGGATGTTGACTACAGTGCAGTATTAATAAACTCTTATTATATACTGTATTTAATGTAACTGGCAATAAGGCAGCAGAGGAAAGGGTCTATGGTGGCATCTCAACCTAGAATGAAGCAAAGGATTCCTATGCTTACTCTTGTATGGAAAAGCAAGACTGTCCAAGGTGCTTTGAAGTGACAAAAAAATACACTAGTGCCAGTTGTGGGCACCTTCCAATGTTCTGAAAAATCACTGATATCTGCCAAACACTGGGGCCTGAGACCAAGCATCTGAGTGTGGGAGATGATCACCCACAATCCTGCAAGTGAGAGAGAGAAGAACCATTGGCTTAGTTATGCTCATGTGACATTTGACATCATGTACACCTCATATTGCAAGACATCACTCTTTTATCAAGTTAAAATTTAGTAGAAATATTTGTCTTGAGGAACACTTGCAGAACAAATTACTCACAATCCAAGGTTTTGCTGTATTTGAAATTAAGCGAAAATGAAAACACAACATATGAAAATTTCTGAGATGCAGCAGAAAGCAATGTAAACAGGAAAGTTTACGGCATAATTCATATACTAAAAAGGAAGATTTACCTCCAATCAATACTCTAAACTTCTTCCCCACCTTAAGAAACTAGAAAAAGAATAGAGTGAATCTAAAGCAATCAGAAGGTAGAAAGCAATAAGCATAAAAGCAGGTATCAAAGAAATTGAAAACAAAAGAAGAAGAGAAAACTCAAGAACCAATGTTGCTTTTGAAAAAAAATCAGTAAAACTAGTAAATATCTAAGCCAAACCTCTAGCCTATATGGAAATGGCTTAGATACTTATTAATTATACACACACACGTATATGAGAAAACACAAAATACATTATTATGAGATTAACACAAATTACAAATGCCAACAATGAAGGAGGGCACTTCACTACAGATTCTACAGATACTAAAGGGAAATACGTTATTAATAATTTGACCTCAATAAATTCACCAAATTGGATAAAATGGACCATCTATGAAATATTTAAAATAACAAGTATTCATTAAAGAAAATTAACAATGCTGTATATATTAAATAAATCAAATGTATTATTAAATAACTCTCTATAAAGAAACTGCAGATCAGATGATTTAACAGTGAATTCTACAGAATATTTGAGGAATATTTGTAGACAACCTATACTAGAACACTTTGCAGCTCATCTTATGAGGCCACCATTAGCATAATGCCAGTCATAGATTACAAGAAAAGAAACTTATAGACCAATATTCCTCACAAATGTAAGCAAATGAATCCTCTATCAATAATAGTAAGTAAAAGTCACCAGTGTATTAAAAAGATAATAAATCTTGACAATATGGGATTTATTCTAGGAGTGCAAAATTGGTTCAACATTTAAAAACCAATTAGTGTAAATCACCCTATCAACAGAATAAAATATAAATGACTATCTTGATACATTCAGACAAATATTTGACAAATTTCAACACATGTACATTACACAAACTTTCAGCATCTAGGAATATAAGGGGACTTTGAACTTAATAAAGTCCTTCTATAAGAAACACATTTACCTTGTACTTAATGGTGAGAGACTGAATAGTTCTCCCCTAAAATCGCAAGGCAATAATGTTCACTTTCACAACTTCTATTTAACATTGCACTGAAAGTCCTAGCCAGTGAAATGATGTAAGAAAAACAAAAGTCATAAAGGTTGAAAACAGGAAATAACACTGGGCAGAGGTGGTGGTAGGGATAACATGAACAACTATATGGAAAACCCTAAATAATCTGGGGGGAACCCAACTAACTTGTTAATAAGTGAGTTTTTGCAGGTTTCAAGACAAAAGATCAATAGAAATTTAAATGCATATCTAGATATTAGCAAAAATAATATAAAAGGGGCAGGAAAAACATACCATTGATAATAGCATTAATAAATTACACAGCTATAAGTCTAGAGAACATATATAAAAGAACTGTATTCTTAGAACTATAAAATATTGACTACAAAATACTGATGAAGTTAATTAAACTAGTCCCAAATGAAAGAAAGGTATCTACTGAGTTAATGGACAGGAAATTCAATATTGTTAAGTTAGCAATTTTCCCAATTAAATATATAGATTCAATGCAATTGCAATTAAAATATCAGCAGGGTTTTTAGTAGACATTGATAAGCCAATTTGAAATTTTGTATGGAAATTTGTATGACCTACATTAACCAAACAGCTTTAAAACAAATATGTTATGAGGTACAGTAATCAAATTAGTACAGAATGGGCAAGGAGATGGACATATAGATCAATAAAACAGGATATGGTGTCCAAGAAAAGATACATACAAAAATATTCAATAGAATTTTTACAAAGAGGTGCCAGTGTAATTTATTGGGAAAATAATAATCTTTTTAGAAATGGCACTAGATAAATTAAATATTCATATAAAAATTAACTTTGATGCATACTTTACACTCTATATAAAATTCAATATTAGATGGATAATAACCTGTCTGTAAAACCTAAAACTGTAAAGTTTCTTTAAGAAAAATGGGAGAAAATGTTTGTGACAATTGGTTAGAAAATGATTTCTTCCATATAAGATAAAAAAATATGTAAAAAACTTAACCAGTTGGACTCTGTTAAAATGAACACTTATGCTCTTCTAAAAATATTAAGAAAAGGCAAGGGTCACCTGGGTGCCTCAGTTGGTTAAGCGTCTGACTTTATCTTAGTGCATGATCTCAGGGTTTGTGGGTTTGAACCCTGTGACCGGCTCACGGCAGAGCCTGCTTCGGATCCTCTGTTCCCTCTCATGCCCCACCCCCACTGGTTCTGTCTCTCTCTCTCAAAACAAATAAATTAACTTAAAAAAAAAAAGAAAGAATGAAAAGGCAAGTCAAAGACTGAGAGAGAATAATTGCCAAACGTATTTTTGATAAAGAAATCATAACCAGAATATATGCAGAAAATATATAACTTAATTAAAAATTAATCTAGTTAAAGTGGAGTAATAGATTTGAATATATGTCTCAGCAAAGAAGAGATAACTGGCAAATAAGATTGTAAAAGGCTGTTCACATCATTTGTTATTTGGGAAATATAAATTAAACCACTCTGAGGTATAGTGGCATACTTACTAGGATGGCTAATATGCAAAAAGCAGAAAGTTTACAAAACTGACAAGGAATAAGATCAACAAGAAATACTGTACGTTGCTGGTGGGAATACAAAATGTGCCATGCCACCATTCTGGGAAAGAACATGGCAATGTCTTATCAACTTGTACTTACCTGAAATCCTCTTCTAATAGTTTACCCAAGAGAAAGGAAAACACATGTTTGCATAAAGGCTTGTATGTAAATGCTTATAACAGCTTTTTTTCACAATAATCCCAGACTGAAAGTAACTCAAATAGTTGTCAATTTGACATTGTTTAAAGATATATCACAGTCCATGCATGCTTATTACAACTCAGAAACAAATAACAGTAATGAATCACTAGCATAAGCAACAACAGGACTAAATATCAAAAACATGCTAAGTGAAATAAATTAGGCAAAAATGTCTGCACACTACATAGTTACATGACTTTTTGGAGTAAGCAAATTATAGGAACAGAAATCAGGTCAGTAATTGCCAGTGATAGCCTGGCTTTGGCAACGATAGGAGTTGAGTGCAAACTGCCATTAGGAACATTTGGGACAATTAAAATGGTTCCTGTTTCCACTGGGGTGGTGATTACAGCACTGTTAAATGTATCAATAAATTGTACACACCAACAGATAATGAGTTTTGTATAGAAAATAAATCTCAGTAAACCGTAGAAACAGTAAATCAAGTCTCTCTAGAGATGTAGAAGTCATACATCTCATTGAATAATCCTAAGGAAAGTTTGCAAGTGTTAAGAAGAAAATCTAGAATAGAAGGAGGATGCTTTCTGCTTTTTATATTATTAGCTTTATTAAGGGATCTTTTAATTTTTGTTTTGAACATAAATGTTACATTTGCTTCAATTGGAATAATTAATTTTTATATAAAGAAGGAGAAAATAATTTTATCTTTCTAATTTCAAGCAAAGACAGCTCAAAGAAACACATTTCCCTTTTCTTATTTACTTTAATTACAAATGAACATATTTATTAAAATTAATTAAACAAAATAATGGAAATTAAAAATAAAATACCCCCAAATATCCCTTTAAAATAATTCCTTTCCCACAATGTCTTAAAAGTGTTCATTATAGCAGTGCCTGGGTGGCTTAGTCAGTTAAGCATCTGACTCTTGATCTCAACTCAGGTCTTGATCACAGGGTCGTGAGTTCAACCCCACATTGGAAGCCTACTTAAAACAAAGAAAAGGCTGTTAATTGTAGAAACACATAACAGTAATTTTGGGCATCTAACTCCACGTCTGATCTCTATAAGTAAAAATTAAGTTGCATGTGTTAGGTGTAGCCTGTACAGTTAACCATGTTAAATTTAATGTGTTCAGATGAAGTTGGTAAAGTTGTTAAATAAACCTACATCTGACAAACCTAGAAGGATCAAGGTTGTGTGGCAGAACTGAAAGTCCATAACTTTGATCTCTCAGAGTTCATACAGACATTCAGGCTCTCCAAGTGCTAAAAGTATCTTCCATGCTCATCAACAATTCTTATGTACATACATCCTTCCAGTCAACTAGACTATTGTCCCTACATATTTGAGCTTAATGTATTGCATGTAACCCATGAGCCTGATGCCACTTTTGTATTAAAATAATAGACCTCAGAGTTAACCACTATTAAAGTTTAGAAATGAAGATATCTAGGGAAAACAAACTATTAAGCAATCTGAAATATTTGAATAAAACTGAGTTAAGCTGAATTTTAATCTGGTGTGTCTGGAAAAACAATCACTGATTTGCACATTGAAATATTAATGAAACACAAACATTTTAGGTATTTTAAAATTAATATTGGGGGCGCCTGGGTGGCTCAGTCGGTTAAGCCTCCAACTTCGGCTCAGGTCAGATCTCACACTCATGGGTTCGAGCCCTGCGTCAGGCTCTGTGCTGCCAGCTACCTCAGAGCCTGGAGCCTGCTTCTGGTTCTGTGTTTCCTTCTCTCTCTGCCCCTCCCCCCTCCCATGCTCTGTCTCTCTCTGTATCAAAAATAAATAAAACATTAAAACAATTTTTAAAAATGTTAATATTAAAATAGTAAATTTTTGTATGCAGAGAGATTTTGTTCATGCTAATGAGAATTATAATTAATCATCAGAACTTTCATTTATTTTAAACAGTTTGAAATTGACCACAATGTTTTGCCAAAATGGTTATTATTTAAAAATAATTAAGTAACAGGCTTTGGCTCTGAAATATCAACTATTTTTGATAGTACTTTCATTGATTAGACATATGGAAACTCTGTATGCCCAGATATTTAATGCATGTCTAAATTATTTATTTTATAATACGCTTCTCAAGAGAAATCCTTTTTGTTTACAATTTTTAGCATTGACAGTTTCACTTTAATTCTAGATTTATTTATCCTCACTATAAGTAACATTTCAGCAATGCTATAAAAGTAGTATTTTATCTGATGTCAGATAAATTAATATATTCACTTCCAATTACATGTATGGAGATGCCCTAATTTTCACTCATACTGAGGCCTTCTGAAACCATGGCCTCAGTCTCTCAGTATGCCAGCAGAAAGCCCTGTAGGTCATGTGCTACTCTAGCTTTACCTCAGTTTCAGAGTGTTCTTGGCTCTGGAAATGTTCAGATACTTTCTGTGCTCACCCAAATCTATCACTAAGCCCAGTCTGTTACTTACACCCCACGTAGCCATCGGGAGATCCTATAGTCTCACATTTGGAACAGAGGACAGAGAAATATGCACGTCCATGCCACTGGCACCTAACACTCCTGTTATATTACTTTCAGATCTCTTCTTTGAAGAGCACTGGTAATGGTGGAGGGTTATGGAGTGGCTACATATGCCTGATCTTGTTTTCTTCTGCACATTTCATTTTATATTCTTTTCCTTGAACTGTATCTTCTCAGAGGAATGTTTATTTTTCAAACCTAAAGTTGTGAATTAAACATTTTGGTACAACAGTGACCCCAGGACCACTCCCCTCCCTGGAGCAATGCCAGACACATATCTCATAAACCAAAATAAGGAAATAACATAAAGTTAATATGCAAGTTGGGAAAGAAATGAACATAAATGACATCTGTTAATAATTCACATATTGTCCTAACATATACTATTCTTTTCTTATACATTTTTGTGGAATTCATTATTGAGACAGTTTTTATGAGCCTCCCATTTTGTGTTTTAGATCAAACATATTTTTAGTGTACCCTTATTCATTACATATAATAATTTTATTAAGCCATGAAGCTAAAACTATAACATGTCATTGGTTTTGAGAATGGTTTTTGAAAATATAATGAGACTATAAATACATGTTGAAATAATAATATTTTCATTATATTTTAGAAAAGACTTAATCTAGTACTCTACAGTGTGAAGGATTTAAATCTGATATATAAAAGAAGTGGTAAAGTGGTATTGAACACTGTCTATCTGTTCCATAAGTTATTTGGTTATGATATTTTAAGTCAAATATGTAAAAGTACCCCCATGTTTTACGTGAGTTTATTCTACAGAAGATTTTATATCTCCCAGTAGGCTCATTGTAAGGCTTGGCACTAAGATTTAGAGAACAAGGTGAAACAGGCAAATCTCAGAAAAATAATACTTTCTTTGGTTAAATAATAATTAAATCACTAGGAATGAGATTAGCTAACAGCATGAAAACCTCCCAGAAGAAGCTTGCCTAAAATGGATTTAGAAATATTCAAGTTGCCTCCCTGGATGCTGTTATTGAAGTAGTCAAATTAAAATGAACCAGTATTTAAAAAAAAAAAACAATTATTTTGTCAGATATGTTATTAAATAACACTTAAATTATCTAACATGCATTTTGTGATGACAAATGCAACAGTCTCCAAACTATTGAAGCTGTTGGGAAAACTGATGATTTCTAGATCAGTAAGATTTCTTAAATAAAGCAAACCGAATCACCATTAACCTACCTTACAGCTTAGAAAAAGAGTAAACAAAGAGGTTTTCAGAATGATACTATAAATGGCAAACAAATAAAAATATCACAGTTTCTCTAATAAATCAGGTCAGGTAAGTAGAATCAGGATAGATATTTTAAAATGTTTAATTTATTCTTTTAGACATTCCTCTTTTAATCATCTGCTTACTGTATCATCCTACTTTCACATTAGAACTTGGTAGGAAGCTAATGCCAGTAACAGGGAGAAAAGAAGAAAAGAAGAATTAGTGGATTGGGTAACTTCTTTCCACAACATTCCAGTGCTTTACTGACATGAAACAATTTTGTCATATTTATTTGCTATTTGGATTTCTCTGTGTTTCCAGCATATGGGAGATCTAATAACATTTTTGATTATACCAACTTACTGTGCTAGAGAAATCAAATTTTAATATTAGTATCTATGAACTGTAAAAGAATTAGAGAATGTTATTTTTTATCTCTTCACAGTATATTTTTGCAATCATGGTACCCTAAGATAGTATGAGCTATAATAGATGATTTAATTACTTAAATAAAGCAATGTGCAGTCATTTGCTTTCATTGGCATTGTTGTTGCCACTTTAGAGAATTCCTACAAATGCTAAATATATAAAGATCTCTGCAAACTAGTGTATATATTTGTGTGTGTGTGTGTGTGTATACGTATATATAATTATTTGTGTGTGGATAACATAGGTACAAATTGGTACAAGCAGAAAAGTGGTTGGAAAGATAATTTCTCTTCCTTTTTACAGTGTTTATTTGAAATTCACTTTGTAGTCAAGGCACATAAGATACTTTGATTTGGAGAGGTTTCCTTTTGAAGGTGACAAGCTAGCTTTCACTAAAACATTAATCCTCTGGCTATTTATCAGAGACTAGAGACTGTAAGGACATTGGAGACTAGAAATATTATACTCAGAGAATAAAGTAAATCCTAGTACTTCTTGAACTCAAGGGTTTTCATATTACACGAAATCATTTGTAAAGTATATATTTGGAATGAAAATGGAAGTGTGAGCCCTCATCATTTATATTAAACAGATTACAGAAAGCTATCATTTAATGGATTTCCCTTTAAATGTTTTTTAAAGCTCCAGAAACTGCACAGACATACACACACATAAAGAAGATAAAGTGCAAAAGACAGTTTTAATAACTATGGCAAAAGGAAAGACGATTTAAAAGATTTTAGCACCATTATTTCTTTTGATATCACTAAGTTGGTCCTGCAGGCAAAATAACGAGAATAGCAGAGTAATAGAGGTACCCTTCCAGAAAGGCTATTCAGAGAATATTTTGATAGATAAGTGTACAAATTTAGTCAGATAAGTTCCTCAAATCTTGATTCCTCCCTAACTATTTATGTACTGGAACTGAGAGATTTCAGGAGAACACACAAAATGTAATAACAAAAAGTCAGTATATTCATGAGGAAATACATAATATAATCCCTATGAAACAAGTTTTCAGAGTTGTAGCTTTTAGACGTTAGAAAGTAGAGATTATCTGATTCAATAGTATCATCTTTACCACATCTACTAATGAGAATGCAGAAATTTATAATGGTGTATTACACATGACCACATAGGATATACATAGTAGTGGCTGCTCTCTAGAAGAGGTACTGGCTTGACAGTAAAGAGAAATGAATGTTAATCTACAAAGTTAGCCTGATTAATAAAATAACTTAGCTCACCTTGTATTTCATAGTTATGAAATTAAGATGGTTGGACTAAAATGTAAAGTTAAAAGGAATCATCAAAACATATGTCAACCTGCCTAAATATTGAAAAAAATTCAGAACAGCACATAGAATCTGAACTATTTATATACATTTAAATCACAGAACACATCATTATATATTGTTTATGGCTAGACATATGAATATAAAAATAAAAATGGAGTATATGAATATACACAAAGCTCATACTAGAAGTTGCTTCTGAGACAAGAGTAAGAATATATGTTTAAGTATGTGGCCTAAAAAACAAAAGAAACAACAAAAACAAAAACAAACCAGAAAAACCCTACCTTCATCTGGGTGTGGGTTTTCCAATTGTAAAATGGGTATAATAATATTATGTACCTTATAAGTTTCCTATGAATAGTAAGTGAGTCAACACAGTAAAGTGTATAGAACAAGTGATTGAGATAAAGTAATACTATTATCATTAACATTTTATAACTGGAACATCAAATCCATCTCTTGAGCCAGTGATATGCATATACATTCCAGGTAAATCCTCAGTCTTCCTCTCTTCCTAGCAAAATAGAAAGCACCACAGGAGACAAGAACATGTTTGCTTCCGGTTTTAACAAAATCAAAGCTGCATTTATTAAACCATTGCAGTAAAGATTGAGAGGAAAGTGCCTATGTGTCATTGATGATCTTTATAACATCACTTATTACTATTTTTAAATAATATAAATTTTATGTAGATAGAATATTGCATATATATACAAGCAAGTTTTTGTCAAATGTGTTCAATTTTCATTATAAAATGTTTTTGGTACAAAATGCCATTATAATTATCTTCATATAACACAGTTGGTAATTTAATATCTGTTTGTGGCATTAATTAATTACCACAAAGTTCATTATACTTTCTAACTCATTCTCTTTTAACTGTATTTTCAATAACCAGGTATTTTCAATAAGGTATATATTATAATACTAATGTCAAATAATATTCTCTCCTTCTATAATTTGTAATGAATAAATGAATGGCATTTATTTAAATATTATTTTTAAATTTTCCATTTCTATCCTCTAATATTTTAACTATACTTGCTCTGTTTTATGTTTACAACAGATATATTGATTAGAAGTAGTGAAAATATACTCTAAAGAAACCTGTTTCAGTGTTGTAATAATGTAGAATTCTAGTGTATCAGTAAATATATGGAAATATTACTTGCATATCCTACTTATAATTTAGATGTGTCTAATCAAATGAAGAAAATTTCAGGTTAATTTTTAAGATAAAATTTAAATCTAATCAAGCAATGGTATCTTGATTCCTCAACAAATGATTTTATGGACTCCAGAACAATTATTTCAATGTGGCACACAAATTAACAGCAGTTTAAATAATATATGCACCAATTCCCATAAAGCAAAAGCAATAATTTTATTTTATAGCTCTAAGGAGTTGAATTTTAATGATCACTAAACTTTTAAGAAACTCTTATCTCAAAATAAAATTTAAGTATTTTTCCTGTTACTAATATTGAAAAATAATAGAGATTTTCTGATTTGAGTCAAACTTTATGTCATAGAATAGTGGTTCTGAATCTTATAGTTTTTTGTATAAATTTAGATGATAAAAATAAATTGCTTAAAATAAAATTTCCTATAATTTTCATTGCCATGATTCAGCAAATTAAGACAACATTGTGGGGGCTCAACTGTTCAAATAATGCCAAAGTTCACAAAAATAACATCATTAACTCCTTTTCCTTTAAACCAGAAAAACATATTAGACAGTTTAGACTAATTACACAGGAATCCTTTAAACAATAAAAAATGATACTTTTTTATTTATATATGTGAGATCAACAAAGCAATATATTCCTCCAAACTCCTACCTACTCCCAGATGCAGTGAAATATTGCTCTTATTACAAAAATGTATTTCCATGTTTATAAGAAATCAAAGTTTGCTGGGACTTTAGAAAGAATAAACATTGTCTAGGAAAAAAATAGCCATATAATCTCAAGAACATGAATAGAAATCTCCTTTCAGAGAAAGCCCCTGTCTTTTTGATTCCTAGGCAAATAAAGATTCCTGCAGATGGATTTCCAGAACTGCAAGGATTAGGACTGTGAGCAGAAACTACATATATTTTGCACTTCTTTGGCAATGAAATAAATAACAGGTATGTATCTAGAGAAAAAGAAAAACTCCATGGCCTTACATAGCTATTTGTAATGCCATGTTTACCATAGATTCGTATTGGGGTTAGTCAGTGCTTCTCCAAAGAGAATGGAGACCGCGTCATGTCTATAAATAGGCAGATTATCTGGTTACTTTCATGGCTTATTTTGGGAAATATCAGAAGACTTTAACTTACTAAATATGGAGCTGTCACCTTGTAACCTGAATTCCCTACCATTGGTCTGATCTATCACTTTGTAATGATACAGAATGCAATTATTGTTTCATAAGGTCCTTATTGAAAACTATCATATGCTGTCTGGACAAGGGACTGCAACTTTCAACTTAACCTGATTTTATGTTAAATATATACCATTTATATAGATACATATCTATACAGATATATATAGGTATATGTTTATGTATATACTTGTATATATTTATGTGTGTATATATATGAGTTATGTAAAAGAAATTCTGACTTATTTCCCTTCCCATAGTATTACTTTGATGCCAGTATATGTGGTCAATATATGAAACTCAATTGTATTTTTATATGCTACCAACAAATAACCAAAAATGCTATTTTAAAATTGTGTTTGAAATGTCATACAAAACATATAATATTAGGAATAAATTTATTGCACATGTTGATATTTCTAAATAGACAACTACAAAATATAGCCAAGAGAAATGAAAGAAAATTTCAGCCATCGAACTGGCTGGCTCGGTCAGAAGACAATGTGACTTTTGATCTCAGGGTTGTGAGTTCAAGCCCTGTTTTGGGCATAGAGGTTACCGAAAGAGAGAGAGAGAGAGAAACAGAGAGAGAGAGAGAGAGAGAGAGAGAGAGAGAGAGAGAGAGAGAAACAGAGAGAGAGAGAGAGAGAGAGAAAGAAGGAAGGAAAGAAAGAAAGAAAGAAGGAAAGCAAGCAAGCAAGCAAGCAAGCAAAAGAGAAGGAAAGAGGGACAAAGGAAGGAAAAGAAGAAAGGAATAAAGAAGTGTATTATGTTTATGAATTGAAACAAAAGGAAGGAAGAAAAAACAAAGAACAATATGATTGATTTAACCCCAATCACATTGATAATCATATTAAATGTCAATGGCCCAAATAAACCAATTAAAGGCAAAGACTATTTGGTTGGATAAATATAAGATTGAGGGTCATAAGTCTGAAAACAGCTCTACTGAGAGATTGCAGTTCATGGTCTTTTATGGGATGGCAGTCAGGTGACTGTCCAGTCCTGAAAGGCTTCATAGGGCCTCGAAGATCTATTTGTTGGCAGGACCACTCAGTTCCTCACTATGTGGACCTTTTCACAATGCTGACTGAGTGTCCTTGTGGTAAAGCAACTAGCTTCTCCAGAAAATGTTATTTAAAGGAGAGAGCAAGGAAGAAACTGCAGTGCCTTTTAGGACCTTGTTTTTGAAGTCTTACATTACTGTGTCAGCTTTGTTCAATTTGCTGAAAGTGAATCCTTGAGTCTAACATTCACTGAAGGGGAAAAGAAAGGTACTTCTGTTGAAGGAAGGAATATCAAATAATCTATGGGCATATTTTAAAACCACTATTTCCAACTTTATTATCTAAAAGAAACTAAAAATAAAGCCACATATAGGTTAAAAAGAAAAAGAAATACCATGCTTGAACTAATAAAAGCAGCTGAAGTGGCTATATTAATGACAAGTAGAATTTAAGGCAAGAAAATCAGGAATGAAGATAGTTATTTCATAATGATAAAGAAGTTAATTTGTCAAGAGGCCATAATAATTCTATTAAGAGAGCTACCATAATCCTAATAAACTTAATAAGAGAACTTCAAAATACTAGTAATTGATAAAGTACTAGTAATTGATAGCAAGGTCACAGAACACCATAAAACATGCAAAAATATTATATTTTCATATATTAGCATTAAACAACCAGAAAGTAGTATTATAAGTCCAATATTTCCTTCAAAATATGAAATAATTAGGGATAAATTGAATAATAGGGGTGTAAGATCTACACAGTGAAAAATCATAAAACATTAGTGAGATTGAAGAACTAAATAAATGGAGAAACTGTATTCACATATTCTGCAAAGATTGAAATCTGAGTCAATGTAATTAATTATACCTCAATAAAGTTTATTTTTTATTGACCTATAATTTATGTACTTTAAAAATTACCTTTTTCAGGTGTAAACAAGTGGTTTTGGCATAATCAATGTTGTGAAACCAACATGATTTTCTAATTCAAGAATATTTTCATCACCCTAAAATGAAATCACAGCCTATTAACATTCACCCACATTCTCCCCTCCCTCTAACTCCTGGCAACAAGTAACTAACTTTCTATCTCCAGAGATTTTGCCTATTCTGGAGATTCCTATTCCGGAATCATGTGAGCTTTTGTGTCTGGCTACTTTCACTTAGCATATTTTCAATATTCATCTGTGTTTTAGCATATGTTTTAGTCCCTTCACAGGGGAATAATATTCTGTTAAAAAGCTATACCACAATTTTGATTATCCATTCATCAGCTGATGGACATTTAAGTTGTTCTACTCTTTGGCCATTAAGAATAGCTAGTATAAACATTTCTGTATAGGGTTTTTTTTTTAATATTTATTTTGAGGGAGACAGAGACAACATGAGTGGGGAGGGGCAGAGAGAAAAGGAGAGAGAAAATCCCAAGCAGGTTCCATGCCTGATGCAGGGTTTGAACTCACAAAACCATGAGTTCATGACTTGAGCTGAAACCAAGAGTCCAATGCTTAACCAATTGAGCCGCCCTAAGTTTTGTTGTGAGCATATGTTTTCAGTTCTTGGGGATACATACCAAATAACAGTGAGTAGGTGTAACTTTTTAAGAAATGTCATACTGTTTCCACAATGGCTGTACCATTCTACAGTCCCAAGAGCAATATACAAGAATGCTGTTCTTAAGGTTCTCTTCAAAATCTACTATGGTCTTTCTTTTTTATTACTTCCCTTCTAGCAGGTGTGAAGTGGTATCTCATAGTTTTGCATTGCATTTTTCTAAACTTCTTTTTTTTTAACATTTTATTATTTATTTTGAGAGAGCGAGAGAGCGAGAGCGAGAGAGAGCGAGATCGAGCGAGCAGGGGAGGGTCAGAGAGAGAGGGAGACGCATAATCAGAAGCAAGCTCCAGGTGCTGAGCTGTCAGCACAGAGCCTGACGTGGGGCTCTAACCCAAGAGCTGTGAGATCATGACCTGAGCCGAAGTCGACCCCCCAACTGACTGAGCCACCCAGGTGCCCCATGCTTTGCATTTTTCTAATGATTAATGATATTGAGCATCTTTTTATGTGCTAATTAGCCATTGGTATATCTTCATAGGAGAAATGACTTCAAATTCTTTGGCCATTTTTTAACTAACTGACTGAAATTCAGTCCTGCACTTTTATTTGTGAGTAGGAAGTTTTTGGTTACTAACTCAATTGATTAAATGTTACAGGTCTATTACCAATTTGTCAATTTCATGTAAATTATCTTTTTTTTTTGCCTTACAACTCTTCTTAGTATTTCCTTATAATTGATTTTAAGTCTATAAATTCTGTAGTAATGTACCCTCTTTTAGTTCTAGTTTTAGCACTTTGAGTCTTGATTTTTGTGCTCTCAAGGTAACATTATGTAAATTTTTTGAATGTTTCAAAGAACACAATTTTAGTTTTGTTTATTTTCTCTACTGCTTTCGGATTTTTTATCATTTATTTCTGCTCCTTTGAATTTGGTTTAGTTTTCTCATCTTTTTTTATTTCTTTAGTTGTAAAGTTAGGTTACAACTTTCTTTCTTGATATAGGCATTTATAGATATCTGTTTTCCTATAAACACATCAATAGCTTATTCCTATAAATTTTAGCTTGTTTTATTTTTGTTTTGCCTATCTCAAATTATTTTTAATTTCCATTGTGATTTCTTCTTTGTGTCATTGCTAAATTTATTAATTTGTTGTTTAATTTTCATATATTTGTAAATTTCCCAAATTTTCTTTTGTTACTGACTTTTTAATTTTTTTTTCAATTTAGATTTTAATTAATTATACAGTGCAATATTGGTTTCAGGAGCAGAATTCAGTGAATCATCACTTACATACAGCACCCAGTGCTCATCACAACATAGGCCTTCCTTAATACCCGTCACCCATCTAGACATCTCCTACCCTCCTCCCTCCATCAACCCTCAGTGTGTTCTCTCCAACAGTAGACAAACTATGGAGAGAGCCCAAATGTTTTTGACTTCTGGTTTAATTCTACTGTGGTCAGAGAAGATACCTTGTATTATTTCAATCATTTATAATTTATTGGGACATACTTTATTAATGGCTGCCCTGTATCTTACAGTTAATCCCTTAATTTATAACAATGTAGTTCCAATTAATTCCAACTTAACCCCAATAATAGGCAAAATCTTTGTTCCTGTAATAGCTATTTGTTCCTTCTCCTTTGTACTATTATTGTCATATAAATTATATCTTTATACATTATGTGCTTTTTCATATAGATTTATAATTGATGCTTTAGGCAATTGTCTTCTCAATCATACAGGAGGAGTGTTACAAACAAAAAAAATGTATTTCTATCAGTGTAGCTAACCATTATCACTGATTTTTATTTCTTCATGTGGATTCAATTTACTGTTAAGTATTTTTTCCACTCAACCTAAAGGACTCCAGTTAGGATTTCTTATAGAGAATATGTGTTTACAAATAATTCTTTAGATTCTTTAAATCTGAGAATACTTTAATTCCTTTCTTTTGTATTTTTGAAGGACACTTTTGTTGAATATAGAATTCTTGGTTGACAGTTTTTTAATCCAGCACTTTGTATATGTCATCCTATGGACTTTTGGCCAAGGTTGAGAAATCAAGTTAATCTTTTAAGGATCTCCTATGCATGACAAGTTGCTTAACTCTTGTCCCTTTTAAGATTCTTTGTCTTGGTTTTTGACAATTTGATTATGATATGTTTTGGTGTGCATCTCATTGAGTTTATCTTACTTAAAATTTATTGAGGTTCTCTAGTGTATGGATCTATGTATTTCCGTAAATTTGGGATATTTTGGGGCATTATTTCATCAAATATTTTTCCTTATTTTTCATGCCTCAATTTCCAGGACTTCTTATTTGATGTGCTTGATGGTGTGCCAAAATTTCTGAGTATCTGTTGTTTTTTTCTTCATTCTCCTTTCTTTCTGTTCCTCAGATGTGATATTTTCAATTAACCCTATTTCCAAGTTTTCTGATCCTTTCCTCTGCCATTCTCAAATCTGATGTTGTGTTCCTCCAGTGAATTTTTATATATGTGTGTGGTTTTCAGGGCCCCAGGTTCATATCGGAACTTTTCAAAGCCTTTATGGACCTCTCATTCCTCAAGTTTTTATTTGAAGGTTTTTACTTAGCCTGTTTTCTGCTTCACCTGTTATCTTCTGTCTCAAGCAGCTGAAAATTTAAATAATTGCCTCTTTTTTCTTTTAGTAACACCCAAAATGAAAATACTTTTCCTCTCGCCTTTCAGAATTCATTTCTTCCTCTGTAAAACATTCATGACTTTCACCTGTTCCTTTTTATGATACTTCACTGCCCAAGAAAACTTTGGTGAAGAGAAACCCTTTAGGGGTCTGATCTGTCCTCCATACAGCACCAGGCTTAGACCTGTCTCTTTTGGCAACTTCCCTCCTCTCCATATCCTGAATTTAAAACAATTAACTCCAGAAATAACCATGTTCCAAGACATTATTGGTTTTCCTCAATTTTTCCCATTTCATTTCCTGCAACTCCTGTTCCATTTCTTAGCTCCAATCAAGAATGGATTTTAAAAAATTTAATGTAAAATATAATGTATAAGTTCTTCTTCAAGGCTACTTAATTCTTGCGAGATTAAATTTGGAAAGGAGGCAAATAAGAGTTTTAAAGAAATTAACAAAAATATTTCTATTTGCTATTGCCAAAATTGATCTATAACTTCCCTCTGAAAAGAAAACATTCTCAGAATCTCCAAGTTGTAGTCGATTCTAGGGTCCAGTATACTTATATTCTCTGGACCCAGTTTTTTGCCATCATTAAATAATTTTAATAGTAGATAAACTACTCCTTTTCTGTCCAGCTATAAAAATGGTTTGGTTTCATTTTATCTTTATTTTTGAAATAATCTTTGGAACTAAGACACATTAAACAACATATAAAACAAACACTGTAGAATACTCCTCTTTTTAAAGCAAATATGATCCAAGCACCTAACATATATTACATATCTGTTCAAGTACTAGAAATAGTAGTTTTTCAGAAATAAATTGTATGGTTTAGATTTTTAAAATATACATGGAGATTTGAGAAATGGGGAAATCAAGAAAGCTAGAGCAGTCTGGATAAACAAATGAGTGCATAAGAGAAGGAAACAAAGTGAGCATTCAAGAATGAGTAGGATTTAAGAAAGCAGAGGGAATTCAGAAGAGCAGTTGTGTGCTAGAGTCAGATCATGGAGTCACTCAGATAAATCCCAAACCATCAAGCCAAGCCAGACAGACCCACTGTTTCTTTATTAGGTAAATGTTGAGAATGCATATCTGCTGCTTGAGGCTGGTGGTATTCTATCGTCCCTCTAAAAAGGATGGAAAGTTGTGCAACATAAAAGCGTTTTCTTGATCAAAAAGGAAAAACAAACCTCCTTCTAATTTATTCTTCCTTCCACAGCTGACGAGATGGATTGTTCCAGGTGTTTTAGAAATACTTCATTTCTTTGCCTGACTTCCCTCAATAATCCAGAAAATACTTCATTAACTAGTGTTTTATTTAAAAAAAAAAAGATTGTTACGAAGTCCAAAAAGAGTTTAAAAATAGGAAAAATCAATGCTGCTTTGGACTGCATCATGATAATAAATGTAATACAAGCAGAAACATGAAAAGTATGTGCAGAGCGGTTGATTCTTACTCTTCCTTTACCCTTTACCAGGACAATCTGCCTATAGAAATCTGTTGGAAGATAAGAGATGTGAAGCTGACGGACTTACCCCAACCAATCCAACTGAGAGGATCTTAGTTGCGCAAATAACCAGTCAAGCCCCAAATACCTGAGTGAGTCCTGTCAAGATGAGCAGCATCAACTGGCAGGCACTTTATATTTTTTAATGTATATTAACTTTTGAGAGAGAGAGAGAGGGAGAGACAGAGAGAGAGCATGAGCAAGGGGAGGGACAGAGACAGAGGGAGGCACAGAATGTGAAGCAGGCTCCAGGCTCTAAGATATCAGCACAGAGCCCAATGTGGGCCTCAACTCCACGTACCAAGAGATCATGACCTGAGCTGAAGTGAGATATTTAAGTGACTAAGCTACCCAGGGACCCCAGCAGAGACCTTAAAGAGGAAACCATTGCACAGAGGGATGAGCAATAACAGCCAAGCCATGTCTAGATCAACAAAAGCTGTAGACATGCCAGACTTCAATGTTTATTGTTTGTACGCCTCAGAGTTGTGGGTGGCATGCCAGGCAGTGCTACCATATCTGTACATAACCAATCACAGATAACCGTTAATTCATCTTATGACCAAAGATGTAACCTTGTTACAGCCCCCAAAGGTAATTCTCTTTAGTAACATCCTCAGGATAGCTTGATCAAGCAAAAACTGTTTTTTCCTCCTTCCCAAAGCTGCTGCACACCTGAGACCTTTTTCTCTTGCGTAACAAGTGCTTTCATGATTCCTGCTGAAATTAGCATGTGGCCAAGAGATACTTCTAATTCCCTTGAGCATGAACTAATTACTACTGGATTGCTGAGGTTTTGTTTGCTTTTATTGCTGTCGTTATTTTTATTGTCTTCTTTGTCAATAGAAATGAAAGAAGGAAGTAAAATTATAGTCACATACCTATCAAATTAGAAGAAATAATAAAGAGAAAGTAGAACTCACCATCTTAAATACTGGATGAAATGTGTATTTTCTTAAGCCTGACATAATTCAGTCATTCATTATAATTGCTTATATATTAAAAACATCTGAACTTATTTATTATATACCTGAGAACTGTCACAGAATGTCCACCATGTGCATTTATATTTAAAATCACTTATATTTGCATGACAGGTGAAGTAGTAAGATAATTGCCTAGAGCTTTCTACTTCTTACAGCCCTGAAATCAGATGCTATATATATCTGTACAGGTACAAATTAAGCTCAGTTTTACAAATTAGTATGAACTAAGCCTCTACCAAGAAGCAGGGGTGTGGGGGTGGCGTGGGCATGGGGGACAGAGAAGGGAGAGAACTTCCCATTTGGTTGAAGTATTCTAACTGGTCTCTTCAACTTAATAACACTCCCATTGAAGTCTTTTCTGTTTTTTCTTTTCCTCTTCTAAATTTACTCTCCATCCTTCTCCATGTTTCTCTCTACAACCAGAGACCATTCTATCCTAATTTCATTTATATATCCAATGTCTTTATGTGTTCAACTGACACAGTGGCCCTGGCAGGAGATCATAAAGAACATAGTAAAATCAGGCAACTTATCCCCCTCACCCTCCCTGTAAGATTTCCTTGGGTTGCCATGTTCACTTTTTCCTCAGGACAGAAGACCTTATTCTTAACCTTTTTCTGATGCCAGGTTCCTTTAACACACCCCTTACCTGCATTCCTTTAGGGCATTGGGGTAAACCGTGGTTACTGCACCGTCCCTTGCAAATCATTGTCGATAAAGCCTCCTAGAAATATTTATTTGTTTGTTTGTTTGTTTTTTGGAGAGAAAGAGCACATGAGTGTCCTTGTGTGAGGGGGAAGAGACAGAGGAAGTGGGAGAAGTCTCCGCACAGGGCTCTCTCTCTTACTCCTGAAATCATGACCTCAACCAAAATCAAGAGTACATTGCTTGACCAACAGCCACACAGGCACCCCAACCGATTTATAATTATCTTGTATTGAATTTGCCCTCTCTTTTCTGTGGGGACACTAGCTGGCAAACTCTCCAATCACAGTCCTCAAAATTTTCCTTTTTTATTAAACAACAAACTTTTTGCAGGATCTGTAAACATGTGGCTAGCTTGTGGGTAGATTAGAGCTGCCTGGCTATTGGTAGGACAGTGCGATGGAGGAAATAGAAACTAAGTATCCACATCACCATCCTGTGACCCATGGTAGAGAAAACAAACTTTGTGGCACAATATGACATGGTATCTAGGTTATAGTAGATAAGATGCAAGGCTGAACTATCTTCAGACTGTATACTTTTATTGGTAACTTGAGCCTCAATTCCCCATTTTGAAACAAGCCACTTGAATACCACTTGTTCTGTTCATCTTCAGCAGGATTCTTGAATCAAATTAATTGCACATAAAGATACACAAAAAACTATAAAATTGTAAATACCAGTTTTATTAAATATTTGGGAATATTCTATTTTTATATGATTGTAGCCCATTTAATAAAATGTATAAGACTTACAAACTTGCTCTAGCTGAGTCCCCTTATATGTATATAGTTTTTATTTTTTCCTTTTAAAAATTAGGATGAAATTCCAGATATATTAGTGCCTTTCAAGTAAAGGAGGAATCCAATAAACTACAAAGTTTCTTAATTGATTTCACATAACACATTTAATTTCTGCAACATCATATTTAGCAAATCCAGGCTGTTCCCATGAGTAAACATTATAGAAGTCACCAAATATGATCTATGGCTGCTCACTGATTGTTTCATGGGGCTAAACATCTAGAAACCATTTTCTTCTTTCTCTCCCCTCCTCTCTCCCTCCATCCTCCTCCTCTCCTTCCCTCCCTTCCTCCCACTTTCTGTCTTCTTCTCTGCCTCTCTCTCTCTCTCTCTCTGTTTCTCTCTCTCTCTTTCACGGTTATTCATGTAAACATAACACCCATCACGGAGCATTCTGTGTGGTCTATTTGTTATTATCCCCTGCCAATGAAACCTTAATAAGAGAGTCCCCACTACTATTCATGCATGGTATAGTGGTTGAGTCAGTGATTCTTATCATGTCTGAAGAAACACCACCCATCAGGGGTCACATTTACATGCTCTATTGGAAAAGAACTTTAGCTGAAAGTGTTCTCATAGTTCAGATCCTGCTGTGAAACATATGTGAAGAGACATTAACCACCTATATGTGTTAGGAATGTAAGAAACATGGAAAAACTGTGCAGTTTTCACAAAGTGGCAAAATAATTGAAACTTAATGAGGAGGTTCTCTGGATAGAAAAATGACCTTTTGTTGCAGTGTCGCTGACTTCCCACTTTCTATCAGGTAGCTGGAAAAATGAATGAATAAGTGAATAAACAGCAGCCTAAATCCCACTGAGCCAACATTTTGCTCAGTGTTGATTATTTTCTAGGTGTTCTTTTGCCACATAGGTATTCAGAACATTTTTTTTGTTTGTTTTGGTTTGGCTTTTGGTATTTTTGTTTGTTTTATTTTGGAGGGGGTTCTTGGTTTTTTTGTGCTTTTGGGTTTTTTGTTTTGTTTTACTTGACTGATTTGGATTTTTTATGTTTATTAATAAAAAGACAGAGACTTTCTTTCAGTGTTTTCACTCAGTATTCTGAGTATGGAATTAGTGAGCTTCCAACTAATCCTGACTTAATCTTAATGACACAGTTGCAAGTAAACCCCAAAATTTTGAATTTGTTGAATTTGAACTGCTAGGCTTCTTACTGTAACTTTCGACAATAACTTGCCTTTTTAGAGAGTATTTTTCTTCTGCTAAGAAACCATTGGGTATAGTTTTATGTTTCTCTAGAGACAAAATTGTCCTTAGTTCTTGGTACTCATGTTTTCTGGTTGTCCAGGGTTGTAGACCAGCTCCCTGGCTAGCCAAGTTCCTCTACTCCTCAGAGCTCCTCTCCAGACCTAAATTTTCCAGTAACCACTTATTCTGTCTTCTTTTCAAAAAAGTTTCTGTGAAATCTATTTAGCCAATGTTTTCTCCCTTTTCTCATTTGGATGAAATGCCTTATTCCAGAAAATCTCATCCTGTCGTTTACTGTAGTAATGCAATCATTAATGAAAGAACCTCAAGTTTCTGTCCTTCCGTGAGTTTGCTCCACCCTCCCCACTTCTTTCTACAGTCATCTTTCAGATCTGACTGATCTTGGATCTTGCAACCTGTGATGTTAGAAACAGGGTTTTTCTGTCTTTTAATGGGCTAACACGTTGCCTCTAACCAAAGTTTTCCAGAACTGGTAAGTTGTAACCATGGGAGAAAGTGATCAAGGGAAATACTTAATGTTAAATTAGCTGAAGTGTTACTGTGAATGTGGATGAGCAAATTCCTAAGACACTGGGAATGTAAGAAGTATGCAGCCCTTTTGGACTTCAGGTTAGCTGTTTTTTGATGATATCCAATGCACATATATTATGTAAACTGCCATTTACATTCAGTTCTTAGGAATTTACTGAGGAGAAATGAAAACATACACTAATACAAAATTGTATACATGAGTTTTTATAAGTTCTGTTTGAAATCAACAAAACCAGAAACATCAGTGGTTTGGAAACAGGTGAATGGATTAACAAATTATGGTATATCTACACAAAAGAATACAACTCTGCAATAAAAATAATGAAATATTAATATACACAACATGAAAAATATCTCAAATAATTATGCTGTGTGGGGAAAAAAAGAGAAAAATATGTACATCTATATGATCCCATATATTTATAGTTCTAGAAAATGACAACTAATGTATCATGACAGAAAATATTGGTTACCTGGCATTGGTGATGTGTGCAAATTAGTTGAAAGAAGACGTTATAAAGGGGGTCAAGAAAACTTTTTTGGAATGATGTTTCTGTTTATTATCTTGATAGTAGTGATATTTTTATGATTCAACAGAGAAGTTAAAATTTAAAAATATTTATGCTTTATACCTATCCAGTTTATTAAATATCAGTTACATCTCAACAAATCTATTATGAAACATAGTATAGGAAAAGTGTGGCTTCATATTAGAAAATATTAAGTTGTGAAAAGATAGTATTTTTTAACTTATTAAATATTTATTTTTGAGAGAGAGAGAGAGACCAGGGGAGAGGTAGAAAGAGAAAGAGACAGACATTGAATCCAAAGCAGGCTCCAGGCTCTGAGCTATTACCACAGAGCCCAACACAGGGCTAGAACTCAGGAACCATGAGATCATGACCAGAGCCAAAGTCGGTCACTTCATCAACTAAGCCACCCAGGTGCACCTAAAGTATTTATTTTTAGAGAATATGACAGTCCTTTTTGTGGAAAGGTGCTGAAAACCAGAGAAAATTGGAGGAAACACATATTTTCAAATGGAATATTGCAAGTAATAGTTATAAAACCATTCACATTCCAGGCATATCTCTGTGCATTCATAATATATTATACTCTAAATCACAATGTTTATAGGATAATAACCAATTGCTGTGGTTGCACACAAATGGTTATCTCCTTTTTCTCTTACTGGAGGGACTGTCCCTTCCCAAGAACTGAAATGATTGCCTGGTTTAGGACTTCACTCAAGTGAAGCAAAACATTGCCCATCTTACCTGAACATTTACTTTTCTACAAATACAGCTGTGGAATTACAGAGAGGCAGAGGCACATATAGACCCAACCAAGTTAATATAAATTGAGAGAATGCAAATACTAAATTTTTGTAATTGAAATTAACAGATCCTAACTTTCATTTTAAAATAAATTATAGTTAATAAAACTATAGTTTAAAGGTGTCTGTTTTACACATAGATTAGTTATGTGATAGGGACAAAGAACGAGGAAAGGAACAAACGAAAAAGAAAGAAAACAAATGGTTGAGGCACAACCTAGATAGAAAGAACGGGAAGTTGAACAAAACAAAATAATATAAAACAAACAAAAAGCCAAAAACCAGAAATGGGAAGGGAATTTTATAAAAAGAAGTTGAAGAAGAAAAGAGACTTGAAATTAAAGATATTGTTTATTTTTTTCTTTTTTTAAAATGAATTCACAGCAAAAGATATATGAAATGTATATGAATTTTAATTTTACCTATTTATATGCAGAAAACACCAAAATATTTTATCTGGTTGCCTAGCATTAAAGAAAATGGAGGTGAATATTTGTAGAACATCTACGTCAGTAAGATGTCTTTCATTTTTTGAATATTTAAGTTAACTTAGTATTACTTTTAAGGTCTTTTGGGAGGTTTTTTATGAGGTTTAAAATATAATAATTTGCAGAGGTCTTTACTTTGTATTTTTAAAGAGGGAGGGAGGGAGGGAAAATGGGAGGGAGCTGAAGGAAGGAAGCAAGGAGGAAAGTAAGAAAGGAGAGATGGAAGGAAGCTTAGAGGGATTGAGGCAGGATGGGTAGGGGGTTTATGATTATGTTTTCCCATCATTTTACAATCCTGCCCGCTCAGATCTCAGTCTGAATCAGGAAATCCCCCCTTACTAGATTAGACGAACAGTTTGCCTGGAATTTTCAGACCCTAACCTACATGAATGGGCAGTGCCTTCTGGGGTTCAGAACCTATTGGTGCTCAATATTTTTAACCTTTAGGCAGATGCTAGCTAGGCATGTTGTCAACATTTACTCATATAAATTTAAGGTGAATGTGAGCAATATGATAGGTTTCTCTTTCTTGGTTTCTTAAAATTTCCTTTTAAATGCAATTAAAATAATGTTTTAACCCAAAGTAAAAAAGCACCCTTAGTTTAGTTTAGGGCTTTTGTAAAATCAAGCAGATATAGATATGTTTTGTTACACACACTTCCTCAGAGGAAATAATAGACAAATGTATTCTCCAGTCAACTTCTGAGTGTCAGATAGATTAGGTGTTGTTTACTCTGTAGAAAACAGACAAGATAGGAAGTATTCTTAAATTCTAAAATAAGTTACTAGAAAACCCATAGCTGTGATGTAGTTCTTCTTCTGTCCCACCAGGAAAGCTTCCAGTGGTGTTTTATGATATTATTGACACTCACTATGGACTAAAATGCTCAGCAATAACTTCTAAGAAGTTAATGGCTGAAATTTAAAGGAACTATGACATCTTAATAGCACTATCACATTTATTTAGTAAATCCAGAGAACAAATATGATCTTAAAATGACTATGAATTAGAGAAATAAGAGAGCAGAAGCCTTGGGATTTAAAAAATAATCCTTGCATACACATAATCTTTATAAACTTAATATAAATAGCATTTCATTTTAAAAAGAAATTTATGACTTGTATTCTTTTATCATTATTAATGCTAACACTGAATGGATCTATAGTATCATCTAATTCCAAGCATTTTGTTTCCAGAAGGCATATAAATGAAAACTACCAAACTACTTGAATCCTCTGAATTTTCAGAATGAAGAAAAAAGGTCCCAGTGATTTGACCAATGTCAGAGCTGTAGACTATTCTGGGTTATAGGTCTTGTGGTTCCTAGATCATGCCTCTTTATAACATACTCTGAATATTTTTGGTCAGTTATTAGCACATGTGATCACGTGCTAGCCTGTGCCTTGATCAAAAATTTAACCGAAGCTTATTCCATTTCTTTCAAGGTATTCTTCAGCAATGCCTTTAAGTTTTAAACAACCTTGCTGGAAAATACAGGTTTCAGATTTGTATAAGCCTGAACTGCTGAATTCATGGTTTCTTCATGGCTTGCGTGACTGTTTCATGTATTTTCCTACCTCCTCGATCCCCTAACATTATCAAGCTAATGACCTTGATTTATACTTTACTAAGAAAATTAAAGCAATAGAGAAGTCCCCACACATCCACTCGTTCACCAGCTCCCACAGCCACGTACTCCTAGCCACACTGGCATCCAAGGCGGCATTTTCAGTTCTATCTTGTCCTTACCACTTTTGACAACTGGAAGCCATCTCTACACAGTTCTGTGCCTTCTTTCATATATCATATACTTTTTCAGCTTTACTGAATCATTCTCATCTAGTGCATCACGCATGCCATTTTCTTCTATCTGAAAATAAACCTTGGCACTGATTTCGCTTCCGCTGCCAGTTACTGCCCTGTTTCTTGGCTATCCTTTGCAACCTACTTCTTCAAAGAGTTGTTAATGCCAATATTTCCCATTCCTTTCTCTCCAACCCCTCTTAACAACATATGTATGTATCCATTCTAAAGAGTCTTCAGTCCAAAACATTTCAGATGTGCAGGTACCAGCTACCTGCAGGTTGCCTCCCACTAGGCCATTACTTGGGAACCGAGATGGATGGAGCAACTACTATTTGAGAAAAGAGCTATTAAATGCTTGGGTCAAGAAATAACACATGCCCACAGCTCACTAACCAGACCATCCATGGTTCTACCCACCCTTCTCCCAAACCAACATTCTGTCAGCAGGTCCTGTTTTTCTTATTGACAAAACATACCAACATCTGGCCACTTTTCTCTATCTTCACTGCTATTATCAAAGCCAACATTATCACTTTCTTGAATTATGGTAATGTATTCATAACAAACAAGTCTCCTCACTTCTTATTTGCACCTCAACAGTTTAGACTGAGAGATTCTTTTAAAATGTTAAGCAACATTATTATTCAGCTTTAAAATAAGGAAATCCTAACACATGCCTACAACACAGATGAACCTTGAAGACTTATGCTGAGTGAAATTAACCAGTCACAAAACACAAATATTTTGTGATTTCTCTTACATGACATACATATAATAATCAAATTTATGGAGACAGAGAGTAGAACGGTTGTTTCCAGTGACTGGAGGGAAGAAGAGAATGGGCAGTTATTGTTTAATGGACACAGTTTCAGTATGGGAAGATGACTAAAGTTCCAGAGATGTAAGGTAGTAATAGTTGCCCAACAAAATGAAATTAAGTAATATCATGTCATTCCTCTGCATTCATTTCTGAAGACTCCCAGCTTCACTTGGAGAAATACACTAAAGTGTGTAAGCTGACCTGAATAGCCATGCATTATATGTCTGTGTCCAGTAACCTCTGTGATCATCTCACCTGCTCTTCTCTCCCTCTTGGACCTTTTTCCAGCCACACTGGCTACTTTGTAACTGTATCACCTTGTACCCTTTGCTCTAGGTATGGCTACTTTTCTCTCTCCTGGTCATCTTTGGTCAGATCTCCTCTTCTCATGAGTTCCTTTGATCACACTATCTCAAGGTGAAACACACTCTTAATGGTACTCACCACTACTGTAGTTTGGTGTGGTACCTAACATCCTCTAAAATATTATGTAATTTGCTTAGTTCTTATGTATGTTTGTTTATTACTCACTGTCTGCTTCCAACTACTAGAATGTAAGTTCTCCTGGGCAGAAAGCATTGCTGTTTATCTCATTGATGTATTTCAAGGGCCAAGGACAGTGTAAGACTCATATAAGGTAATTAATAAATATTTGTGGAATGTTGAATAAATAAATGCCATTCTATTTCCCCCAGACTCTGCTCATATTTGACCTGTTGGCTTTTCAATCTCAATAACTCTTAAGGAATATATTTGATCTCATTTTCCAGGTAAACTCCCTAGGCCACAGTATTGTGATCTTCTCCAAACCCTTACATCCAAATCAACTAGCTGACAATTACTTGAGTTAGACCTTGCCTTCACTCTTCTATCGCTCATTTTTTTGTCTGCTTCTGTATTTATTACTTTTACAACAGTGTCATTCTTTGGCCTTATTTATTATTCTGGTACTTACAAATTATTTTTATAGAAAACTGTTATTTATTTATGGGGTTTTAATATGACCAGTAGAAATGGTATATGGATATCATCTGAAATTTTATGCAATGTATTTCAATCAAATGGTGTTATCAATATTTGGTAATAACTCCAGGTCACATATTGTTATCATGTGTTTGAACATTGAATATGAATAGCAGGAACATTTAAATTTAAAACAGAATAATCAGAAGCAACAATAATAGTTTTTTAAAATTTAGAATCTCCAATTGTTTTATAATTATAAACTTTTCTGATTCAAAAATGGTATAGAAATTATCATTTATGATTTATTTAAGACATGCTATAAGAAAATGAATTCTCCTACCCATTGAGGTAAATGCCAGTAATATTTCTACATAGGATTTTGTGGCCATTTTAAGATTGTTGTTAAAATAACAAAACAACAGATATATGCCTATATACCAGACATCAAGATGAATAAACAAGTTGAGTATAGAGAGTCTACTCAAAACTGTGTAGAGAATTCATTTCATTCTGTTTTATATTTTTAAGTTATTTCATCAAAATAATTACACAAATCCATTAGAACACCTTCTCAAATTTATATATAGACAGACCTTTTACACAATAAAGTCAAAGTAAATGTTAAAGATTTGATCTTGCAATTACATTTGCACTTTGCAAAAATGGGCTTTCGAGCAGTGGCTAACTTCCCACTCCCTGCCCTGTACCTGAGTAAGAGGTGGCTCCCCTGCATGTCGTCGCAATCATTGCCCTGGGAATAATGACCTGAAGCCCTCACATGTGTACCAGCAATCAATTCAGATTCCACGGGGGAAAAAATAGCTGAATTATACCATTTAATGATACTGCACTGTAGCTTGAAAAATAATGTAGCCAGCTATATATGAAAGCACTGAGTATTTTAAAACATGAAAACATGTGTATACGTTGCCCAGTTCTTCAAATTCTGTTGTATCTATCATCCTTTTTGGTAATAGGGCCTGGGATTTGGATGGGGAGCTAGGGCTGCCAGTGGCTTTCTCTCTGCTTCTAATGATTCCAAGGGCAATCTCATACTTTGGAATACTGAATTTAAGATTACGCTTTTTGTTTGATTATTTATGCAATGGTATGCTAGAAAATGTTTGATGGCCTGATTACAAGCATGCAATTAAGTTTAGTGGGACTTTTTTTCTAATGTATGTATAGCACATGATAGGAAATAATTATAAAAATATACTCTTTAATGTAAATCCCATATAGCCAATTGATTCTCACAGAATGCTTTCACTGAGTTTTTTTCAATTTTTGTAAACATGAAGCGTATGATTATAATGATTAATGAGTGTAGTTCTAACATGAATAGTAGCTAATATTTTGTTTGCATTAATATGTAAGAAGAAAATGAAACAATTATGATATCTATAGGAAATTTACTTATTATTCAGTGACATAACAATTTTTTTCTGAATCAGAGAATGAATTTTGAGTAGTAGAAGAATATTCCCTCAATTTATTGTGTTATTTACAATGTAAGAGCTACATTCATGCAAACATTTATGTTCAATCTGCATTGTTAACATTTTCTCAATCTCTTTCTTAGGCCTAGACATTGAAAAACAATGAATGAAGTCTTGATTTATAACATTTGTTTAATTCCATTGTAAAATCCACTCAATGTGGCCAATTTCAAGATGCCAGTATGAAATTCCTGAACAAATATTTCCACGTTACTGATAAAATACACATGTTAGGTTTTCCATTGTACCATCAAAATCCCATTTCTAAAATTTTGCCTGTTTCAGACTTTGTTTCATAGATTTGGCAACACTTGAAATTTTACCTTATAGCCTACTGATAAAACTTGTTATTAGCGTATTCTGAATTTTTCACCCTTTAACATACTACTTGCAGAGTTTTGCTAAAGGTGGTAATCCTACACACCTGCTCTCTGTGGGTTTCCTAGAATGACAAAATAAGTAGATTTTGATATTCAGGCCGTGTGGGTTGCTTAGGCCCATAATTGTTTTTAATGGGCTGCTCTCTTCAAAAACACAGTTGGTTACTACACACATTAAACCAAAGAGTTAGGACCATAAAAATTAAGGGATTTATAAGTTTACAATAACTGAAACTTTGTTAAACATAAATCATTTAGAATTTCTTTATAATTTTTAGCATACTCTGTAACATATACTGACCTGCATGTCATCATTCAGTAATGATTTGGAATACAGTCTGGCAGTAGGGAGCTGCCAGAGTAATGCAACAGTAAAGTGGGTTTTTTGTTCAATGATTTCATTTTGGCAAAGGTTTGTTTACATACTAACTTCTGTTTAAAGCAGTCAGTAAGGAAGGCGTTCCTATTTACGGTAGTAATGATCTGGCTTGTGCCAGTCTGGTCTTTGTCTTATATTACATGCACGCTGATAGTCATCTACCTCACAGGAAATCCAGTTCTGGCTAGGCATGCACAGGCAAAATGAAATGCATGTTGAAGTGACTCTCTGGGAATTTTCAGGCAAATTAATTGGTAAATAGAAAACAATTCACTATTAGGACTGCATTATAAGCAGTTCATTTTTTGTTTTCATTTAATGGGTAAATGTTAACACCAGATATATTCATTTGTCCATATGCAAATAAATATGTAAACTTAGGGCTTTGGACGTGAGGTGGATGGTGGATAGGAATTATTTAAAAACTCAAAAATTTAGTACGGGGAATCAATATTTTAAAAAGTCCAAAGCTTGGCATTTACTATGATAAACTTACTCCTTCCTCCTTTTCCTTCCTGTATAAATGTTTACCTTGAGCATGTAAGAACAACATTGCCAGGTTTTGAGAAAGTCCAATGATTATTTAAAATAAGTTTATTCTCTTAAAAAAAAAAAAAAGGAGAGTACTTGGGTGGTTCACTCGGCTAAGCATGTGACTCTTGATTCTTCCTCAGGTCAGGTCAGAACCTTACAGTTGTGAGATCAAGTCCCCTATTCTCATAAGCAGATGCGGACCTGCTTAAGATTTTCTCTCTTACTTACCCTCTGCCCCTCCCCCATTTGCATCCTGGTATGTGCATGCACTCTCAAAAACAAATAAACAAACAAACAAAAACAGTAAGTTTAATGTGTTTGAATTCATTTAAAATGAATCTTTTTTTCCAGGAATGTTTTCCCTAAAATCTAAGCCCATCTGTATTTTAAGAGGAAAATCCTTGCATGTGTTTCTAATTCTTCTACAAACATACCATTAAAATATACCATTGCAAAGACCAGTGGATAGCCAAAAAAATGCATAAACACTTTTCCCCATAGAAACAAAAAGGTCTTGGGTATTGAATACAAACAAGTATTCCAAATATTTGGAGGATCACAAAAAAAAAAAAGATTCATTCAGTTCCTCAGACTTTTTATTATATATTTTAAATTTTACTTTGTCCTCTACTGCTATTTTTAACTTTCTCTGTATTTATTCTTTAAGCAATCCTTAAATTGCTGTTTAAAAAAGCAACTGCCTCTTTCCAGTCTTTTCTAAAACAATATGCTATGTAACTAACTTGGTTAGGAGAAGCAGAAAGCTATAGAAAAAACAAAATTCACAATCACATGGTCCACAGGACTTAATGTGTATTTAAGTCATAATTTTAGAAAGAAAATATGGAAACAACTAAACATTAAAGATGTGGGCATTTGTCAAATATTTGAAGTCCAAGCCTCTCAGTGAATATTTTTAGAAGTTTCTGCTATGGGGCGCCTGGGTGGCTCAGTCCTTTAAGCGTCTGACTTCAGCTAGGGTCATGATCTCTCTGTTCATGAGTTTGAGCCCCACTCAGAGCCTGGAGCCTGCTTCAGATTATGTGTCTCCCTCTCTCTCTGCCCCTCTCCACTCATGTTCTCTCTCTGTCTCAAAAATAAATAAACATTTAAAAATTTAAGAAAAGAAGTTTGTGCTATGTCCAGAAGGTTACTTCAGTAATTAAGGTGAAATGTTTGTGGAAAAGGGTATTTTTTTTTCCTTAATGAAACTGAACTTGTTTTTCAGCAGTCTGATGATAAGTTTGTTTTTTACTTTTGTGTTCACTCTGCAAAACAGTATCCATTTGAGGTCTAAAATGTTTCCATTGGCCACATTCATGATCCAAATTAACCCGCTGGTTGTCATACCTTTCCTTCGGTATAGGTTGTCAATTGCTGGATATGGGAACAATGGTGAATATGAAACTGTTCAGAAACATGGAAGCCAGGAGTAGATCTGTGTCCTATAGACCTAAACTCTTAAGAGACAGTTCTAATCAATGCAATTTTCTAAGACCAGTCAGCCTGATTTATACAGAAGCTACACAGATGAATGAACTAGGTGGTGATCTATCTGTGAACTGCACTGACCATTCAGTTTTTCCATGGTCCCTTAAGCTAGTTACAGACCTGTGTCTATGATGCAAAGTAAAATGGACAGTTGAGGCAATTATCTGAACAATTCTGGTGAAAAGAAAGCTTGTTACTGAGAAAAAAGTGAGTTGGGGTGTGCCTTAATTATCTGTATTGAATTTCTATATTGATCACATTCACAAGACAATTGCTTGACTCACCACTTCATTTTGCTTGGGTAGACACGGGCTAAGATAATTGAAAGCAATTAAACAGCAGTGGCTGGGGAACCATAAGTGACAACTTAGGTCAGATATTGTGGTGCAGGTGAGCTTCATCAACAAGTATTTATCAAACCCCTACTGTGCTAGATAGTGGGATGATTACCAGTTAAACAGAGAAGAAAACAGCTATTTGCAAACTACTGGGAACAAGGTATGCATCCATAAAAAAGTTAGGTGGAGTGGGGGCCAAATCAAGAGTGAGTTTCAAAATAAAAAACTGTGTTTTATGTTAATATGTTGATCTCTTTCCAAAGCCTAGTGAAAGTTAAAATATTTGCAGTTAAACATCAGGTTGGTTTTCTTAAAGAGCATGCCATTATTAGAGGAAGAGTGGAAAGACTTCATAGAAATCATTCATTGAATGAAGCAAGTGCACTCTGGCCATCCTTCTTTGGAAGACAAATATATCTGGGAGGAGTTAGATACTTCAGTGCATTAAATCCCCAAGGCCTTTCCTTCAGAGGACAGGTGAGAACAGCAGCTTGAGATCGCTGGATGCCTGGGGCGCCTGGGTGGCTCAGTCGGTTAAGGGTCCAACTCTTGATTTTGGCTCAGGTCATGATCTCATGGTTCCTGAGACTGAGCCCCATGCTGGGCTCTGCACAGACAGCGCAGAGCCTGCTTGGAATTCTCCCTCTCCTTGTCTCTCTGCCCCTCCCCAACTCTCTGTTGCACACATGCATGCGCTCTGTGCTTGCTCTCTCTCTCTCTCTCTCTCTCTCTCTCTCTGTTTCTCTCTCAAAATAAATAAATAAAAACATTTTTTTAAAAAGGCCATGGAATGCCTATGGGCCTATGGGAAATAACTGAATGATGAAGAAAGGGTAGGTAAAGACTGAAAAATTCTACACTCACTTAGCAACTTTGCTGTGAGCCAGCTAAGTGGACTAGCAGGCCCTTTAGCATCAAATGATTATTGTAGTGAAAGTGACAGCAAGGTTAACCTATCTCCACCTAGAACACTGAGGCAAGACCTGCCCAGTACACACTTATCTGGACATTTTTTTTTATGGGAACAATATCACTGGTAGGTCTTACAGTGACTTTATCTAGAACCACATTTGTGTCTCTTGGAGTACACACACACACACACAGACACACACACACACACACACAGATTCTCTGAATCATATATTAATACATAAAATGGAGAAATTTAATATTTGCATATACTCCTTTGTCATATACTCTAATGCTATTGTTAATAGAGTGTTAACATATAAATAATTTCTGGATTAAATGTAATTCACCATCACATAACAGTTCAGATTTTATTTATAAAATAAGACTAGTTATATTTAAGTCAGAAATTAATATTAAGTCAAATAACATATAAAAATAATGTGGGTGATTTCTGGTACTGTCTTAATGATTTTAAAGGGGGAGATCAATATATCATTAGAATCAAACCCTCCAATGACAACTATCTTTTCTTGTTCATCTTTGTCATGAAAGTTTAGAATTGGGAGCTGGAAAGAAGAGTAATGGAAACACATTTTAGCTTTCTTGAATGCTAATTGTGCCACTTTTTCACCAGCCCCCTCCCAGTACAAATGCATACACTTCCTCAGGTACTCAAACATTTACTCCTGCAAATACAGACTCACTCCTATTTAGAGCTAATCACAAAGTACTAGGATTCAGAGGCAACTTGCGATAAACTAATTTCCTGCTTCAGACTCTCCTTATTAAAAAATTGATCTATTCCATTTGTCTCTCTGATTTAATCTATGACATCAATCAAATGAAAGATTGGTACTAATATACATATAAGGTACAGTGATTCTACTCAGCTGTGAAGATAAAACAATTGTTACCCTTTACCATAATTGTATCTCACCCCGTATCAACCTGAATTATAACTGAGAAACTGGAAAGTTGCAATTGGCTTTACTTGCTCATTCAGCTGTTACTCTTCTAAAAGATCCAAACCTTCCCACAAGTCCTCAGGGGCAATACAATTCTCTATTTTAATGAATTCACTTGCACCCCACTGAGAATTAATTGCTTTGGAAGCAACCCAATGGTCTGACATGCTGGGAGGCCCACTGGTGGTTCTTTTTTCCTAATAAAGAGCTCTAAGGAATTAACCAACCTCCTGACCAGGTATAATGTCTTCGTCTATTTTCCTTTCTACCTCTCTGTGTCCCCCTGTCTTTCTCTCCGTCTACACACACACACACACACACACACACACACACACACGCGCACACAAGAAAGGATTGTGAGATCCCTGGTATTATTGATAAAACTGTAAATAACTTGTTTTATAAATATAACTGGAGGGTTCTGTGGTATGCAAGCCCACAGGTCAGCTTTGTATAGTCTCTTCCTCTTTGTGAGAAAAATCAGCAATAAATTGTTCTTTGTGAGGATATCTTGGGTGTTAAAGTATATTAAAAGAATAGAATTTGCCATACTTGTATATAATTGGAAGTGCCATCCTTGATTCCTACATGAGGCTAAAATCTCCAATTAAAGTTATTCGCTTATTCATTAATCCAACAGATATTTACTCAGTAACTATTGTATGTCTATATTTCCCCCCAGATTAGAAGCTGTAATGAGAGGATTGCCCCAGGAAAGTAGTCCGTAGTAGTGTGCAGAGCCATTCAGGTACATAGGTAACACCGATGAGACACAAAAACTGTGGCATAGACTGAAAGAAACAGAACTAAGACATTAGTTGAATTCTATGCAGATATTACTTAAAATTATCTCACTGCCTGAGTCCCTTAAGTGTCTTAACAAAGAAGATAGGTGCAGCAGAGCTATTGAAGCAAAGTTAATATCTATAAGGAAAACAAAAAAATAGGGAACAGAGATAGATAGTGCTGAAATAGGGCTCTAAGTTACAGCCTTGGCATTTCATCATAAAATTCATATCTTGTTTCTTTGCCTCCCAGGCAGAAAGGGAAGAAAAGCATTTTTTTACTGAATTTATTGTTATGGAACTAAAAAATGCAGGGAACACCCAAGTGGTTCAGTCAGTTAAGCATCCAACTTTTGATTTCAGTCAGGTTATGATCTCATGATTTGTGGGTTCGAGCCCCGCATTAGGCTCCTTGCAAACAGCATGGAGCTTGCTTGGGATTCTCTCTTTTCCTCTCTCCCTCTCTTCCCCTCCTCTGCTCACACTCTATCTTTCTCTCAAAATAAACAAGTACACTTCTAAAGAAAGAGAAGTAAGAAAAGCAAAATAGTTTATCATAAATAGTATTTTTTCTCTTATGGAATTCTAAAAGAAATTTATTGCATAGCCCTTTACTCAAAAACTATAAGAGTATAAATGACTTAATGCATTCCTAATGATTGTTTCATTAAATAAGAAGACATATTCTTCAGAGACTTCTACTTCCAGTAAAGATGGAGTAACAGGACCAGACTTATTCCTTTGTCTGAAATAAAATTTAAAAAGAACAAAAACATCACACAAAAATTTTGGAGGTTTCACTGGACATCTAGCAACAGAGGACAGTGATCCTGAAAGACGTGAAATAGATGAAAAGAACCCTATGACTGTTCCATCTTCTTGCCTGGAAAGAAGTTTTAGCCTGTGGAGTTAGGAGAGCGTATGCTGCCTGAATTGAGGGGAGAGATCTGGGAATCCGGGGAGGTCAAGGTGACTACGGTAGTCAATACAAAATACTGCAGAAGAGACTATCGGAGGGGGAGAAGGAAAAAGACTTAGGCAGAGAGATCTAGACATCTGAGGAGGGTCTCTCTCATGCCTTCGGGCCTTCAGATAACTACTGATCATGATATACACATGAGGAAGACATCTGAGACTGAGGACTTGAAAGGGTTATAGAAACAATCCTCAAGTCTCACACCAGCCAAGGTAGAGTGTGTCTTTAGAATAGCTGAAGTGCAAAATACTAATTTGTAGCCCATCAGGTAGAGCATTCTGAATAGTTTTGTTTCAGCAATGGGGCAAACTTAGCCCCAGAGTAAATGGTGCTCTAGAACTGGCTTAAAAAGCTGATAGCAAGAAACAAAAGGGTCAAATTGTTTTAGGTAACATGACTACATTTCTGAACAATGCTCATGAATATGTATAGGAACACAAAAATATCCCATACCCAGCAAGGTAAAAATTTAATGCCTGACATCCGATAAAAAAAATTACCAGGTGCACTAACTGTGGCAGTAAATCAGACTTCAATTGTGAAAGAAGAGTCATAAGACCCAAAATAGCAATGCTTTTGCACTTCAGGTTTATTGCAAGAAATATATAGAATCCAACAGCATTAAAAGTAAGAATATGCATCACAGCTAAGAGTTGGTTCCCAACTGGGATTTGCAGAAGCAGAATCCAATTGTCCACCCACTACAGGGGTTTATAAAATGTGTTTTCTTTCTCTGTAGGAACCACCATCATGTTCACAGGATACCTTATATTCAAGGAATTCAGAATGGAGTGTAAATCTGGACCTTATATACCCAGCTGGCCACATTCTTCCTATGTGACCAGCTTCAACACTCTGAGGGTTTACCAAAACAAGGTACAAACAACCAATCATTATTTTATCAGCAAACATTGTTGCTAAGCTGTTAAAAGTCAAACAAACAAACAAATAAACAAAAACACACTTTGAAACCTGATCACAAAACAACATCATTAATCAGTGCATTTAAAGCTTTCTCCAGGAATTTCTGTCAGGCAAATACATCTCTTTAAACAGCTTGGGCTATTTACAGATCTTTTAGAATAAACTATTTTAACCACACCAGTCATGCAAGAAGCAAGAATCATCAATGAAAATGAAGAGACAAATCAACCAATCTAAAAAATCTAGAACTGAAACAGATAATATATAATTATAAGACAAGCACATCAAAACAGTTATTCTAATGATCCCATGTGACCAAGAAGCTAGAAGAGAGATTGATCATATCAAGTAGTGACATGAAAGAGGTACCAATGACTCAAATCAAACTTCTAGAGATGAAAACTACAAAGCTTAGATGAAAAACATGCTGGGATTGCCTGGGCTCAATCAATTAAGCGTCTGACTTTGACTCAGATCATGATCTTACTCTTTGTGGATTCAAGTTCCACAACAGGGTCCGTGCTGACAGCCCACTTAGGATTCTGTGTCTCCCTCTCTGTCTGCCCTTCCCCAGCTCGCAATCTCGGTCTCTCAAAAAATGAACATCAAAAAATTTTAATAAAACATGTTGGATGCGTTAACTATTAGAATAGATATTACAAATGAAAAGGATAGTAAACTGAAAGATGTATTAATAAAATTATTAAAAAACAAACACATGAGAAAAAATAAGTCTGAAATAATAAATAGATAAAGCAGTTGGGCATTCATGGACCTTCATCTACATCTCGCACCATGTACATTAAACTGCAAATAAATCATAGATTTAAATGTGAAATATAAAACACTTTTAGGGCCTAGGACTCAGTAAGGAATTTTTAGACTTAAAATGTAATTTATATTAAAAAAATCAGTATGTTAGACTTTATTAAAATTAAAAATTTTGCTCTGCGAAAGACCCTGCCAAGATTCAGACTTGGAGATAAACACTTGCAAACCATATATGTGACTACAGACGCATATCTAGAATAAGGAATTCTTCGAACCCTGTAAAAAAAATCATTTAGAAAATGGGCAAAGGGCACTAACAGATATTTCACTAATTAGGATAAAAGATAGCAAATGAGCACATGAAAAATATTCAATGTCACTAACTATTCATAAAATACAAATTAAGACCACTTCATATGTTTTAGAACACCTTGAAATAAAAAATAGTGACTACCAAATGCTGGTGAAAGTGTGGAGAAACCAATCACTCATACACTGCTGGTGGGACGGTAAAATAGTACAATCACTCTTAAAAAATGTTTGGCAGTTTCTTAAAAAGTAAATATATAATATACCATATGACCCAAATATTATAATCCTGGACATTTGTGTCACAGAAATGAAGTCTTGCGTCCATTAAAAAACCTGTGCCTAATATTCAAGATAGCAGATTTATTTATAAGAGCACTGATCAGGAAACACCATGTCCTACAAGAAGTGGATGATTCAACAGTCTGATACATCTGCTAAATCATACCTCTTGCATCCCAAAGACTTCCATTGCACACTGTGATTCCAAATTACTGGGGGGAAAGAATGTTGATTTTTAAAAAAAATATGAAATCTTCTTTGAAAGTGTCAGCTATTTGATTTGTCTCTAATTTGAGGAAAATGTATAGTTTCCATGTTATAAATAGAACAAATAATAAGTAGTACATGATGTTGGAAAATACAGAGCTCTCTTGGCTAAGAAACCTGTGTTCATTACATGGCTGTGCTATAAACTGAGCTGGACAGTCTTTAATATCTTCCAGATTCCTGAATCTAGAAGAAGAAATAAGGACAACTCCTGGAAAGGTTGTTGTGAAAATGAAACCAGTTTAAAAGGCTTACTATAGGGGCACTGGGGTGGCTCCGTCGGTTAATCACCTGACTTCAGCTCAGGTCATGATCTCACAATTTGTGGGTTTGAGCCCCGTGTCGGGCTCAGTGCTGACAGCTAGGTCAGAGCCTGGAACCTGCTTCAGATTCTGTGTCTCTCTGTCTCTCTCTCCCTCCCCTGTTCATGCTCTGTCTCTCTCTGTCTCTCAAAAAAATAAATAAATGTAAAAAAAATTTTTAAAGGCTTAGTATACAAGCATTTAATTAAGATTTTTTTCACCCACCCAAACTATCTTCTTTATGTATGTTATGTAGTGCATTATTTAGAGCATGGAATCAGGCTTAAAAGACACATGAGTTAGAGCTCAGACTGTTCCCTTTTCCAGTTGTATGAATCTGGAATATTTAGTTTGATTCTCAATATTTTCATCTCTGGAAAAAATTAATAATATTACATCACAAATTTTGTATTAATTGCAAAATGATATATTGTAGGTATACTCTAAACTCAGAATCTTCAATATCATTCAATTGATTCACTTAGAATTGTGGCAGTGGGGCTTAAGACTCTTTCTTTGTTGTTTTCAAGTTAGAAGTAATAAATCTATAGCATTCCAAACAATGCCAGTAAATGGAATCACTTAAGGTGGCAAATGATTTTCCCCCTAATTAAAATGTACATTGGGTAGACATAAAAAAAAAGAGTTCCAGTTAGATCTGGATTTAACCTGGACTGTCTCTCAGATTAATACTATCACTTTGATCTGTGTGTCTATTTTTGTGCTAGTACCATGTCTTAATGACTACAGCTTTGTAATATAACTTGAAGTCAGAATTGTGATGCTTCCAGATTTGCTTTTCTTTTTCAAGATTGCTTTGTCTATTCAAGATCATTTGTGGTTCCATACAAATTTTAGTATTATTTGTTTTAGTTCTGTGAAAACTGATGGTGGTATTTTGATAGAGATTGCATTGAATGTATAGATTGCTTTTGGGTCATTTAGACATTTTAACAATATTTGTTCTTCCAATCCATGAGCATGGAATATTTTTCCATTTCTTTGTGTCCTCTTAAATTTCTTTCATAAATGTTCTATAGTTTTCAGAGAGTAGATCTTTTACCTCTTTGGTTGGGTTTATTGGGTATCATGGATTTTGGTTCAATTATAAATGGGATCAATTCTTTGATTTCTCTTTCTGCTACTACCTTATTGGTGTATAGAAGTGCAACAGATTTCTGCACTTGATTTTGTATCCTGCAACTTTGCTGAATTTGTGTGTTTGTTCTGGTAATTTTTTTTTGATGGAGTCTTTTGGGCTTTCTACATAGAGTATCCTGTCATCTGCAAAAGGTGAAAGTTTGACTTCTTCCTTACCAGTTTGGATGTTTTTATTTCTTTTTGTTGTCTGATTGCTGAGGCTAGGCTGTCCAGTATGATGTTAGATAACAATGGTGAGAGTGAACATCCCTGTCTTGTCCTGATCATACAGGAAAATCTGTTTCTCCCCACTGATGATGACATTAGCTGTAGGTCTTTCATAGATGGCCTTTACAATGTTGAGATATGTTTCCTCTATCTCTACTTTGTTGATTTTTTTTTCAAGACCGGATGCTCTATTTTGTCAAATGCTTTTTATGTATCTATTGAGAAGATCGTATACTTCTTATCTTTTCTTTTATTAATGTGGTATATCATGCTGATTAATTTGCAAATACTGAACCACCCTTGCTGCCCAGAAATAGATTTCACTTGACCATGGTAAGTAATTCTTTTAAAGCACTGTTGGATTCAGATTGCTAGTATCTTGTTGAGAATTTTTGCATCCATGTTCATCAGGGAAATTGGTCTCTAGGTCTCCTTCCCAGTGCCTGATTATGGAATCACGGTAATGCTGGCCTCATAGAATGAGTTTGAAAGTTCTCCAAACATATCCTTTGATATGTGTATATAAAGAAATATAACTTTTGTGTGAAGACTCTGAAGACAGCTATCCTGAAAGTGTAAATCATGAAGGAAAAAAATCATGATTAAAAGCTTCCAAAATGCATTCTAAGGAAAGTATCCTAGCACAGTATTTATATTTTCTAAAATTGCTATCAAATAAGATGTCTTTGAGTAATTTAATTTTTAAAAATTAGAATTAAATATAAAAATCACTCAAATATCCACTTGTATATATAGAGAGAGAGAAAGGCAAAGGATCTTTTAAAATGAATAATATAAATATAAAATAATAAATGATATGTTTATATATGTATGTTCTCTAGTGCTAATTGAGATTGATTATCTCTGTTTTCATTCACATTATGTTACTGAATTGTGGAATGAAAAATCAAGACTAACAAAGGGTTAAATATAAGTGAATTATTTTTCAAATATAATCTTCAATACACAAATAGCATTTTTAAAACTGCATTTTTTAAGTTATTCAATATAATTGAATTCTCTTACTGACAAATTCCACATGAAAAGTTTTAATGGCTGTGTAGGATGTTAATAAAGTCCTCAGAATAAAAAAAATTGCAGTAGATTTCTTCTTTATTAATTCAATATTTATATTTATAGTTACCTTTAAAATAACCCACACAGGACAGGGTTAATTTATTTATATTTGGCTTCTCCTTTGTTTGAATTGGGAGAATCTATATATTTCTTCAGTTTGTCCATCTGAATAAGGAATATAACTCTGACAAAGGAGCTAAAAATATCAGAAAGATACAGTAAAATTTTATATTGTGTTTAAACTAGAAGTAATGCCATGTGTTTTTCATCTGTGACAAAGATAAAAGTAAAACTATGGAAAGTAAAATTAACCCTACTTAAAATTAGGAATATTTTTATTATGCAGCTCTTTTTAAAGAGCAATTCAATGTAAGTATTTGTGTTACTTCTAAATAATGATGATATTTTAACATTTAACTAAAGTGCTTATTTCAATAGTCTTATTGCTGAAATTATATTTAGAGATCAAGACCCTCAAGGGGACCTTCTGTATCATGGCTTTCTATTCCACCATAGATCTGCAGTAGCTAGCATGACTTTTCATACATAGGAAAGTCTCAGTATAGTTGTGGTGGTATGGATGACAATAAGGAGAAAATGTACACATATGTGCACACACAATATTGATGTTGTGTTCAAGAATTTTAAATGAATTAAGAGCATATTAGATGCTACTCAGCATCTAAAATGGAAATCAGCTGATATGCATGGAAATCATGCATTCTAATTTCTTTTTTTTTGCATATGAATACCTTTATTTTCTTGAATATAACACAATTTATTTTTTTAACATATGCAGATATTTTCCATCATTTAAAATACAGTAGTTACAATGACACTCCAAACAGAAATGCAAAGTAAAAAAATCAAGACACCAACTTCTATTTCATGTAATTAGACTTATACAGAAATTAGAAGGTTAAGTAACAACTAGTTAATCCCCTAATTTCACAGCTCTCTGAAGTGGCAATTGTTATATAGCAGTTTATCTATGATACATTCAAGATACATGATAAAATTTATTACTTGCCCATAAGCTACAACACAGCCTGCTTAATACCTTTCCTTAAATTCCACCTCTATACTACATTTGATTATTTAAAAAGAAGACAAAATAGAACACAAGTAACAGAAAACAGGTAAATAAGAAACAGATTATGAGGTAGTCAATATAAACCCAAATATCAGTAATTAATTTAAATATAAATTAGCTAAATATTCCAATTGTGAGACAAAGATTTTTCAGGCTAGACTGAAAGACTTTTTTTTTTCTTTAAATCTCTAAACGTTGCTTATAAAAGAAACATCTTAAATATAAGACTAAAGAACTGTTGAAAATTAGAAGTTGTAATTTTGGAAATAGATATGTCATACAATCTCTAAACCAAAAGCAAGATGATGTAAATACCCTCATAACAGAGAAGATAAATTTTAATGCAAGAAATAAAGAAGAATATCATTAATGATAAATGGGTGATCATCTGGAAGTATTTAACAAGAATGTGTTTGTCTAATTCTATAACTTCAAAGTATAAAAAGCAGAAACTGACATAATGAAAAAGAGATTAGAGAGACTCTATACAATCATAGGAGATAGAAGTGCATAGTCTCTTGTACTCAGAGGATCTGGATTTAGTAATCTGGCAGATTCGTAGGCATGAATACATGAAAAGCTTGACAGGTGATTCTATATTCGTTCCTTCCTTTTTTCATACTGACTGTAGAATTACTACTGTGAAAAAAATCACTGTAGTGAAAAAGCTTATTAGTTATTAAAGTGATAACAAAATGCCTTAATCTCTTATTTTTTCCTTAACAAAGAATTAAAAAAAAATAAGGTTCCACCTCATTTCTCATACCCCATTTTGTCTATCAATATCTTTTTCATAGATAGCAGCAGATAATAGCACTGGAAAACAATCAGAAGTTAATTTCTGGACAACTTGGAAACCGAAGTAGGATTTAATACAGAAATATACTTCTGTTATTGGATGCTTTTCATTTTTAATGATTTACTGAGGTGAATCAATGCCATATATTGTTATTAAATGTGGGATAATAGAATTTTCTTGTAGAAAAGTAGGAGTGGTGAAATTGAGAATAAGAAGTGTTTTCTGATGCTATCAATCTTACAGATTCATAATCATCAAAACTTGTGAGATTTGGTTTTTTTTTTTTCAGTTCAAAGAACCACATAGGAGATACCATTCTTTCCATTGACTCTGATAATAATTGAACTTAAATTTCAAATTTTCTGTTAGATTGTCTATAACTCCATCTTTGTTACATCATTACATTTTATAGCCGTAGAGATAATGTAGCTTAATATTATTTTGGTTATTAAAGTTAAAGTTTTAAACTAACTTGACTTCTTGTGTTAACAAAACAGGCTGTGTAAGTTATCTCTGACCCTACCCAAACAAGGAAAGTTGCTTTGTTTCCCTACACCCCAATTATATGTTCATAGATATTTATATGTTCATTATTTAAAAACGGTACCTTCTGTAAATAAGTTACTCTATATGCTAATAGCTACATGGTCTTATTTTTAAATAAATTAGCTTTCATGTAGTCTTTTAATTTAAAATCAATCATTTGACTTAAAAGAAAGTTATAGAAAAAGTGAGGTACTGGCATTGTACCATGAGGTCACATGAGAAAAATATGGCTATATGGTAGTAGAAATTATGAGCAAACACTTTGGTATACTATAAAACTTAAAATTCATTTTTTCTTCTCTTCTTTTCAAATATATTTCCATATTATATTCTGTAGGTGACTAATAATCCCCTAAAGTGACAAGGGGATTGTATATCTGAGAAATTTCCCAGGAACAGAAAGCAATAGAATTATGTCTGCATACATTTTCATAATAATAAGAACAAAATATATAATAGAAAGGCTGTCTGAAATTTGGCTTTACAAGTATCTTGAGGAAGACCTAATTTTTAGTAGTAGGGTGGACAGAAGCCACTATAAATGATTTTAGTCTGATGCTTAGCAAAACCAATTATTTTTCTGGTTGCCAAGGATTAACAATAGTTTATCTTATAAACTCCTTTACCCACACACACTGCCACAATTTAGCATCCATGTGTGGCCAAAGCATGGGCTATGTGAATGGAGACATTATCCAAGCATAACATGCAATATAATTGTGGATTTAGCTTTTCAATTGAATTGCTTTAAGCAATGTTAAAAAAAAAAAGATACTATTCTCTAACAAAGGAGTAATTTGCATTAGCAATAGGTTTGGTTTTCGGTGTTTCTATGATTTTTACAGGTTTATTTCATTTAATAGAGATTCATGCAATTATGAAAATGTTATTTTTCAAGTACTTATCAGTACCAGACAGTATGGCTAGTTTCAGCCTAGGGCAATTATCAGCTAATTTGGCATCTATCTAGTAGATTGGTTCCCAAATCACAAGGCTTTTCAGACTAAATAGCATTTATTTTGTGAGTTGTTCACAAGTGCTCATCTGCATGTATGAAATTTCTCCTCTGATTCTGGTTTCTAAATGTTCATGTTAAGCAAAATTGGAGCATTGAATCTACTTAATATGTTTTGAATTCTGACTTATTGTTTTCTGAAGTCATTTTTAAAGTTTTTAAGTCCCTCAAGTTAGGACTTAATTATTTTAATAGTGATTCATATCACTGACTTACTACACTGTGTGTCTGTTGGGAAGCCTGCACTATGAATGGAAATGTAGAGGGATTCTGCAATAAATTATAGTTCATTTACACACAAACTTAAATGTTAGAAATGAAAAATAAAAACAAAAACACAACAACCAAACATACAGTTGACTTTCACAGGTTAGGAACATAACATAAAGTTTTGCTGACATACTTAATATGATATACCAACTCTTACAGGGTAGAGTAATCGAAAAACAGAAACACTACATATATATATATATATATATATATATATATATATATATATATATATATATATATATTGTGTTCTATACTTCTCAAC